>NW_028261389.1:24173593-24507760 GCF_051295495.1 Thamnophis sirtalis | reverse complement strand
ACCCTGGGTAACCAGGTTCACATATTGTGCTAAACCATAATGCAGTACAGTAGGCTTGGTTTAGTGCAATATTAGATCCCATGCTTTGCGTTTTGGCTTCATCAACAACTGTAATCAAAGAACCCACGTTTTAGCATAATATCTGACTGTCCAAGCAAACATTGTTACGATAAAATGTATAAAACTTTCTTAAAGGAAAGGAGGAATGAAAATGCATTAAGTAACATAGATTTCTTATAATGAGACTTTTCAACCTGGGCCTCTGATTTTTTGTTACCCAGGAAAGACAAAGGAACGTATAACCATTTTGCCAATGTAAAGTTGAGCATAGAACAGAGTTGTAAGGGACCCTGTAGGTTATCTAGTCCAACCCACTGCTCAAACAGGAGACCCTACATCATTTCTGACAGGTGGCAGTCCAGTCTCTTCTTGAAAACTTCCTGTGATGAAGCTCCATCTCCCTTCCACCAATCAGGGCTGGGCTCAGTCAAATTTACAATATTTCTAATTACAAAGACTGAAAAATTTTTTAGCTCATTTTGAGTGAAAATTGGGAGGAACATTTGGGATGGAATTATTGCTTTTTATTTGTTTTTCTCACTATTTTTTGGCAATTTTGTGGGATAGTTTAATATTAGCACCTGATCCACATGTTCAGAAATTCTCAGGCAAGTGTGAGCCCCTTCTTTTCCATGTGTTTCCAGCACTTTGCATTGTCAACCAATGAAAGAAGAGCGAGAATTGAAGAACCAAAAAAAAAAAAAACCCATCTCAAAAACATAAAGAGAATTGTGAACAAGGAGTGACAATTATGATTCTTTCCAGCTTGTAATGACTTATATTTCATCCTCTTCATCTTAGCCACATGAGCACACAGAAAGAATAGGTAACAATGGGAAGATGAGCAATAAGACAACTATCCTCTCATTGTGGCATGATTTTCAGCAGATGCACTCATGCCAGTAAAATTTATTTATTTAGCATATGGCAAATACATGGACTTATAGTAGTCCAGTCCACCCAGCAATTCAAGGACAGGGTGGTCCATGCTGAAAAAACCAGACACTGGGCGGATGGAAGCTCTTGATGTGATATTTAGAGAGCCAGGAGTTCTACAAAGATGTCTGACTGCCAATTGTCGTTGACTGCTAATCCTTCAATGTAGTCTGGCTGCCAATTGTTGCTAGTCATTTGATTCACACTTCCATGCTATCCAGGGTGCACCACGAGGAGGCGAACTAGCATCACGCCCCACCAATCAAATAACATTAGCCCCTTAGGGAAGGGGAAATTGAGGCTGAGCGAATGGGATCTGCCAATGGTGAATTGGAAGTTGACCTGATTCCACTGAAGGCGTCTCAGTTAACATGATTAGATACTATCCTTGGTTTGAACACATAAACCATAGTTTACAAGCCACTAAGTCAAAACCAAACAAAACACATAGTGACATTGGCGGGGGGGGGGGATATATCTGGTCACTGTGGATGGAAATTTTGAAATCTGTCAAATTGACGGGTTTCTTCTTAATGTAGCTTCCATCCAGTTCCTTTCCATGCTTACTGATCAATTCTGATCAGCCGGCGATGCTCTGCACAGTCAGCAGTCTGGAAGTCAATTGAAAACTAAAGTTCTACTGAATTAGTTGTAGGTAACTTCCAGAGAGGATCATACAGCAATAAAGACTCTTCATCGTAGCTTTTAGTCCCTGGGTCCTGAATAACTATTTTAAATTCTGGAAGGAGGAGGTGATAAAATAAACTGTCCAGATTCCAGTAGGCATATTTATAGTCTCTTTCCAACATTGTTTGTGCTGGGAAGCAACTTTCATTTCCAGATGTGGACTTTCAAGGCAGCGCAACCTTTGCACTCCCAAACATATTCAAAAGACTACTGCAATGACTTGTTCGTGTTTATCCCATGCTTTACCTGCTTTACATAGTAATTTAAAAAGATAGCATGTTTTAAGATATTAGGGTGTGAGGGAGAGGCAGGCATCAGGAGGAAAAGTCTATCAAAATAGACATGCTCTATAGTGCTTCAAAATGGGTTTCTTCCAATATCATCTCTGTCTGATTATAACCAGCTGTAAGCTACAGCTGTTACTGGAGCTCTCCTGCCCTCTGCTGGAAAAATTCAAAAACATGGTTTTAAAAAACCAATAATAAAATCCTGTTGAAACAAAACATCCTCCCCCTCTCTCTCTCTCTCCCTCTCTCTCCCTCCCTTCCTCCCTCCACAACTCTCTCTCCCTCTCTCTTATTCTTAGATTTTTTTAAATTATATCACAACTAGGTTTCAATTAACAATGAGCTTGCTAAACCCATCACCAGTTACTTTTTCTTACAGGTTTCTTATCTATTGGATTCAAAACCAACTTGTTTTTAACCAGCTTCACTTTTAAAATTGTATTTTGTGTATATGCTACATAAGAGAACACGTTGATATATATATTAATGGCACATATATTTTTTATCATATTGTAAACTGCTTAGCTAGGCACTTATACATTCATAAATATATAATACAAAATAGATTGAAACATTTCGGTCTCTGGCTGCCAGGTAGAAATTAAAAATGGATCAGCTTAGGAGCACTTGAGTGAACAGTAGAAATGTATTTTTTAGTTTAAAAAAGCTATCAAAAATACAGGAAGCAACATGGTGTTCAAAGTATTAGCTACAGCAGCATGCATTCTTGGGCAGAATTCCCCTATATCTACTAATTAATGCAGCATCAAATGGCATCAAAATTGTCCATAAGAGTTGATTCTTCATCCATTTCATTTCATTTCAGCACTCCCACTTGATTCACAGTTCCAGCTCTTTCAGGCTTTCCGGTTTTTAGGTGATGCAATCTTTCTGTGTAATTCACTTGGCAACGAGTGATCTTTGCAGATAACTGATTAAGAGGGGAAAAAACGGCATATGCATAATAAATAGTAGAATACTTTCAGAATGTTAAAATAAATTCTATGACAAGAAGAGGAAAGGAGGAGAATCATCTTCAGGGATGAAGTGATAAAGCAAATGCTCATTGTTAACATCAGGAAGCTACATATTAGAAAGAGCGTCACAGTTCTTATTTCTTCTATTACTTGCATTAAACAGAATCTCTATTGCTGAAAAATATGGCAAATACTAGTTCACTGTCATCTAGATACAAAATTAGTCAAATACAGGTCCAATACAGGTAATCCTCGACTTATGACCACAATTGAGCCCAAAATTTCTGTGGATAAATGAGACATTTGTTAAGTGAACTTTGCACTATTTTATGAACTTTCTTGCCACAGTTGTTAAGTGAACCACTTCTGGTGTTAAAGTTAGTAACAGAATTGTTAACTGAGTCCAGCTTCCCCACTGACTTTGCTTATCAGAAGATTGCAACAGGTGATCCCATGACCTCGGCACACTGCAACCGTCATAAATATGAGTCAGTGGCCAAGCGTCTGAATTTTGATCACGTGATCATGAAGATGCTGCAATGGTCATAAATCTGAAAAACAGTCATGAAGCAATTTTTTCCAGCGCAGTTGTAATGACCAAATGAATTGTGGTAAGTCAAGAAATATCTGCACAAATGACCAAACCAGGAGTGGTTTTCACTTTCTTTCCCTACCAGTTTGCAAATGTGTGCACATGTGCCACCTCTGTGCATGCACGCAGCCTTCTGCGAATGTGCTTTGCTCGCGTGTGCGCCTTCCACGCACGCGCTCGGCCACAAACATGTGCCTAAATAGGACAGCATAGAGCCGGGGCGGGTGCCACCCACGATTTCCACCACTGGTTTGGGAAAATTTGTCCGAACCGGCTGAATACTACCTCTGGATCAAACCCACTGAAATAAACCACAGAACATCATAGTAAAGATGCAAGGAGAAGGAATGTTTCTTGGACTTTAGAGAGGATAACATTCTGAATGTTTGCCAGTCCCAACCTTCTGTGCATAAGAAAGCAATTTTTTCAGAAACAGCATAATGCTCTTTAAAAAGGCTTGCTTGGAATATATAAATAGAGAAATACAACATGGCATTTCCCTGAAACCTGAAGTAATGATTTAAGACAGAGGTTTGCTTCAAAGCTGGTAAGTGATTTCCAGATTTGGATGCTAACAGAAAAGTAACTTTAAGTAGAAGTTTCTTGATTTATCGAAGTATGCCATCAAAGAAACTACGGAGGAGTTGTATGCACAAGCAAAAAAATATTTACACACATTAGCAACGTACTTACATCTGTTCCAAGCTCATAAAATGATGAGCTGTCTCTTCCTTAGAATTTGTCTCCCAAAAGTCTGTTCTCCAGATTGTTCTCTCTGGTCAGGTTCCTATTTTGGGAAGAAATCAGACTGGTAGAAAGGTGATTCATGGCAAGGATGTTATGTGGGCATGACTTTAAGCTAGTTATTTAGGGCTGCACTCAGAAAGTTCTTAAATTCAGCAGGGTTGATTTACCATATTTTGACATAACCTAAGCCATTTTACAATTTTTTTAAAAATCTTCCCTTTATATGACAATGAAGTCCTAAAATTATCTAACTTCACTGTAGTTTGAACTGAGAAACTAACATAGAGTCAGCACTGGGTTACTTCGTTTCTTTGAACTTGAAAACTTAAAAATACCTTCTTTTCTAAGTAGTAAGTCTTGTGATTTGGGAAAGATCTGCCAACCCAACCCATTTAGTCTGATCCTGTCAAAAAAATATCAGCTCTCTCCCACATTGTAAGAATTGTTAAACTACAAGAATTGGATACAGCAACCCAATAGGGCAGGGAAACAGTTCATTACCCTTACTTCTGACCTATAGTTAGATGAGGGTTTATGAAAAGTATATCTTATGAATATAAGTGGAGGAGCAAAGATCAAAGGATTAGGCAGAAAGAGCAAATGCCTGCATTTCTTCATTGCTGAAATGGGCTGGTTCCCTTCAATATTAGTTTGAAAGCGATGCTTTGCGTTATTAAGTTGATTCTTTTCTGTAACAGCTAAACAGGATTTTCTCTCTTTCTATTGTTATTCTAATTGGAGTGCCATTTTTGTACCGGTATACCATTTTGATGAGGAGTAATTATTTTTCCTTCCCTCCCCTTTTCTCTCTCCACTATCTTGTATCTATCCATTACTTCAGAACCTGGATATAGGAGACACAAAAACATACATATATACAAACATGCATACAAGTGTATTATATGTACACATTTGTTAAGGGGTACAAATTGACATGCCGGAGAAACATCATAGACAATTTTTGTGTTTACATTTTTTATATACTATTTCTTTTTGGGAAATGGGAGGTTAATATCTGAAACTCTTAGAAGTATATGGCCCAGGAATTTGTAAAAGTTCATTGCATTTATTTCTAAATGGCACAGAACTTTTAAAAGGCTTGGTAAAAGATCTGAGTGGCTTATAAAGTATTAAACGTTCCAAGTTTCTTAATTAATATTTTAAAGCCTTGAAACATTTCAAGACATGTCTAATCTAGTCTAAATATATACGTATATTTTTCATATCCATAGAGACACTTGAGCTGAAGCACGTAGGGATAATACAAGAATTAATTTAAATTCTAATTTTAGGCTTTGCAGATGAATCATCAAAGTCTCTAAATCACTTCATCATTTGGTAAAGTGAAAATCAATGCAATGAGAATCTGATATTTGGTAAAGGTAAAGGTTCCCCTCGCACATATGTGCTAGTTATTCCCAACTCTTGGGGGCAGTGCTCATCTCCGTTTCAAAGCCGAAGAGTCAGCCCAGCTCTGTCCAAAGACGCCTCCGTGGTCATGTGGCTGGTATGACTAAATGCCGAAGGTGCACAAAATGCTGTTACCTTCCCACCAAGGTGATCCCTATTTTTCTACTTGCATTTTTACATTCTTTCAAACTGTTAGGTAAGCAGAAGCTGGGACAAGTAGCAGGAGTTGACACCATTACGCATTACTTGGTAAAGGTAACTTCATATAAATTGCAGCAGGCTTTCACTGCCTTCAAATTTCATTGTATTGATAGCAGCAAATTATAATAAGACAGATGGTCAGCCTATGCTGAGGATGTCAGACTGAAGATCAGTTTCATGTTCTGAGCAATACTTTCAGAACTCCTATATTTTGATTAGGCCAAGCTGGTTCTTGCGATCATATGGCTCAGGGCTCTCAATCTATGGCCTAAATCTCAGACTAACAACTTCATGACTATGGCTTCTGACTTTAAAGGTGACTCCCTCACTTAGTATAATGAATGTAGTGGAAATTAACATAACTGTTTGCATCTCTAGAGAGCCATGGTGGTGCAATGGGGAGAATGCAGTATTGCAGGCTAACTCTGCCAACTGTCAGCAGTTCGATCCTGACCAGCTCAAGGTTGACTCAGCCCTCTATCCTTCCAAGGTTACTAAAACGAGGATCCAGATTGTTAGGGGCAATATGCCGATTCTGTAAACCACTTAGTGGGGCTGTAGAGCATTATAAAGCAGCATATAAGTCTAAATGCTATTGCTGTGGCTTTCTTGCTCTGCCTAAACTTCATAGAGTGACTTAGGACTGCCATTTAACTTTAAAACGTTTTAATGTTTCAAATGATAAACTGTCTCTCCTAAGCATGATGATAAATGTTGGAAACTGGAAGTAGTGAAAAACAGTGGTTAAAAAAATACCTTTAGGTGCTGTTTTTGTCTGGCTGGAAATCTTGGCGGCTGTAGCAGGTAAGCCAACATAAACACCTCCATAATCTCTTAATGAAAAAGACATGAAAGTCGTGACTGCATATCATAGTAAAAGTATAACCTTACGCATGGCAAAAATGTTTAATCTTTTTTGGACCATGTGTTACATTATTTAGTATAACTGCTCTCTCAAAAGTGAAATTTGGGCAGGATAAAATTATTCTGCTCATTACTCATCCTACACTTAAGTATTACTCATTCTGTTATACTAAAAATTACAATCCAATGATAACCTTTGGAGGGGCACTTGGGATATACTTGGGAGGGATATTTAAGCAAGTAGCTCCAGGTGTATCTCTGGTTAAGACTTCTAATTAGTCAAAAGCAGTTCACATACATAAGTTCAATGTAATCCAAATATGAGACAAGTATTTGAGAGACTCCATGTTAGAGCATTTTTGCATTTTCCCCACAAAAGGTGAGTGGGCTAAAATGATTGGGATAACTCCACACACTCACTCTCAGCCACACATAGACACATAAATCAATGGGGAATAATCCACATGTATGTATTCATGTGTTCAGATTTACATACCTTTTCATATGAATGGATTACAAAGGAACATACTAATACACACTCAGGTTACAAATAGAAACAAAATGGAGGGAAATTGTGACTTCCCCTCCTCCCAAAAGACTCCCATGCAACAATTTACTTCTGAAAGTATTTCAATGGCTACCGGAAGCAGATTTTTATATTAATAGCAGAGGTGAGTTGCGTCCAGTTCGACCTGGTTTGGCCTAACCAGTAGTGGAATTCAGGCCTGGATCGCAGAACCGGCAGTGACCCAGCCCTGTCACGCCTCCGAACTGGTTCCCTCGCCGCTGCTGGGCCACCGCCATTTTGGATTTTAGTGATTGAGCATGAGCAGTTCACTGTAAATTGTTCTGAGCATGCACGAAGAACAATTTACATTGAATAGCGCACGAGCAGCTATATTACTACTTGAGAACCAGTAGTAAAACTGGTAGCAACCCACTCCTGATTAATAGCTGGGTAAAACAGGATGCTTGGACTTTCTAGACCAATCTGATGGTTCTCCACAAATGCTAAATCAATATTATTATCCATATTCCTGCCATGTTCACAATACAAAATTGTTGAAGACATCTACATCTTAGCTCAATATGTCAGCCATATGCTGGAAGAATGGCCTTCTGAGCTATCCCAGAAGAGGACTTTTAAGAGAAAATGGTGAACTAATGCTGTAAAATGCAAACATGGGATGCTAAAAATGGCATAAATGTGGCCCATTGTCAAGTACTGTATTTTTCGGACTATAAGATGCACCTAGCTTTTGGGGAGGAAAAAAACCTGCCTCTGCCTCCCAGCAATTTGCCTTCTTGCATGGAGGCCAAAAATGGGGGGCGGAGGGGTGGCAGTGGCGATAGGCAGCGGTGATCCCCGCAGCCTGGAACAGCTGATCGGTGGTATTTCAGGAGGCTGAAGCTGACCAGGCTGTTTGCTGTTAGTTACAAGGAGGTAAATTGCTGGAAGCAGAGGCCAATGGGTGGGGGCTGATGGGTGGGCAGGGCTTTGGCAACATTCACTTTAAGACACGCAGACAGTTCCTTCCACTTTTTTGAAGGAGGGGGAAGTATATTTTATAGTCTGAAAAATATGGTACCTAGTTTGGTCATGTGACTGCAGGAGAACAGCTGTCAGAACTTTGAATCCAGATTGTAAGATGGTAGATCCATTGTAACTAAGTACTAAACAACCAGGCATATGTCAAAGACTACCTTTATTGTGTTTATTGGTTTAGAAAAAAAAATTAAAATATTTCATTAAAACCAGATTTCTTAATCTGTGGAGGTTACAATCCCTCTGCTGTAATATATCAGCATAAGACTATATAATACTTTTTGTCTCAGTAAGTTTAATTGGATAATCTTGCATAACTTTCAATGTTTTGTTATTTACATCCATCCATGTTGTTTTATCCTTATAAAATGGCATAGGTATCTGGCTGAACCAAATGATATAAATTTTAAACCCAGTATTTCTTTGATGAAAATGAACATGCTTCTATAACAGGGCTACTAGATCTTGGCTGCAAAAATACAACAGCAAAGTGGTCATTTCCATTTTTCCAGTCCAGATCCAGTATCTTGTCATCTGAATCAACCTAAATATTTGAAACAAGCGTTTAACTATATTTGGATGACAATATCCACAGTGCTAATCTGGGCACACAAAGGCCATTCATGGAGCATTCTTATAATAAACTTAATATCATTATGAAACTATAATGCTGCAACTATTTCCCAGGGACAGACTACAAGACAATAAAGTGACAGGTTTTCTTAGTTAAAATCTGAGCGCCTATTGGACAAACAAATGCAAAGCTGTTGGATTGGGGCTTATAAAACACATTTTAAATAATTTTCTTGACTTCTTTCTCATGACATAGCAGCCTACTTTTGAACAATGCAATTTCAGTCCAGTTCATTGTCAACACACCTCCTTTTTTCATCTTCTGATACCGATGCATCTGTTCTGCAATTATCAGAAAGAAACAAGGAAGGTTGCTTATTTTATTTAATTGATTTATATATTGTAAACAATACTGTGAAATAAAAATATACCGTGTATCTGATACCAAAAATCATCTGATAGCCCTTTAAAGTTAGAGCACTGCAAATTAAAAATCATTATAATATTAAAATATTTTACAATTTAAGGTTTAAATTTAAAAGTTAGTACATTTTAATAATTTAAAAGTAGTCTTTAGAGGCCCAACCTGGACCAGGTCCCAAATCTCCTATATCTATGCTTCTCTTTAGGAAAGTACATGTGATCACTGTCATATGAAACAGAGATATGGATCTTGTACAGCTGTGGTGGCGCAGTGGTTAGAATGCAGTACTGCAGGCTACTTCTGCTGACTGCCGGCTGCCTGCAATTTGGCTGTTCAAATCTCGTCAGGCTCAAAGTTGACTCAGCCTTCTATCATTCTGAGGTCAGTAGAATGAGGGCCCAGATTGTTGGGGCAATATGCTGACTCTGTAAAACCACTTAGAGAGGGCTGTAAAGCACTGTGAAGCGGTATATAAGTCTAAGTGTTATTGTATTGCTATTGCTATTGCTATTGTAAAGCTATCAAAAAACCCTGCCTGCTGATTCACTAGAACCGTGATGGCAAACCTATGGCACACGTGTCAGTCTGAACCAGCTGAATGCACCTCTGCAAAAAGGCCTCTTCTAGTCTATCTCACTAACTCCTATTGCAGTGATGGCTAACCTTTTTTTCCTCACTTGATGAAATCACATGTGTGCATGCAACAACAGGCCTGCACAGGCCCACACCCATAATGCAATGCATTCCACCCCCTGCGCATGTGTGCCTGACCCTCCCCATTCTCCCCCACCTCCCATGCATGTGCACAACCCCCGTACTTTCCCCACACATGTGCATGCTCCCCCGTGCCCTAGCAGGCCCCCCTGAAGCTTCCTGAAACAAAAAAAATGGGGTGCAAGGGGGGGTGATGCATAACCCCCACATTGCTTCCTGTTCCTGAGTGCGCAACCCCCCTGCCCCCTGCACATGCACACACATCTCCTGCATGCACGGCAGGGACCCAAAAATCAGCTGGCCGGAAGGAGGCGTGCGCGCATGGGCGGTGGAGTTGAGCTGGCGTGCCCATAGAGAGGGCTTCACATACCACCATGTTCGCCATCACAGCCTTATTGCTTCCTACAATATCTTCATTTCTCTTCTGTCTATTATATCGTTTCTTCCACTGCATAGCATTTTACCATTTCTACATTTAGAGCATGGCGATCATTAGATAGCACAATTTTCTACACTCCGGAGACTTAGCACTGTTCCGTGCCAACTCGCAACCAAGGCAATTTCCTTCTCACAGAAAGTCAATAAAAAGACTTGGAATGAGTATCTCCTTTTATCAAGAGCAAGAAGTTGGGAAATTCCACAATAAACACATGCAGTTGGAATATGTAAATTCATTTTAGAAATTTTAAAATATGTCAGGACCTTGATATTAGTCTAACAGTGTTTTGCAACCTCAGCAGGATTTCTGGACTTCAACTCCCAGAATTCCCCATGCTGCCTGGTGAATTCTAGAAGTTGATATCCACAGATTTTAAAAGTTGCCAAAGTTTGAAAAACACTGCTCTAACAGTATTGTACTAAACTGCAGCCTCCCGAGCACAAAATAGCAGAATGTAAATGCAACCAATAGTAACAATAATGAAGCAAAGGATGAACTTTCACAGTTCCTACAAATAAAGATTTAGGAGAAAGCTTGTTTATTTTAGGGAAAACAGCAACAATGTTTCTACTATGATCAGGGGTGGGTTCCTGCTCGTTCTAACCTCTTCTATAGAAGAGGTTCCACAAATCTACCGTGCCATTTACAACCGGTTTCAGCTCCCTCCCCCCGCCCGTCTAGACCACGCTTGCCTTGCCCACCGCTCACTGATTGGCTGGCTCACCAATTGCCCCGTCCGGCTCTAAGAGTCCTATCTAAACCTTAAAGTCTTAAAGTTGTCAAGTTTGAACATCCCTGGGTTTTTTTTTCTAAAGGGTTAGGGGTGCAAAAGTCTTGTAACTTGACAGCTTTAAGACTTGCGTGCTTCAAATGTCAGAGTTTCTGAGCCAACATTTTGGTTGCTAGGTAAGAGCGTTGTTAAGTGAGTTTCACCACATTTTACAAGTTGGCCACGCCCACCCAGTTACATGGCTGGCAAGCCACTCCCACTCAGTCACATGGCCGGCAAGCCACTCCCATAAAGCAGGCCATACGTACAGAAGAGGGTCTAAAAAGTTTTGAAACCCACCACTGACTATGATACCATGGAGCCATTAAAGAAAAGAAAATATAAAGAAAATAAAACACTTCATATCATTTAAATGCATCACATGTGACCATTTCAAACAAAATTAATGCTGCAAAGAAATTGGGAGTGCCTAGATTAGTGATGGTTAACCTATTGGCACCAAGTACCGAAACTGGAGTGCGTGCACATGCACGCACCAGAGCACCAGAACCTGGAAGGGAGCAGCTGTCTGGTGTGCATGCGCACGGCGGACAGCTGCTGTTCTGGGTTCCATCGCGTACATGCATACTGGACCAGCTATCCAGCACGCATGCATGCGATGGGACTTGGAAGAGCCATAGTTCATCATCACAGGCCTAGATTGTTTATTACTCTGCCTGGTAAAGAAAAATAAACTAAAACTGGAAGAAAAAAAAATAAGAATTAGAATTAGCTAGACGAAAAACCATGTAAGAAATTACTTTGCAAAATCATGATAATAATCATACCTTTACTACAGTATATATTGAGTAAACTCTATATTTAAAGAAACCATGAAAAAAGTTTCTTTTTATAAACAGTCTGCTTCAAAGCACTTAGCAAGTTAGTAGAATCATATATCTTAAAATACAGAGCTGTCTATATTTCTTGGCATCATTTTAGTAGTCATCTGGATTTTTGCACCCCAGATTTAAACCCTTATAATGTGGTTTATTTGATTTATGAGGTTGTCAACATTTTTTTAAAGAGGGCAAGGAGTTTTAACTTGTAATAAATAACAAATTGCCAATTGGCATCAGAATTTCAATCAACATTCACCAGGGAAAGTTGAGTTATATCATATAGGTACAGAGGGTGGCCTAATTTCTAATTTTTTTGCTGGATTTATGAGATTTATAATAGGGTTTTTTTTATTAAAAAAAGATGGGACTCCTGTGGAATGGAGCAAGCAGGTGTGTGCTGAGAAAAAGGGGAAAAAGCTGAATTATTTCCAGCCTCTTATTAAAAAGAAACAGTTTGAACAGAGATGGGATTTATTTTAAGGGTCCTATATTATATATTAGATAAGACCAACTGTATATAAAGTTTATTTTTTTTAAATTTTCTGACCAATTATCTCTGCCCAATCTACAGGAATTCTTAAGCTTTTATTCTTTTGACTTCTATCTCAAGCTATCTCAAGCTAATTACTATTTAATACTATATGATATTGGCTATGTATAGTATACATGTGATTGTATGTTATGAAATTGAAATAAAAATATGTTCAAAAATAAAAAAATAAAAAAAATATCTCAAGCTATGTCCAATATCATAACAGACCAACGCCATCTAGTGGTCTACTGAATACTGCATTGTGTTTTATTTTTGCAATTCTCTTTTAAAATATTGTCCTAAAAGTTTGTCATTTTTTAAATAATAATTGTAATCCACTTTTTGGATTTTTAATATGCAAAGTTTAAAAATAATTTATTTCTTTATCTATTTATTTTATTACAAAAATCTGTGTACCCTAATCCATGGAACTCTGGGCAACAAACAGTTTTCATATTTTATCTTTTCTCCATTCCAAATAAAGTTTGGTTTTGTTTATTTCTGTTGAGATTATTCTGTATCTCAAGGAGGAGAAGGGCCAGATCAGGGATGAAATTCAACAGGTTCTGACAGGTTCTGGAGAACCGGTAGCAGAAATTTTGAGTAGTTCGGAGAACTGGCAAATGCCACCCGAGTGTGGTGGGAATGGAGATTTTGCAATATCCTTCCCCCAGGAATGGGTAGGAAATAGGGATTTTGCAGTATCCTTCCCCTGCTACACCCACCAAGCCATGCCCACAGAACCGGTAGTAACAAAAATTGAATTTCACCACTGGGCCAGATCCCTAGTTACCTGATTCTAAACCACACATCTAAGAATTTATAGCTTATAAAGTATTTCATTTTTCCATGTTTCTGTTTTCAATAAACACAGCACTATGAGTTATGCTAGCCCTCTCTCATTCTTACACCAGGGTTAGGGGAGGATATCCTGATGCATCCTGTCAAAGATAGGTAGGGGGAGCAATATCTACCAACCAGAGGTGGTATTCAGCTGGTTCGGACCATTTCAGGCAAACCAGTAGCAGAAATTTTGAGTAGTTCAGAAACTGGCAAATATCACCTCTGGTTGGCCCCGCTCTCCCGTCCCCGTTGTTCCTTGTCCTATATTCCCTTGGTTTTTTTTAGCTCAGCCAATTCGCGCAGCTGAGTGGATGGCCACGTCTCAGTTGAGCTAAAACACAGCTCAGTTCACAGCACTGACACCAAGGGCGGCCTTTGAGTGCTGCGCACATTCATAGAGTGCACATTAGACACGCCTGCATGAAGAGCGAGCGTGTGCACGAAGTACACTCTCACAGAACTGGTAGGAAAATCTTTGGAATCTCACACTGCTACCAACCAGTTACACCAAGACATTCTCTGGGGCTAGTGTGCAAAGGCTCAGAGGGTTTCAAGAGGAAGAGGAAGTTTCCCTTCCACTCTATAAGCTTTTAAGCCTTTAACAACAACCACAACAAGGATTCCTCAGTGACATCTCCTTCAATACATTTTTTTCTTGAGAAATCCTTACCTCTTGAATTGGCATTGGCTGAGCAGCTCTGATTAGCTTCTGGCTAATTAGATAGATTAGATTAGCCAGAAGCTAATCAGAGCTGCTCAGCCAATGCCAATTTCAGTTTCACTCAGTTTCACATAGATGTTCCAAGAATGATGTTTCTAAGGCACTTATGACTACTATTAAAATTGGACTCCCAAGCATTGTAATTTCATTTCTGCCTAATTGTCCCCAACTAAACAAACGCCATTGCTTCGTCATCATCCTATTATTGTAATACCTGCTCTACCAATAAGACAACCTTAAGAGAAAGCATACAATTATTATTATTATTTCATTATGAGTCTGCTTCTTGCTAAATAAGCCACAACTGATTGGTTAACACAACATATTAAACCATGACTTATATAACACAAAACCTGGGTTCATGGGTCACACTAAGCCAAAATCAAGAAATCACATTATGGTTGGCATAAACAAATAAGAACTAGGTTCCTAAAACATCTTAAGTCAGAAGTATCCAAACTTGGTAATTTTAAGACTTGTGGACTTCAAAAATTCTGCAGCCAATATGGCTGCCTGGGGAATTCTGGGAATTGATGTCCACAGGTCTTAAAGTTGCTAAGGTTGGACACCTTTGGTCTAAACTGTCAATAAGCATATTTCAAGTTAGCAGATACTACCGGTAGTAATACCAGTATATACATGCCAATTAGAGGTAGGTTCCTACCAGTTCGGACCGGTTTGGCCAAACCGGTAGTAAATTGGCAGCCTGGGTCGCTGGAACCAGCACCGACCCAGGCTGGTTTGCACAGCCATCTTGTTTTTGCCTTCTGTGCATGTGCAGAGCAATTTTTGTTGCACTGCACATAGGCATGCAGCGCGCTTCAAGTGTGCACATGGCACATCCCTGAGCAAACTGGAACCTACCCCAATGCTAAAATGCTAAGCCATGCAACATGCTTTTGTAACGTGCTATGCCATTTGGCATACCAAGTTGTACAAAGATAGTAATTGTAGTTTGTTTTTGGTGCCTACAAATCAGTTTTTGATTCTGGTGATTACCTGGACTGGTCCTTGCAATTTTCTTGACAAGTTTTTTCAGAAGTGGTTTACCATTGCCTCCCTCATAGGCCTAAGAGAGCATGACTGGCCAAGGTCACCCAACTGGATTTGTACCTTAAGGGTTTTTCCAGTTTTTAGCCTGATATTTAACCACTATACCAGACAGGCTTTTTTGTTCAATAAACTGTGGCTAAATGAAGTAGGGCTTAGTGTCATCCAATTGAAAATCCACCCAAACTACTTAGCAGCTATCTTGACCTTGTTATGTATTCTGTAATACCTGGAAAACATAACACAAAATAGAAAAAAATGTATCAAAATATATACTTACATTACTTTTGATGTTGCTGTAGTACCTGGAATGAAAAAAATGTGAAAACATGTTTGTGAACTTAGAAGTTGTCCTTTTGCCTCCATATATCTGACCAACAGTAGTTATAGGAAGCCTAAAATGAACCCCTTTCAAGAACGGTGACATCCAATGTTCTGCATATATCACTCATTTTTCCCACCTTTACTTTCCTTTAGTTAGATCAGTTTCAGAATAATTTGATCAGGAAACCCTGTGAATCAGTGGTGGTATTCACATACCTCTGCTACCGGTTCGCAAATGTGAGCACTCTTGTACATGCCACCTTTTGCACATGCGCATCGCATTATGTCAGGGCGGGTAGGCGGAGCCTCCAGTTGCCGTCGCTACCAGTTCACCCGAACTGGTAAGAACTGGCTGAAAACCATCTAGACCCACAATTCACAAAGTTTTTTCTCACCTTGCTACTTATTTGCCCACAATTTGACTTATGCAAATCATTCAGGCAAATCATTGCCTACAAAAGCAAAATATTTGTTTGTTCCAGCTGGGTATGGAGCAGGAACTTTGTACAGGAGTGACAACACAATTAGGACATCAGGTAAAAATAATCAGGATGGTAAAAACAATCACACTGATAGACCCATTTTGTTCATAAACCATACTGATGGCCCTTATGAAGACACCACCCAGCCTCAGCCTGAAACAGCCATTACCATAGACATTTTCGGTGTTAAGTACTGCCTCTGCACAAAATCTCTTTTAGTATGTCCAGTAGCTGACTGAAAGTGTTAGAAGAGGCTTCTGTCCAGGATAAAGTATGGAAGATTTTCTGGTTACTAAAAGTGCTGACTTGAGCCTATGAGGCCATGAAAAGCAAACCAACATGTACTTTTGTTCCATGTTTTGTTTTGGTTTTTTCCCCCAAGGACTGGACACACAATAACATAGCAGATAATGTACACAATGATTTACAGGACACACCTTGTCCAACAACAGGCTCTTGTTGCTGCCAAGCAGGACTCCTACCAGGATATGCTGCTCACTATAGATTGTGCTCCTGGCAGTTGACATATAGTCTTCTTCAGTGGTAGGATTCAAAATTTTTACTACCAGTTCTATGGGTGTGGTTTTGTGGGCATGGTGTGGCTTTGTGAGAGTGACAGGGGAAGGATACTGCAAAATCCCCATTCCCTCCCCACCCCACTAACCTTTCCAGCTCCATTCTCCCGTTCAGGGCAACAAAAGAAGATCAGCTGGGAGGCAGCGGGGGCAGGGCCAGCCTATTTGCAGGTTCATCGAACTATTCAAAATGTCTGCTACCGGTTCTCCAGAACCTGTCAGAACTGGCTGAATACCACCTCTGGTCATCTTACCTCCGTGTAATAGCTGCCAATCTCCAGATATTGCATCTCCAGAAAAGTTTGTTTGCCATTTTCTGATCTCCTTTTTTCTACACACCCACCCACACATAGCATTTGTTTTTGTAAGCCAAGGGCCTGGGTGGGGTGAAGCTGCCTCTGAACATCAGCACATCCTTGAAAACGCCAGGGTGTGGCTCAAATAGTCAGGTAGCTGGAAGACTGTTTGCGAATAAGGTTGTGAGTAAAGTAGTGAGTGAGTGAACGCACAAGGAAAGTAGGGTGGGAAGCAGTTCTGCCTGGCTGCAGCTGCTTTTCCCAAGCACAAACTGCTATCTCTGCTTCACTTCACATGCGGATGACACATTGCTTCATGGAACTACTTAATACGGTGATTCAGTCAAATCACTGTGAAATTGAATCACTCCTTCAAACTTTGCACAGCTACTAGTTAGTAAATTAGAGGTTTATGACTTAATCAACTGTTTGAGGTTAATGACAATGATTATTTAACAAATCAAGGTTAAAACATACCAGGGGCGGGTTCTTGTCAGTTCTAACCTCTTCTGTAGAAGAGGTTCCACAAATCTACAGTGCCGTTTAGAACTGGTTCCAGCTCCCTCCCCCTGCCCGTCCGCACATCATCAAGATGAAGAGCAAGAGGAGGAATTCTGGGAGTTGAAGTCCACAAGTCTTAAAGCTGTCAACTTTGAACACCCCTGGGATTTTTTTTCTAAAGGGTTAGGGGTGCAAGGGTCTTGTAACTTGACAGCTTTAAGACTTGCGTGCTTCAAATGCCAGAGTTTCTGAACCAACATTTTGGTTGCTAAGCAAGTGAGTTTCACCACATTTTACAAGTTGGCCATGCCCACCCAGTCACATGGCTGGCAAGCCACTCCCACTCAGTCACATGGCCAGCAGGGCCACTCCCACAAAGCAGGCCACACCTACAGAAGAGGTTCTTAAAAGTTTTGAAACCCACCACTGAAACATACTATTGTCTTTTACAGATAAGAAAATAAACACGTCTTCGTGGCTTGTTTACACCAATTTCTAGTTTATTTGTCAATATGCTGTCAAGCACAAATAAATAGGAGCATTCATTGCATTTTAAGCACAGAAGAATTTATTACTGTAACTTATACAATAGAATCTAGTCAATTAAAGGTCAATCCTAAATTGGCACAAGATAAAGATCAATGGAATTCATGGGGAACAGGACTTGTGGCAACACAATGACTCCAAACTTATAGTGCAGTTAACTCCGCCCTCCAGCTGTGCTACATATGTTTTTGTAAATTTATTAATACACATAGGTGTTCAGAGCAATAATTGAAAATTTCGAAACAGTGACCGTGCATCACCCACTTTTTACATGTGCCACATTTGCAATGCGCATAAAAGAGGATAGTAGGATTTTGATTACCCATTTTAACTTTTTTTTAACTGCCCTACAGATGCTCTTGTTAAAATGAGTTACATAAAAAGTAATGGTAGCTAGAAAGAAGTCAGGAAACTACAAACAAATCATTTACTCGTGTTTGCGTATCATTCTAATCCAGCAACAAACAATGATTCCATTCTGTGTTTGATTGCCTTAAAGCCACCTATGGTGTATTTAATGACTACAGTTTGCACATCATTACGCTTTAACTGGGGGTTCTCATCTTTTGGGTGGAAAACAGTTTGAAATTGTGGCTGCCTTGGAGAGACACTGCCTATTTGTGGAATGGCCATCACTGTGAGTACCTCGCCTGATTGGTAAACTCAAACCTACCTGCTAAGATACTTTTTCAAACAGATGTGTTCCCCAAAACAGGAGAATTCAGGTAAGCCTTGGCATATACAGCAACACAACTCTATTTAGTGCTCTGCTTACAGTAACTCATGTTCTTGTCACCTCTAGGCTAGACTGCCGTAACATACTCTACATGAGGCTGCCCCTGAAGACCATTTGAAAATTTCAACTGGTGCAGAATGTGTATGCATGCGTAGTAAATGATGCCAGATGTACAGAACATCTAACACCATTTCTGCATGGGTTACATTGGTTACCAGCATGTTGCTGTGTGTGATTTTAAGCTACTGGTTACCTTTAAAACCCTACATGGCTTGAGACCTGAGGGCTCAGCTTTTTTTCCCTGGAGTCTCTACCAGTCCAATTAGGTGGAGCTTAGTAGGCATGCTGCATATTCTGTCAGGCAGAGTGCCAGCTAATGGAGATCAGCAGACAAGCTTTTTTCTGCAGTGATTCCTGCTCTATGGAGAGATCAGAATGGCCCCAATCCTGCTAGCCTTTCACAAGGTCCTAAAAACCAGGCTATGATCCTGTGCCTGGGGTCCTGAGTACATTAAAGATCCCGTTTCCTGGCTGTATTGCTAACTGGCCAAGTATTGTGTTCCTATGTGCATGTAATCTTTTTTAGTATTTTTATTGTTTTTAAATGTTTTTAACATTTCTAATTGCCTTTTTTTAAAAAATTGGAAGCCACCCAGTCATTGACTGAGATGTGTGGCTAGAGAAATAGAATAAATAAATAAATACTGGGTCATCAATATGTTTATTCTAAAATAATCATTCCTAGATTGTCACCAGAAATGCACCTTGCCCTTTTCCAAATGCAAATCCATAGAAAAAGCATTTAAAAGATCATAAAGCTGTAACAAGAGCCAGTTTAGTGTAATGGTTAAAGCACCCAGTCAGAACCTGGGAGACTGTGAATTCTAATCCTGCCTTGGTCACTAAGTCACCTGGGTGACCTCAAGCCAGTCACTCTCTCTCAGCCCTAAGAAGGAGGCAATGGCAAATCACTTCTAAAAAACCTTGCAGGGACTTGTCCAGGCAGTCTTTGAGAATCAATTATGACTGAACAGAAGTAGTAAAAAAAGTAAAAAGTATAATAGATGCACCAAAATAGACTAATTTCAAAGAGTACTAAAATCTGCTTCATTAGTGTGCAACAATAGATGTAATCATCTGAACACTCGTATTACACAACCATTATCTCTTCTTTGAGTTATGTCTTTTCAATATTTTCTAGCGGGTGGTCTAATCATGTTCAAGAGATTTCTCAAACTATTAATGGCATGGAAGAAACACAATAGATTTATTCCTTGAGCCGTGAAATTGATTATTCTTTGCAATATAATTGGACTTAGAATATCACTATATTGATTAATGAGATACTTGAAATGCCTCAAATTAGATGGTTTATGGCCTCATCTATTAGAAAGAATGGAAAAGTTCAAAGGGAGTAAAAGTAGCAGGTACTTGCCACATGGTTCTACTTATTTTCCTTCCTATATAGACACAAGGAGATAAGTTTAAAATTGTGCTTTGCACTATATATTTCATAATCCAATAGTCCTCCACCACTTCCAAGGGTTGACACATGAAGTCTGAAATAAATGCACTCAAAACTGTCTATTTTGAGGAAAAAAGGGATGAATATAACTGAAATGGTAAAGAACACTAAAAATCTTAATGTTTATTTTCATCATTACTTTTTAAAGTGCCAATTTAAAACACATTCCCATAGATTACAGTACAGAAAACATTTTAAGATGAATGCGTACAATGGAAAATATTAAAAGTAGAACTTAGTATATCTATATCCAAAGTTATATTAACAGAATAAGGCACATACTTATTTATAAATCCCACTGAAATCAGTGGAGCAGCTTCAGGGTCACAAGGATGGGAAAAACATATACATTGTTAGGATTAAGCTGTGCTGATTTTAGTTAAGACTTGTTTCTGAACCAGCCACAACATTGGGACAGAAATCATACTGTAATCATTTTACAAAAGGTATTCCATCCAGAGCGTCCATCCGTCATGAAGAAAAGGTTGAGAACCACTGACTTAAGGATTTCTAGCTGGGAAATTTAAATAAAAGGCATGTGATAGGAAAACCACTTTAAGTCTAATTTGATTCTTATATTCATCATTTTCTGGCCAAAAGAGGGCATGGTGATGGTGATGCTAATGATTTGCAAAAGCTGGTAGCCCTACTTTTTAGATCAGCCACTTCACTGGCAAATGTTATCTGACTAAGTACACCCCTCTTCTTTTATTATACCTCCCCAAAATAGCTTTGAGGATTCTCCTGTATTCCGGGATGAAGAGGTATAGAGAAAAACAACAACAACCCTGGGGCTTTCTTGCCTGCAAATGTTATCTGAACATGAATGCCCCAGTTCTTTTGCTATACCTCCCCATCCCCGAATCCAGGAGAATCCTCAAAGGTATTTTGTTCCTGCAGAAAAAGATGAAAGGAATGCATTGCTGCCACGTCCTCTATACACACCTACACACGCGCACACACCCCATTTCTTCCTCCCAGCACCACCTTGCCTCCCCAATGCTGCTTCAGCAGAACTTTCTTTGCAGTTCTAGAAGTAGGCACGCGCTCTCTTTCTCTTCTTTCTCGCCAGGCGTAAAAGAAAAACAGCAGCTTCTAGAACAGATGGAGCCTCTTCCTCCACCAGTAGTTTTTTTTAAAAAATCCCTTTCGCTCGACTCTATTTCTTGACCCGCGCCCGACTCCTCCTGTCCTTTGCCCCCCACTCCACTCCGGAGTCTTCCAGCTTTCCCTCCCACTCCCGTTTTGCTTGCGCCTTTCCTGCACCGCGTTATTCCGCGCCCACCTTTGCTGCCCGCGCTGGAGTTCCCACAGCCCATCGCTGGCAACTTCAGCCGGTTCCGGATGACTCCACCCTTCCCGAAACAGCCTGGAATGACAAAACGATCCGCTTCGTGCTGCGGTGACCGGGGGAAGGGGGGGAGAGAGAGAGAGTCTAAGAGATGATGCCAGAAGTTGCTGGACCTGCGAGAGAAGAATCCGCGCCGAAGGAACCATCTCTCTTTTCTTCCGATCCGTCGTCTTGGCAACAACAGAAACCAATCAGCGTTGCCTTCATCTTTTCAGGATGCTTTCCTACTGGTCTAGCAGAAATGAGCGGGGTTTCCAATGGAGAAGGAATGGGATGCGGTTAAAAACTCAAGACTGGACCAGCTGATTCGTAGGGAAGTCCTCAAGAATGGTCATCAGTGACGATTATTGCTTTTATCACCTTGCAATCCTTCCCTAACAACTATTTAATGCTACACAGCCTTTGAAATTTGCCATTTTTTAATTTATCTATTTATTTTACATCCCTCATCACCATTATGTATACTTCTTATTTGTTTTTGGGTTTTTTGCAACAACTACTCTGGCAGTGGACTGAGAAGAGTGACTGGCCCAAAGCCACCCAACTGGCTTTCATGCCTAAGAATTATGCCGGCTGATCAGTGGTGGATTGCAGGCGGTATGCCCCGGTACAGGCATAAAGGAGCCTGCCCGGAGCCCCAGATACCATTCCAGTACGGTGCTCCGGAGGCGCCCACCCACCTGAGCTCCTTACCTTTCTTTTAAGGCTTCTGCGCATGCGCACGGCATGTAAAGCGCCTGCATGATGCTCCGCGGAGCAGCTGGAACGTTGTGGAGGCTCGCGGAGGTGCTAAGACGCATGCGTGCGTGTGCTGCACGCGTCCATGTGGATGGTGGGCTCGTTCCAACTACTGGTTGGAACGGGATCCGGAACCCATCACTGCAGCTCATTCATATGGAGGCTGTTTCCTGGTTTCTAGCCCAGCACCTTAACCACTACACCAGGCTTGCCAATAGACATCTTATCCAGTCAGGTATACAGAAATATATGTGGAGGGAACATTTGGACACATCCTTTATATATTTACCTGTTACGGTTATCTATATCAAATTTAAGGAGACACAAGTACTTCCAAGAAGGCTTAAAATAGTATCAACAATCATTAATGAAATAACAATGCCAGATTCTCTACCAATACAAACCAGATTGCCACATACCTTTATAGTGTTCAAGAAGATGGTGAAAATCAAGCTGTTCTGGAGAGTGTTCTAATCAGTTTTGGCCATCATTATTCTTTATATTTTCTTTTGTTTATCAGTATTCTTCTTAATTCTTTCTTTTTTAAAAAAAGTTTTCTTTATTTTTTATTTTCAAAACAAACACAACACATAAAATCTTCCTTTTTTACATACTGTAGAAAGTGTATCAGTTGGTTACAAAAGACTTTTATGCATCGCTTCCACAGTCATCAAGCATAATTCATATTAACTCAAGTATTTTAACTCAGATATTTATACATGTTACCGTCATCATACCTCCATTTTCATTTGACTATAGTTGTTTAAACATCCTTCATCATAAAATATACCAAGATTTAATACATAAACACATACTGGCATTTCATTTACTATTTCTAAAATCCTCCGACGACACTAAATCCTTATATCCTATTCTAGCTAAACATCCCTAATATTTAATAACAAAGTTTTCTATCCTTCTTTCCAAATCATTGTTTACAATTTACATCTCATTTCCTTATATTGTACCCATACATATATATACATTATTATCATTATCCCTCCTTTATTTGACTATATCCTGCATCATATCATTTTCCCCCCTAGTAATCAAGAGACTTAACTGAATCTAACTTAATTCTTTTTTTTAATTATTATTAACCTTTATATATAATCCAAAAGGGTTTCTAATCTTCCTTTCATGGGTACCATTCAAGATCCGTATCCAGTTATGACTTATCATAACACTACACATTGTATACATTATTATCATTATCAATTCTTTATTTAACTATATCTATTATCACTAAATTAATTCTTTCTTAATTATCTTTATTCCTCTTTTAATATGTACTGTGGATATTTTCATGTTTTTATATATTTTAACTAAACTGCTGTAAATTATTGTGGCTGAAGCAAGTATGGAACATTCCCTCAGCTCCTGGTTCTTCTCGCCATCCAAAGACCATAGCTTTGCAGCGTCCTTGTGAAAAGCAACCATACAAAATGCAGCTTGTGTGATCTCACATCATTTCTTTGTCCAGAGAGGGTTGAAGGAATCAATCTACTGGTTGACTCTCTGTTCTTGGCCACAATCATTGGCTTTACTTTACATGGAGCAATCTTTTATCCATCATTCTTTTTCAGTTTTTCGGTAATGTAGATGTGCAAATAAGTGTGTCTTTCTGAGAATAATTTCTAGGAGCCAGTTCAAAGTCAATAGAGTTTTGAAGAGACTTTGGTGCAGTATGCATTCCCCTGAGTTGTTCGCCACCCTGAGTCCCTCCTGGAGAAGGGCGGCATACAAATAAACCAAATACAAATACAAATACATTGCTATAAGACCAGTTTTAATAGATCATGATTAGCTTTCATTGAAAATTTGCCTGGAAATATATATTTTGATCAGGTAACCTAACAGCATATTTATGAATAAATCTATTTACTTCATTTTATATCAATTTATACCCCTCTCGCTCCTTTGAGTGTTGGGAAACCTACTTGTTCACAGTTAATATAGTATCACAAAGTTTTTGTACTTGGCAATCAATTTTTTGCAAAACAGTGAGTATTTACAGAAGGAAAAGGACAATGTAGGTGTGATGTCATCAGGCAAATGCCATTAATTTTATATCAGACATTGTGATACAACTATTCAGTGATGGCTATTGCATGTTGAAGTGTGTATTGTTATTTTGGTGCCATTGAGATGTGTGCAAACTCCACTATGCATAATTATGAGTGGAAGGGGGAAAAGGTGAGAACAGGAGAAAGTGACAGCTTCAGATGTTGTTGAGTGATGCAGAAGAAAGTAGTGAGTTGCAGTTAGAAACAGAATCACAGAACAGATAACATTTTATCTGTATGTATGTATTTACATTATTTCTTAAATATACTTCTAAATAGTGAAACTCTGCAAGCTATGCATACTCTGTGTTTAATGGGATTTACTGCCAGATACAGTAGCAGTCTTGAGTAATTAACATTGGCTAGTTTACTCATCATTAATTGTAATCCATGATTTAACCATAGCTTATTAAACAAGCCATTGAATCTGATTAATACACACTGATACATTTATTCATTCTTTTTAAAATTCAGCATTTCATTGTCTCTCTTTGTCATGTTAAAGTTTAGCCTTTTCTTCACATTATAATACTGAGACCCCTTCATCATGCCTTCTAAATATGGCTTATATTTAAGAGTTGAGATACTGTGAGAATGATTTAGGTGTCTTAGTGGACCACCATTCAAGTATGAGCCAGCAGTGTGCTGCAGCTGCCAAAAAAGCCAATGCAATCCTAGACTGCATCAACATAGGGATAGCATTAAGATAACAAGAAGTGATAGTATTGCTTTACACTGTGTTAGTGACACCACATTTGGAATATTGACTTCTGATCACAAAGGTTAATTGCTCATATATAAAAAGATGTTGAGATCCTGGAAAGTATGCAAAGAAGAGCAACAAAGATGATAAAAGATCTGGAGGTTAAATCGTATGATGAACAGTTGAGGGAACTAGATATATTTAGCCAATCAAAGAGAAGGATTGAGGGGACATGACAGCTGACTTTGAGTACTTGAGGGGCTAATACAAAGAAGAGAGGGTTGACTTACTCTCTAAGGCACCAGAGGGCAGGACAAGAAGTAACGGTGGAAGCTTGTTGAAGAGAGATGAAATCTAGAAGTAAGGAGAAATTTTTTGCAGGGAGAGCAACTGATAGTTTGTTTCCTGAGTTTGTGGGGTACCCCGTCACTGCAGATTTTTAAAAATAGACTGGACAACCATGTGACTGGCATACGGTTCCTGCCTTGAGCAGGGGATTGAACTAGAAGACCTTCAAGAGCCCTTCCAGCCCTATAACTTTACAATGATTTTATATTGGTTAATTAATGGGACTCTGGACTTTTTGTTTCATTGGACAAGATGTTGTTTATGGATTTGCTATAGTTAAGAGTTGAAATTTGGAATCAAATGTTTTATATGTTAATTAAGAGGAAATGAGAAATAGTAGAACTCTTTATATTTGTGATGAGAGGTTGCTTTCTTAGAAGGCTTCCATTTTTTCTTTCTTTTTCTTACACCTTTTATTCTACTTTTTGTTTTCTTTCTTTTTTTAAAAAAACTAAAGTTTTTAGTATTTACTGTTGTTATTACAACTTTTAATACACTTATTTTTTTAAAAAATAGGTACTGAGAGAGAAGCACAAAAGCCTGTTTCCAGTGCTTTATATGGCATCTTGTTTCTTTTCACAGTTCTCCATAACAGCAGGCTCTTAGAAAAATAAATCCTAAATCATCGGTAATCATTGATTTTTATTTAGCAGTACAGTCCTTATCTTCCTGAAAGGATGACAGTGTTATTGTGCAATTTCAAATGTGTAAAATGTCAAGCTTGTTTGCCACCCTAAGCGGTCAAAGCTGAAATATCTTCTTTAAGCTGTTCTATTTGGAATGCTTACTGGGACTGGTTGACACCTAGTTGGTTGGCAAACTGCTTCCCACAGCTTGAGGTGCCACCCTACAAGGAGTTACCTAACAAAACAGATGAGGCATAGCTGTTATTTAAGCTGTTACCATTACACGTTGCACTACACAACTGGGGGCACCATCTGCAGTTCCTCGTGAGAATCATATTTTCTCCCATTTTATAAATACAAATAATAAATCATCAAAATGTCAAAGATAACAAGGGGCAAAATCAATGAATCTCTAGAATAGAAACATTCTTTAGAATAGAATACATATATAGGTGGTCCTCAACTTGCAACCACAATTGAGCACAAAATTTAAGCTAGGCAGTTGTTAAGTGAATCATGCAGTTGTTAAGCAAAACTAACTTCCTCTATTGTCGTTGCTTTTTAGAAGCCAGCTAGGAAGGTTACAAGTGGTATCATGTGACCCTGGGCAGAGCAACTATCATAAATATATGGCCAGTTGCCAGGTGCCAATTTGACCACGTGACAATGCAGATGCTGCAACAGTCATAAGTGTGAGAACTGGTCATAAGTCATTTTTACAATGCCACTGTAACTTCAAATGGTCATTAAACAAATAGTTGTAAGTCAAGGATTACCCTTTTTTTCAAACAGTCAATCAATTAGAATAGAGCTGGAAGGGACTTTGGAGATCTTCTAGTTCAACTATCTGCTCAAGCAGGAGATCCTATACCAATCTCTTCTTTAAAACCTCCAGTGATAAAGCACTGGATCAGAGGTGAGTTTCACAGCTTGTATGCATGCATGTGGCTTAGAAAACAGGGCTAAATAGGACAGAATAGCACTGGGGCAGGTGGGCAACCCACAGTTCACCACTACTGGTTCGCCTGAACCGGTCTGAACTGGATAAATATCACCACTGCACTGGATGAAGCACAATATATGACAGCAAGTTGTTCCACTGGTTAATTGTCCTCACTGTTAGGAAGTTTCTCCTTAGTTTCAAGGTTGTTTCTCTCCTTGATTAGTTTTCATCCATTGTTTCCTGTCCTGCCTACAGGTGCTTTGGTAAACAGGTTGACCCTCTCTTCTTTGAGGCAACCTCTCCAATATACTATCAGACCATCCCCTAGTCCTTCTTTTCTGTAGACTAGCCAAATCCAAATCCTGCAACCATTCATGTTTTAGTCTCTAAATTTTTAATCATCTTAGCTGTCTTCTTTACCACTTTTTCCAGCGTCTCAACAATTTTTGTATTTGTGGTGACCAAAACTGGATGCAGTATTCCAGGTGTGACCTTACTACCATAAGGCTTTATAAGGTGGTATTAATACTTGATGCGATTTTGATTCTATGCCTCTGTTTATACAACCAAGACTTGTATTCGTTTTTGGCTGCCACCGCACGGCTGGCTCATATTTAAGTGATCTTTAACTGATGATTTTCTTTTCTTGAAATCATTTTCATGGTAAATTAAAATAATTTTAAAATAATTTTTATTTTATTTCGTTTTTAAAAAGAACTGGGTGAAAATGATAACTTGAAGAAAAGCACACACAAACCTCTGTGTAATTAACAATTACATCAGTGGCTTTTCAAATTACAATGCAACATCACCCTTGTCTCACATTTGAGACTGGGGGAATGGGAGTTTTAACTGTAGTTCCAATCTGGATCAGAGGAGGAAATGCTTGCTTTATGCAGAGATGAAAAAGCCAAGGAAGGTAAATAGGATCATACAGAAGCTTTTTCCCATTGCAAATAGGAAGTGATCACAGATGAATTAGAATCTTTCTTGGGACTTTTCTGTGATTCTGAAAACAGTCAAAAACATTGCGGGTGGGGGGGGAGGCATCATTTTTTCCAATGTATTATTTCAAATAACTGAAGCAGAACGCACAAAACAAATGTATTGTGTTTACTTTTAGACTAAGCCCACTTGCTGGGTTAATATAATGACTTGCAGTTGCAGTTCTGAATGCAGATAGATTGTCTTGCTTTGTATAAAATGCCATGGCAGAATTTCAAGGAATGTTTGAAAAATTTTGGGCTTAGTTCAGAACAAGCTTGCTTGCTGCTCTTGATTCTTCCCACCAGAAGGCAAGGCTAACAGAATATAGACGGTTCTATTCAGTGGATTAATTAATGCACAGCTAAGAGTTTGGAGTTGATGGGCATTTTTTCAATTTTATGATCATGTCATCAGCAGGACTGAATGTTGTTGGTCACAAAAATCAATCATTTAGGGTTCCTCTAGCCATTTCATCAAAGTTTCCAGAATATTTCCTGTATTATGCTGGTCTATGACTATAATGAATTCTCTATACATTTTTCCCCTTATTTTTTTTCTCAAATGATTTTTTTTTCATAATATCAATTTTCTTAAAAAATGACTAAAAAAGTCACTCTCAGAAGTAAAGATGATGCTAAAGATTACAGTAGTACTTTTATTTATTCTTGTGCTGATTTTTTTAAACCATTCAAAAAATAATTTTTCTAGTGTATAGTTCAATTGAAAACACATACGTGCCTTATGCTTACAAAACATTTTAAAAAACAACATACAAAACAGTACAGTAAATATAATCATCAAGTGCAGTGGACTGCATGACGATCATCTGCAGTTTACAATAGCAATAAATACAAAATGGAAACTCTCATAATAGACCAGGAAAGCTTTCAAGGGCTCACACTTTTAGGAAACACAAATATAGTGTATGCTGTTCACTAAACACGGGGGCCGGGAAGGAACAAAAGAATCAGCATTCTAAGAAAATTTCCAAACTCTGCAAAAGTTTTAAAACTCTTTAAAAGGCCTAATGTCCCCATTTCCTGTGCTTTTATCATGTTTACTCTTATTCCTGTTATCTTGTACGAGTGACAAACGAATGAACGAACTAACTAAATAAGATAAATAAATAAAACTACAGGTGATATTTAAACGGGAAGCAATCCTCCTTCGAAGTAGCCCCATGAACACTGATTATGCTCAAGTGGGGAGAGGAAACGAAAGTGTGACTTGAACTGTAGCATGCTGGGATGGGGTGGGGGAGGCCTGGCTGCCTAACAACTTGGCTGAGGGACCCTCCACGCTGCAACTTTTACTCATAACCCTCCCTTGTTGTTTGCACTTTGCGTCTGGGCTCTTTGCCTTTGAGGCTGTGAGTAACCAGGGCGGAACGCAGACAGAAGAGCTAATGAGGAAGATCCTCAATGCCACACTTCCTGCTGCTCTCCATTTCTCGTCCTGCCAGAAACAGCAACTAGGAGGAGGAGGAGTCCTAGGCGAGGCGTTTGCCCTGCCTGCTGACCGGGGCTGGGCATGCAACAGGCGGGAGTACAACCTGTTTAACACACCCCTGGGTTCCCGGACTGCGCCGCTGGCCCCCTTCTCCCCTTCATTTTAGCGTGGAAGAAAAAGGGGGGGGAAAGGAGGCTCCGGAGGAAAGGCGCCAGATTCCGCAGGCTGTTTGCTCGTCCCTTCGGTCTCCTGGGCGAAGCGTCCAGATCCGACGTGTCAGCAAGAACGTCTGGCCAGCGCCTCTCTCTCTCCCTCTCTCTCTCTCCAGCGCCAGGCAATGCCCGCCGTCGACAAACTTCGCCTAGAAGACGCTCTGCAAGATAGTCCGCAGGTATCCGATCCCGGACCAGGCTTGCAGGCACCTGATCTGCGGTTTGGGAAGGGATGGCGCAGCAGATGCCGTGCAAAAACTACCTGCCGTCCGGGCGAGGGATGGGGCCGGGGCCGGGGCCGGGGTAGAAAGAGAGAAAGGTTGACGGTAGTGACCGGGAAGACGCGATTTAGCTGAGCTGTCTTTATAGGACAGAGTTTTACGGTGGCATCAAAACAAATCTGAGACTGAATTTATTCTTTCACAAACAAGCCTAGGAAAATTACGTTCTGCAAAGACTGCAGTCTTCCTAACCATTATTCAAATGATACTATCGCGCCTTCTTCCTTCTGTTCTGTTTTCTTCTCTTTTGTGGCACCAAGAGAATAACAATATTATTTAAACAGACCAAGCGCTGTCACTAAAATATTCAAAGCGCTTTATCAGAGACGTGCGTTGCAGCATAGGATGGCAGTCCAAACTTCAGTATTTACGTATCCTGGTCATATGGATCATATAAAAAAGAGCAGGGTACTTAACAATCGCAATAAAAATAAAGCTCACCCGGATACTGTACTGTGAAAACACCCCTTCCGTGCAGTTGCTGTTAATGTGTCTCGTCTCAGGTTACAACTTGGAAAGGAAGGAGAGAAGGGAAGGGTTAACGAGGATATACTCTGGAAATATTAATGAGCTTTTGGATGGAGGAGGTGGAGACAGGAAGTACTGCTGCTTTATTAGTGTATTTGCTCCAATTTGACAAATCTAGGTCACTGTGAAGAAAAGGGTGGAATTTTGCAGGAAAGAAAAACAATCACTCTACCTGAATGCAACTGGGGGGGGGGGGGCAATGGTTTGGAATGACAGGGGGTAATTAAGGTTAAATATTGAGTGTCCACAATAAAAAATTATATAGGACAATTCAATGTGGAAGGAGGAGATTGATTGTTCAAGGCTGGTGAATTTGGGGCCTTGGTAAATCATTATGGTCAGTCAACTGCCTCTGTTAGCAATGATTTTATTAGCAAACAGCCCTCTCACACGTCTGGTTTCTGATTTTTGTTAAGCATAGAAAAGGGTGTTTTGATTTATGAACAAACAAAGCAATATAATGTGATTCATCCAAATGGATGCAGATGCTTAAAAGTCTTGGATGGTTCCTGATTACTGTTTTGTGTCAAGGGACCTGGACAATATAGTGAATGTAAAACAATTACCACCATGTTTGGGATTTTTTTTTAAACTCATTCCCACAATTGCTGAAGTTCTAGTGTTCATGCTTGTCTATAATTTATAAAATGCACGTGTTTCCTTGATTTGTAGATGTCTTAGATATAGTTGTTTAGCTACCTGGACACAATTTTTTTAGTGAAGGAGTGTTGACAAGTAACTTGGAACTTCAGATATTCTGAAAAAATAATAAAGGTAGCCTATCACATAATTGTGTCAATACATATTGAGAGATCGGAGATGTAATACTTCGGACTAATAAATTAATTTCAAAGTGCAAGCACATGGAGGACAATTTGTAGTGGTAGTTTAGCTCTGTGGTAGCTAAACTACAACTCCCATCATTCTCACAATGGCTTTGATAAGTAAGAGTGAAGGGAGTTGCCATTGGACTGCTGGGCATCTGGCTGGGAAGGGACAGCACATGCATTTTAATGTTACTGTGCAAAAGAAGCAAATTACATTCATTGTGCAATAATATGCAAGCATCAATTGCACAGCCCTCATGGCTTGATTCTAACATATGTATTTGGACCCCATGGAAGGTCACTTACCCATTTGTTCCACTGATACATGCTTCCACAATCATTTTTCCAAGGAATGCCATCTTCCCCAGCATGTTGTCTTCCATATGTGTTGAATTATAATTTAGATCATGTTGATTAGGGATAATAGAGTTGTCCTTCATATTTAAACATTTTGGATGAATAAAAACTGAAGGGGCTGGTGTGGGTGGGTTTAGGAACCACACTCGGAAAATATTTTCTTTTAAAAATTGACATTTTAATCGTGCTAACTTGAGTTTACTTCCATAAGGAAATATACTTTGAAAGCTATTCATTATCAATAATTATGCTGCTTTAGGTATTAGATTGCAAAACAAAACTCTTAAATCCAACTCTCCATGCTCCCTTTCTTTTCAACAGCTGAAAATCTTCAGTGTAAATGCAGAAATGAGTCTAGGATTATATTCCCCATATTCTTAAAAAAAAATTGGTCAGAGGATAAACAATAATATTTGGAGGGGATATCCAGTTATCACATCCCACAGACATCAAAAAATGCTAATTTCAAATAATTTTGTATATCTAACACTTACCATCAGATCTCTTACAATGGGACTATTATCTTATGGAAATAGTTTGCTCCATAGTAACTTGAGAGCTGTAATAGGGTATGTAGTGTGTGGAATTCCCATAAATATGTGAATATTTTGAACAGTAAAGATTTCCTAGTCAATATTCCAAAATGTATTTTGTTATTATTGTTTTCATAGTTCTGAATTCATTTTGCTTTTTTGCTAAGAGTATCCCATCATTCTAATTTACCTCCTGTTGTTTTGATTTACCTGACAAGAAAACATTTTCCGTTGTGTTTTTAAATAATTCCATTATGGAGACAATCAAGATTGTCAAAATTAGAACAATCCATTCTAATCCTGATTGCAGGAAAAACGATTTCAGCAATAAAATAGTAAATGTGTGGAACACCCTACCCGATCCTGTTGTTAGTTCCTCTAACTCCCATACCTTTTACCTTAATCTGTCTACCGTGGACTTTACACATTTCTTAAGAGGTACCTAAGGGGGCATGCATAAGCGTACCAGTGTGCCTACCATCCCTGTCCTACTGTCCCACTTTTTATATATTTATGGCTATGTTTTGCTTCTTTTTATCCATTTATTTGTGCCATTTTTAATGTGTTTTTCCTACTTGTTTCCTTGTTGACAAATTAAAATAAATAAATAAATAAATAAATAAATAAATAAATAGATAAATAGATAAATAAATAAATAAGATTGCAATATGGGTTTATAGCAGAGGTGGTATTTAGCAGGTTCTGACCAGTTCTGAAAACCGGTAGCGGGCATTTTGATAGTTTGGAGAACTGATAAATACTATCTCTGGATGTCCCCGCCCCTATCTATTCTCTGCCTCCCGAGTCCCAGCTGATCAGGAGGAAATAGGGATTTTGCAGTAACCTTCCCCTGGAGCAGGGTGGGAATGAAGATTTTACAGTATCCTTCCCCTGCCACGCCCACCAAGCCATGCCACGCTCACAAAACCCACTACAGAACCAGTAGTAAAAAAATTGAATCCCACCACTGGTTTATAGGGATGTGGCAGGAAGCATTGTTAGCTCTATTTTGATCAGAAGAAAAATGTCAGATTCCATATTTTGACACGCATCTTAGGCTGATTGCTGTGCAGCTTCTTTAGAGCCATTCATCAGGCTAGTAAACAAAGCCCTCCCTCCCACATGCTTTCAAAGTGGCAAAATCCGTGGAAATGACTCTCATCACAAATTAGGCTCTGCCAGGAATTCCAATACAATTCTTAAGTTTAGGGAATGAAGAATCAAACCATTTTTAAAGATTATACCAAAACTGGCATTCCACACAGGGAACAATTTATTTTTAAATTCTAATTACAATATTTTAAAAAAAGAACAGATTCAAAGTGAACAGCAGTTCAAATTATATAAAAGCGATATAATTCATGATATATTTATAATCACAAGAAAAATAACATGTTTACCATCATTAAATGTACTTACTATCTAATTTACTGTCATTTTCTGCATCTGCTTCACTTCTATCAATCATCTCACTTTATTAAATACCATAAGCAAGTGTTCAGATCCCCCTTAAATCATTTGTCCAATGAAGAGTGAAGCTTCTCAAAACATTTCCTCCTGGCCCAGGTTTCAGACCCAGAACATGATAAAATTCTTCTTCTTCTAAAACCCCTAAATACTTTTTATCCGAAGTTGCCCTGTGTATTAACATAAACTCTGTGGCTTCCCTTAATTTGTCAGTAATCATTTGGTAAAACCTACATAATTAGTCATTACAGAACATACTGGTTGTATGGATTTTCTCTGTTCTGCTGACTATTTTGGCTCGCCTCTCAATAACCTCATTTGAAGCATTTCCTGGGATTCCTCCTTAAAAATTACACAATCCTCCTGTAATCTGGTATCTTCAGGAGTTTGGATTAACTCCAAACTCCAAACTTTTATCACCCTGTAATCTCCAAGTATTCTTTGTTTTGTTTACCTTTGCCATTCCACTTTCCCTTATTCTCTGGTTTCTCCTACAGTGACCTGTTAATAGACAGAATTACCCTTTCAATGCAATAATTGGATTAACTCCAAACTCCAAACTTTTATCACCCTGTAATCTCCAAGTATTCTTTGTTTTGTTTACCTTTGCCATTCCACTTTCCCTTATTCTCTGGTTTCTCCTACAGTGACCTGTTAATAGACAGAATTACCCTTTCAATGCAATAATTTAATGCAAATTGGCATATGGAATGTTAAGATTGGTTTATGCTCTTATCTATTATGATATTTTGCCACATAATTTCTTATTACATTTTAAATTATGTTAACCATATGTAATGTGGTACACCTTGCCATGCATTTCTACAGCATATAAATGAAAATAATATAAACATACTTTTGGAAATAAAAACCTCCCCCACAGTTACAGTTATCAGGAAAAATCTTTTCTAAGCCTAGATCTGTTTCGAGAAGAAATTCTGCATTTGAAGTTAATAGAATGTCTGAAGGGCCCCTAAGTCCCCCTTAGAGTTTTAGTTTGAAGGGGTAACCCATAATAGACATCCAAAACTAAATAGTTTAGCTGGTCACACCCTTCCATAATACAGTGAAATGTATTTAAGCATTTATTCTAAAACTGGTATAAATATTTATTACCCCACAAACATGTCAAACAAGCTTGTGCCCTTTTTTGCACCTTTCCCTTTCATAAGTGTCTACGCAAGGAATTTTCCACAATGCAAGCAACACTTTCAAAACAATTATCTCAGTGGTTTTCAACCTTTGCCTCTTGAAGAAGTGTGGACTTCAACTCTCAGAATTCCCCAGCCAGCTCACTGAGGAATTCTGGGAGTTGAAGTCTTCACATTTTCAAGTGGGCATGGTTGAAAACCACTGATCTATCTAATAATGCCAGAAGTCAGGGTCATGTAATAAATAGAGTCTTTCGTAGATGGTGTGGTTTCACTATGGAGTATATTCCACCACTATATAGGTAACGTCTGACAGATTTAATTCTGCAAGAAAAGACTATGGGCGTTCACTAGTTCCAGTGGCTCTTTGAACAGTAATAATTGTTGGGTTCCTGGGCTTACGTCCCTCTTGTGAACTTCTTGTCAAGAACTTGGTGAACAATATTCTGGATCACAGAATCTTTGGCAGATAGTTAGCTGCTGAATGATTTTTTTTATAATTAGGGTGTTGCTAATAGAAGAATTAAAGTGTTGTAAAAGTGTTAATACCACTTTATAATGCCTGGGTAAGGCCACACTTGGAATACTGCATCCAGTTTTGATTGCCACGATATAAAAAAATGTGGAGACTCTAGAAAGAATGCAGAGAAGAGCAACAAAAATGATTAGGGAACTGGAGGCTAAAACATATGAAGAAAGATTACAGGAACTGGGTATGTCTAGTTTAATTAAAAGAAGGACTAGGGGAGACATGATAGCAGTGATATCTCAGGGGTTGCCACAAAAGAAGAGGGAGTCAAACTATTCTCCAAGGCACCTGAGGGTATGACAAGAAGCAATGGATGGAAACTAATCAAGGAGAGAAGCAACTTAGAACTAAGGAGAAATTTGCTGATGGTTAGAACAATTAATCAGTGGAACAACTTGCCTCCAGAAGTTGTGAATGCTCCAACACTGGACGTTTTTAAGATGTTGGATTTCCATTTGTCTAAAGTGGTGTAGGTTTTCCTGCCTAAGCAGGGGGCTGGACTAGAAGATCTTCAAGGTCCCTTCCAACTCTGTTATTCTATTCTATTATAAGAAAAAAAGATGTGAGAACTTCTGAATGGTACCTTTATTCAAGATTTTATTTATATGTTTGTTTTTAAATGTTTCAGACCCGCTCGTTGCTGAGCGTATTTGAAGAAGATGCAGGAACACTCACAGAGTACACCAACCAACTGCTTCAAGCAATGCAGAGAGTTTATGGGGCACAGGTAAGTTCATTTCCATGAGGGAGAGAGAGAAAGGGACCCCCATTTCCCACAGAAAACACCGGGAGCCATAAAACCTGGAAAGGAATGGCTGAGGGGGTGGGGTGTCATTTAACTGGGTGGGAGTGACATTGATTGGCCACGCCCACCCAGGTTTTGTGGTTCCCAGTGTTTTCTTTTCTGTGGGAAACAGGTCCAAATGGCTCTTTGAGTGTTTTAAGGTTACAGAACCCTGGCCTAGATGCTCACTGAGATGTGTTTCTTTGTCACCATTATAATCTGCTTTTTGGTAAGGACCCAAGGTGGTTGCAGTGTTTTTTCACCACACCAATAAGTCACGTTGAGCTAAGAGAGAATGACCAAAGTCTCCCACAGAGCTTCAGAAGCTGAAAGCAGACATGACCCTGCCTTCAAATATTACCCAGTCCTGACTCTACATAACTGGATAGCGTCTTCTTTAATAGTTGGCTTTAATGTCAATTCTCTTCTTTAATAGTATGCAATAAAAGACATTGCCTGAGCAACATCTTGGCCTAATCTGCTACTTTTTGCAATAGAGCATGTCATTTAAAAGACAAATGCAGTCCTCCTTTGGAAGCAGTTGTGCAGTCCTTTCGTTGTAAATCTTTAAGTGGTTGTGAGAGTCAATATTATGAGACACATTCTCTCTTTGTAGAATGAAATGTGCCTGGCAACACAACAGCTTTCCAAGCATCTTCTTGCCTATGAAAAACAGGTATGTCCTGTACAATCTTTTCCTGAGCAATTTCCACATTGGGGAAATGAAAAGTAGATAGAGTTTAACCTTCCCCTAGTATTTTGTTTGATCGTTTGCAGAGATTACAAGGAGACTAACTTGTTCTGACATACTCTGGTGGCCACGTGGAATTGATTCTTAAAACTCAAACAACTGTGTCACTCACTTGTGATCTACTCACAGTAGTGGTGAGGTACCTAGGATGTTTGCAGTGAAGGTAGAAAATGTCAGGATGATAATCACAGCCACACAAGAGAAGTTTAAAAAGGGGTACAGTTTCAAACCTACTTACCTTGACTTTTTGCACCCCTTTCTAAATACCCTTGGGGGGCACACTTGGCCCTCTGATGTTGAGGAAGATACTAGTGGCATTTATCTCAGTGGGTCATATTGGTATGAAACTTTAGAAATGTTAGGAAGCCTATATGTAAGTTAATCAAATTTTGCAGAAATTTGCCAAAGATTAGTGCAGTTGATTATCTATGACTAGTGGTTGAGTTGACTAGTGGCTCTTTAGAAGGCCAGATCCTGAAGATGAAACTCAAATATTTTGGCCACCTAATGAGAAGAAAGGACTCACTGAAGAAGAGCCTAATGCTGGGAAAGATTGATGGTGAAAGAAGAAGGGGTTGACAGAGAATGAGGTGGCTGGATGGAGTCACTGAACTGAGCTTAAATGGACTCTGGGGGATGGTAGAGGACAGAAAGGCCTGGAGGAACGTTGTCCATGGGGTCAAGATGGGTCACTCACAACTTTGCAACTAACAACAACAACAACAAGTGGTTGAGTTTAGAAGGGGGGGTAGAGTTTCTATCACTTTGGGTTATAAATAATGAGAGGCAGACTCCTTTTTCTCTCTGGCTCACAAGTACCCTTAATCTTGCTGAGTAAAATACTTTTGATTGGACTAAACCAAGCCTTCTTAGACTCATTCCCTTCCTTGATTAAGTGCTGCTATTAATCCTTCTTAACTTGCAGAATTTTGCCTTGGGGAAAGGAGATGAAGAAGTGATATCTACGCTTCAGTCCTTCTCAAAAATTGTGGATGAGGTAATCCAGATTATAACTCGCTTTTCTCTCTTTCACTCTCTTGATTAGGACATAAGGATGCTAGAAAATAAAAAAAGATCAATTAATGCACTATTACTATTATTATTTACTAGTGCATAAAATGCTCTGTATGTTTATTGCCATTTGACAATTTTTCTATTTGCACCAATTAGCATGTAAGAGATGAGAATTGGTTCACGAAAATAGTGTTTATGAGGAAATGGAGCCATAATAACTGTGTTAATCTGTAAAGTGTTTATTTTTGCAGTTTGCACTTAATATTCTCATCATTACCCAAATGCAATAAAACCATTTCTGAGTTCTTACAATGTAAGGCAGGGATAAAGCACTTGTAGCCTTCCAATTATTGCAGAACTTTAAAATCTTACGACCCCAAATGTCATCGTTTAAAGGCCTATGAATTTCCTCATTCATGTTCATAGACTTTATGCCATATCCTTGTCCTCATATGTTCTAAGATGATTTCTCTACTATTTCTATTACTGTCCATAATTTTTCAGAGGCAGATAGGGATTTTTTTCTTTTCTTTTTTTTTGGCTTTTTCCAGCAAGTTGGTTTCTTCTATATCACCCATTTTGGCTTGTTCTCAAACAACTTCATTATTCCAAATTTGTTTTCTCTTAGGAATTTCCCACCCTTTCCCACCTGGTTTCCATTGTTTAATTACATCCAACCAAAATCCACAATTCCGTGAGCCACACAACACTAAAACAATAATACAGTGATGGTGAACCTTTTCACCACCAGGTGCTGAAAAGGGAGCACTTTGCACGTGCACACTAGAAACTTCTGGTTTCTAGTGTGCACATGCGTGCTGGCTCGCAAGTCTTCCGGTTACTGCCATGCTTTTGCACGTGCCAATCAGCTGGCTGGCATGCATGCTCACACAGGAAAATGGAAGACCAACTCTTCCGGTTTCTGGCACTGCCACATGCACAAAGGCCAGCTGATCATCATGTGCACATGCATGCCAGAAACCCGGAAGAGGAACAGGCGCCGCCGCATGTGCCAGGCAACATGGCTCCACGTGCCACTTTGGACATGCATGCCATAGGTTTGCCATCACAGCAGTAATACCTTTAGTAGACCATTAGCTGTTGCAATTTATCCTAAACAGTCTTAAGATTTGTATTTTTTTTGTGGGGGGGGGGGGGGGAGAATTCTTTAATCTCTCCATCATGTAGCTGACTTAGTTAAGCCTGTAAGTGTTGGGCCTGATTAGTACTTGGGAGACCGCTAGGAAATCCAATAGTTGTAAGCTAGACTAAGAAGAAGAAAAAACATCCTAGAAGAAGAACAGCTATTGGCTTCTTTCATATTGTTGGTAAAAGAAAAGTTATATGGAAGTAACAAGGAAGACTTTACTTTTTTTCCCCTGATAGTTCCCTAATCTCTACATTACGCACCAAGGTATAATATCCCAGAGAGAACGATTCATTCTCTTTTAATAGCTCAGTTCTATGTATGACTGTGCATACACAAAAGCACCTCAGAAAAAATGTATCAGCAATTCAAGTACAAAATATTTGTTGTTGAAAAGTCCATTATCCTGTCCATCCTTTTAACAGAACACTTAACAGTGGTATCCTGGGTCCAAAATGTGATAGGGAGTTTGTCAAATACATACGTACATAGTAGGTTTCAAAGAAAGTTTCTGTGTTCTTCCCCAGGTGTTCTCCCTTTCACACAGTGTAAACCATTTAGTGGCTCTTGTGTTTGTCATTGGTGATGAATCATACCTTTAGTCTCCTCCTTGTATTTATATATCAACCCACACATGAAAATCAATAACCATTTAAAAACCTCCCTTGGATATTACAGTGTTCTGCTAGGAAAAGAAAAACATAACAGCTATTTGTTTGGTTTGGATAAAACAGCCACATGGGCAAAGCAATACAATGTGCGAATGAAACTGAAGTTTCCAGAATCAATATAAACATCCCAGTTAATTTTGCTTCAGAGCCTCTCCTTAAGTAAACTCTCCAGTCATTTGATAACCTTGGAGACATTCTTGCTCTACTGTATAGTGAGGTCTTATTTATGTGTTGAGTCTTTGCATTTTGTGAAGTAAATTCCCTTGGAACTTTTGGTGGAATAATCCTAGTGTTCAGCTTCATACGCTTTTAAGATATGGTTAGTTTCGCCACTAGAGACAATTTACAGGATACATGCAGATATTCCGGATTGTAAACTTGGACATCATGAGGGAAAACTACAGAGTGAGTGATTCTCTTGATCGGTCTTTACAAACTGCTACCTTCTGAGTGTGCTTAAATTGTGCTTCCTGTCATCCTCATGCTGGTTGGAGAAACGTTGCACTACAGGTAGTCCTCGACTTACAACAGTTCATTTAGTGACTCTTCAAAGTTACAACGCAACTTTAAAAAGTGACTTATGACTGTTTTCACAGTTACAACCTTTCCAGGATCCCCATGAACATGTAATTAAAATTCAGAGGCTTGGAAACTACTTACAACCATTGCTGTGTCCTGGGGTCATGTGATTCCCCTTTTACGCCCTTTTGGCAAGCAAAGTCAATGGGCAACCCAGATTCATTTAACAACCAGGCTACTAACTTATCAACTGCGGTGATTCACTTAACAACTGTGGCAAGAAAGATCATAAAATGATGCAAAACACACTTAACAAATGTCTCACTTAACATAAATTTTGGGCTCCATTTTTGGGCATAAGTCGAGAACTACCTATACACAACTGGGGGCACCACCTGCATTTCTTCAAAAGATTCAGATTTTCCCCTGTTTTATAAATGCAAGTAGTAAATAATCAAAATGTCAAACATAACAAGGAACAAAATCAATACGTCTCTAGAATGCAAGCATTAATATTGGAATACATGTACAAATAATCCTCATTTTACAGCCACAGTTGAGCCCAACATTTCTATTACTAAGCAAGGCAGTTGTTAAGTGAATTTTGATCCATTTTATAACCTTTTTTGCCACAGTTGTTAAGTGATTCACTGCAGTTATTAAGTGAATCATGTGTTGGTTAAGTGAATCTGGCTTCCCCCATTGACTTTACTTGTCAGAAGCTTTTCTGGGAAGATTACAAATGGTGATCATATAACCCAATAACAATTCAACTGTCATAAATACATGCCAGTTGCCAAGTGCCCAAATTTTGATCACGTGGTCATGGAGAGGCTGCAATGGTCGTAAGTGTGAAAACCAGTCATAAATCACTTTATCTGGTGCCATTGTAACTTAGAACGGTCAGTAAATGAATGGTTGTAAGTCAAGGTCTGTTTGTACATATAAACCGAAGAAGAGATGTGGTGAAATCATTTACATTCAAAAGTTCATCCCAGAAATGTTATTGTACAGATGAAGATAAATCATCTGAGATCTACAGTACATTATAGGTATAACTTATTCTGTAAACCAAACATGGATGAGTCTTTAAGGAAGTTTTTAAGACTCTTACTGGTTAATTTGTCTTTCCTTCTCCCTGTCCCCGCACACACAGACACATACTGTTCATCAAAACAGATACACTTTAAGTACTCTTTTATTGATCAAAAGATGTTCCACAAAAAATACATCAGACTGTTAACTTCATATTTAGATTGATTTATTTTTAAGGTTTCCTGCAGTGAACAGGAGATGGACTTGACAGCTAAAAGGGCAGTCATTTAATCCCTGCAATTATAACAGATCTTAATCATAATAAACAGAATTCAATATTTAACCATTCTACATTAAAAAGTTGATAATCCCATATTAAAGAGATTCAAAAATTAGAAGACGTACCGCGTGGCTTGATATGAGATCAAGAAATTGCTGAGATGTGAATACATACAAAACGATTTTGAAGATAAAAATTGTTCTCGCGTGTGTGTGTGTGTGTGTGTGTGTGTGTGTGTGTGTGTGTATTATATATATTAGAGGGGATCCCAATCAAGCTAAATGCAGTAGTTGAAAAAAAATAATGTTGGTTTTCTCCAATCCAATGTCAATTTTTTTCTTCCTTTCTCTAATTTCCTTTGCTTCTATCAGCTTTATTAGGATCATTATCTAGAGATGAAATTGAGGCTGAGAGATATTTCCAGGGTTGTAGTACAGAGATAGTATCATTGCTTTCCTGTTTTTCAGCTTAACGTTTTACACACTGAACTGGCAAAACAACTTGCAGACACAATGGTTCTTCCTGTCATCCAGTTTCGTGAGAAAGATCTTACAGGTAAATTATTGAAATGTTTCTTCCTGGTTGGAAATTTCCACAGGATATCTTCTCATTACCAGGCAGTCCTCACTTAATGTCCATCGTTTCAGTGACCATAAAAGTGCTGAACGAAGGGACTTACAACTGGTCCTTGATTATAAAATATTTATGACAATAACGGCAGAAAGAATTAAAAATATATTAAACGGAAACATACATCCAGATCAAAATGGATTTCTACCCAACAGACACATAAAAAACAATATACAAATGATAATGGACATATTAGAATACTACGAAATACACTCAGCATTGATATTTATTGATGCACAAAAAGCATTTGATAACCTGAATTGGGATTTTCTTATAAATCAACTAGCAGTAATGAACTTTGGAGAGAAAATTATTGGGATGATCAAAGCAATATATTCTAGTCAGAGGGCAAAAATAATACTAAATGAGGAAGCAACAGAAAGTTTCAGTGTAACCAAAAGGGTAAGACAGGGATGCCCTCTATCTCCCGTTATTTATCCTCTCAATACAGACAATGATGTTACAAATTAGACAGAATAAGGACATAAAGGGATTGAAAATTAGAACACAGGAATACAAAGTGCAGGCCTTTGCGGACGATGTAGCATTTATCATAGAGGAACCCCTAGAAACTGGACTAATATTATTACGACATAAACCAATTCGGTAAAGTGGCAGGGTTTAAAATTAATAAACTAATAAACTAATATTAACTAAGAATTTAAGCAAAAGACAAAATGAAGAACTGGAGGAGAAATTGGGAATTTTGAGGGCCAAGAAAATTAAATATTTGGGAATATGGTTATCAGCAAAATGTATTACAATAAAAGAAGATAACTACAATAAATTGCTACAACAAATACAAAAAGATTTGGATAATTGGATTAAACTACAGATATCACTAATCGGCAGAATCTCAACAATTAAAATGAATGTATTACCAATTTATCTTTTCCAAGCAATACTGATTAAATTAGAGAATTTTCTTTTTGAACAACTAAATAAAATGGTATCCAAATTTATCTGGTCAGGGAAAAAAATCATGTATTAAATACAAACTTCTATAAGATAGTAGAAACAACTGGTCCTTGAAGCCCTTGCAGTGGTCATGTGAACAAAAATTGCCCCCTCCTTCACCCACATTTACAACTCCCTTTTGGCCATATCCTATAGAAGCACCTTCTTATGTGCCACTACAGTCAGGGTCTCTGTTGCCTCCCCCTCTCCCCCAGTGGTGAAATTCTATTTTTTTTTACCACTGGTTCTGTGGTAGGTGTGGTCTGGCTTGGTGGGCAAGGCTTGGTGGGCATGGCAGGGGAAGGATACTACAAAATCTCCATTCCCACCCCACTCCAGGGGAAGGATACTGCAAAATCTCCATTCCCACCCCACTTTGGGACCAGCCAGAGGTGACATTTTCCAGTTCTCCAAAATACTCAACATTTCCGCTACCGGTTCTCCAGAACCTGCTGGATTTCACCCCTGCCACCACCCCCAGGCCTGTGCTCATGTTCTGTTCAGGGCTTCTGTTCATTAAACAAGGACTTTCAAAAGAAGGCCAATGCAGAAACCAAGGCCTTAATCAACGTTCACAAGAAAGGCCCAGCTGCCCCAGGCCAATTCTGTTATTCTGTTACTCATCTTAAAATAAGACCCCAAGTGATAGTAATGCAGAGTTGGGTGCATGGGGTGAGTGACAGGGCTGGGGGATGGAGCAGCTGGCAGCAAGGGGTAGATACGTTGCCAAAAGGGCAAAGATGAGAGAGAGAGATAAGTGGATGGGGGTGAGTTGAAGCAGAGGCAGCCTAAGTGGAGCATTTATGTCAATTCTGTCACTTAGCAACAGGCAGGGTAGTTAAGTGAGGACTTATCTTTTTATGATTTCCCAGAGAGACTGTGTGAATAGAAAATTAAAGGGAAGAAATAAAATATTTATTTAAGAAATCTCAAAAGTTATAGACAGGAATATTACATCTAATAATAGCAATACTAAACACAGAACAGCTTACCAGTTCGTTTTCCTACATGTTTACTTCAAAATAAGATGGACAATCTTGATGGGTGTGGGGGAATGAAAGAAATGAGATCTTGTCTACAGCCTTCAGGCTTTTACCCATACTAGTCGTTTCTAAATAGTCTGCCAAATTTCCCTGCTGTAAAGACATTCTGGACACTGGATTCAAAACATAAATTGTAATAAAACAAAGATGCTACGAGGATAGAAGCTTTCCCTCCCATGTTTTCTTGGGTTGATTAATGAAACCTATTCGGTGAGAATTGTATAGAAATTTTTAAGTAAAGCAGATGGAAATTAAATTTAAAGGACTTCTGTCCAAGATTTAATCCACATATCTGAAAAAAATATGTAATGCATACATTGTTGGTTTATCTTCTTTACTTTCTCCCTAGAAGTAAGCACTTTAAAGGATCTCTTCAGTCTTGCAAGCAATGGTATGCCTCACATTTTTATCTTTGAGTTAATAGAATTCACTGGTGTATGTGCAGCTTCAGTTGTGAGGCTCTAAGGTTGCCTTTTCTTTCAGAACATGACATCTCCATGGCCAGGTACAGCAGGCTACCCAAAAAGAAAGACAATGGAAAGGTATGTGTTTCAGGTTTTAGATTATTATTTTTAAAACCCGCAAATTCTGGGCATGTAGAAAAAAATGCAAGCGGGCAGAAAGTTAAATGCGACACATCTACCGGTATTTCATACAAATAAAAATGCAATGGAAAAGTTTGCTTAACATTTATGGTAGCCTTTGAATTATTTGGAAGTGCCTTCCAAATGATGGGTGCCGTTCTCAGAACGAGATTCCTGAAAGTTGAAATAGATAATATAGTCCAAGTGCTTTCCATAGACTTTGATGTGATCTTATCTATTGTATGTTGCATTCTTCAGCTTCTTTTGAAGAAAAAAAAAGCTGACTGCTGATACTTGTCTGGGTTTTATAAACATTTTATTATTCAGCTAAAGGCTGAAGTTGCCAAAGAGGTCGCCAGTGCCCGAAGGAAGCAGCATCTGTCATCATTACAATATTACTGTGCCTTGAATGCTTTACAGTATCGTAAAAGAGTTGCTATGATGGAGCCCATGCTGGGATACGCACATTCACAGGTATGTAGTTCTAAGCAGCAGGTTTTTTAGCTACGAAAGGAGCTGTGAATTTTTCAGTGCAGTGGAATATCTCATTTGCAAATATATGTCTGAGCAAGATAATAGATCCCTAGTATTTCAGCCACTTTATATTCAAAGCACCTCTGTTCTCTAATATTGTAAACCAAAGCTCTGATCACTTTTATGAGTAAATGATAAAAAGTGTGAATAATAGCCTACTCTTAAACTAACAAATGTAAGGCTTGTTAAATAAATTGTATACATCAACAGCCATGGGTTTTAACTGAAGTGAGGAATATTGATGCTACAAGAGAGAATGCTTACAAGTATTTCATAACAGAGAGCGAGAGGAATGGAGATTAATGTGCAAGATCATAGACTGAATTTAAGCTGAATTTTAAAGAGATATTTTGCCTATAGGCAGTGTTTCGCTTCGTGCCACCTGGCTTATTCTTTTTAATCATTTTAATACTGATTTAAATTTTTCAGAGTGTCTAGGATCCTATTTATTTAAAAAAATAGTCTTGAATTTCACATTGTTCCATAGATATTCAAAAGACTAAAAATAAGATGCAAATTAAGAATGGGTTTCCTGCCAAGGCTGGGCAACTATTACAAGTGTTTTAAACTGACTGTGCCCATGGTGATGCTGTTTTATGAATGGCCAAGCCCCAATTTTCTTTGAGGATCCAGAAAAAGCTCTCAAAATACAATGTGCATCTACTGGCTTCATAAGGTTTGGAGACCCTTGGAGTGAGCCATTTGCTAGTCAAAGTCTTCAGCTTCCTTTTTATACTTTTCAGATTAATTTTTTGAAGAAAGGAGCAGAGAGGTTTTCAAAAAAGCTGGATGGCTTTTTAACATCGGTTACAAATACGGTGCAGAGGTAACATCATATTCCTGTTTATATTGCTTTGCAGTTTGGGGAAGAGGGAAAAAGTGGTGCTTCCGTTGCTCTTATCTACATGATGAGCAAGAAGAGAGAGAGGGAGAGAAACGGAGATAGAAGTGTCTTGATATGAAAATACCATCAAAAGCCTGTTCAGCTATGAAATCCAACTGATAATTGGCCACACCATAATTGGCCATGCCATAATTGGCCATAATTGTGTTATTTATAGTCCAATATGTCTGGAAGATGTTGTCTTATAATTTATGCTGCCTGATAAGGGATCCTGAAAGTAATTGTGTATTTTTCTCCCACTCTATGGAGCTGCAACTGTTTTAGAGATAGGAAATGGCACTAAAATAGCAACATAACATATCACAAAAGTGATTTCTGAAACGTATTGCTGCATTTTAGATCTGATGCTATGAGCAGCCTAAAACTTTTATCATATAAGATATATATGAAATCATGCTGCTATTGTGGTTCATAATTACTTGCAAATGCACATCCTTACACTGGTTTGTAGCTCTTAAGTGCTTATGAAAAACATATTTGTAAATAATCCTTAATGCCCAGCTGTATTAATTACATATGTAAAAGTTCACCAGAAGCAGCATGACGGTGAAGTGATTTAATTTTATTTATGAATTACAGCATCCAAGAAGAATCGGATGCCGAAATTGAAGCCATGCGGGTATCTCAGCAAGATCTGCTCTCAGTTGGGGAATCAGTATATACGCCTGATTTTGATGCTTCTCCTGTCATCAACAAAAATCTTATCCAGAAAGCAGGCTACCTAAACCTTAGAAAGTAATGTGGAAGCTCAGGATTGTTTATTTATCTTGGTAGATTGGTCATTTCAGCTTTTTAAAAATTATTATTATCAGTACTCCTACCTAATTTGGACAATAAGGGCTAAAAATAGACAAAACACCATTTTTTACATTTACTTTGAAACTTAAAGAGTGGTAAGGTACTTCTTGTGCTGTGGAAAAATGCACTAGTACCGTGTTTCCCCCAAAATAAGACAGGGTTTTATTTTTCTTTTGACCCCTGAAATAAGCGCTTGGCCTTATTTTCGGGGAGGTCTTACTATTTTTGAGGTGCAGGAGGCGGCAAGCATGGTCATCTCATGGCTGCTGCTGTGTTGCAATATTTTTGGAGAGGGCTTATTTTTGGGGAGGGCTTATTTAGCGCATGCCGATTGGACTTATCCAGGGAGGGCTTATTTTCGGGGAAACGGGGCAATTACAAAAAAGTGCCTGGGATCCAGATGATTAGGTTGAATAAAATATTTACATGTTTATATGAGGGCCTTTTTAAAGGTCCATATACAGCAGGCTTCAACAGAGAGAGGAGTTGGGGGGAAAACAGCTAATTCTTTTTTTCCTTTTTTCCATTTAGCCTCTGCTTATGAAAGCTTATTAATATCTATATATGCTTTAGACATTGCAAATATCAGTTCCATTTGTGGGATGCATCTAATTTGTGGGATGCATTGTGGTAAAAGTAAGAGTCTCCATTTGTCCAGCCATATTTAGTAACTGTATAGGCAGGTTATTGATCTCGACATTTCAAACAGCGGTGGGATTCACTTACCTTCCCTACCGGTTCGCAAATGTGAGTGCACGTGCCGGGTCTGCACATCCGCACCGCCTTCTCCGCATGCGCAGTGCCCGCACATTACATCTGGGTGGATGGGTGGAGCCTCCAGCAGCCGCTGCTACCAGTTCGCCCGAACTGGAGAGAACTGGCTAAATACCACCTCTGATTTCAAACAATGAAACCTTGCACAGCAATGTAGCAGCGTTATAAAATCCAACACCTGAAAGTATGTAAAAGCTGTAACTAGTGATATAGCCATGACAAAATATAGTCTTTAAAAAATCCATGTTCTGAAGATAATCAGACGGTCTTGTTGGAATGAATTTGGCAAATATGTTCCAGAACTGTGTTTTTTTTAAAAAAAAAAATATTGAAAAGGTATAATTTTTTTTTGCAGCAAAACAGGCCTTGTGACAACCACGTGGGACAGGCTGTATTTCTTCACTCAGGGCGGAAACTTGATGTGTCAGCCCAGGGGTGCAGTCGCTGGTGGATTGATTCAAGATTTGGACAACTGCTCTGTGATGGCCATTGATTGTGAGGACCGACGTTATTGCTTTCAGATCACCACTCCAACAGGAAAACCGTACGTGGGTCAGGATCTGGGGATCAAGGCATCTGCTAGAAGGAAAGCTTTGTCATTCTTGGCGAGGTTGCATTAACTGAGCTGCTTTGTGTACTTCATTTCCTCCACTTAATCTAAATCAAGTTTTTCTGGATTATATAGGAATTACTGCAAAAGTAATTTTGGCGTTATACATGGCTTTCCTTTTAATGTTGTAGCACATAATCAGCTTAAAGTAGCTAAGAGGCAGGGACGGCAGCAATATTTTTCAGTTACACCCCCCATATTATGGAATCGCCTCTCATGAGTTTAGGTAAGTGCCCTCCCTCTTGAAAATGAGCCACCAGGAATAACATTTGGAACTTTGCAGTATAGAAGTTTTAAAAGGACGCTGTTGTCAGCATCTAAGAAAGAACAATACAGGCATTGTATTGCAGTATTTCAAGTGTAATACACTATTGCACTATTGCACTATTTCAAGTGATGCGGTGGCCTAGAGGTGGAGCTCTCACCTCACAATCAGGAGACTGTGAGTTGGATCCTAGGTAGAAGCAGATATTTCTCTCTCTCTAGGCACACTGAGAATATATCTGCTGAAAAAAAACTCAGTATTGGTGAAAGGAAGGGCATCCGGCCAGTAAGCACTTAGCTCTATTCAGTTGCCCAGACTCCACTCTGCAAGGGATTATGGGGTCGTTAAAAGAGGATGATGATGATTGTACTATTTCAGCGAACGGGAGCCAATTTGGTTAAGGAGATTAAGGCTTCAGCCTAGAAACAGAAGACTCTGAGTTCTAGTCCCTCTTTAGGCACAAAGCTAGTTGGGTAGCTTTGTCCAGTCATTCTTTCTCAGGCCTGGCACCAGAAGTGGTTTAGCAGGAAATGCTAAACTCTGAAACCTTGGAAGAAAACTGCCTTGACAATTACCAGGAGTCGATAATGACTTGAAGGCACACAAGCATATTTCAGCAAATACAAATAAGCTTTTATCTGTACACCATGATATAAGGGTTTTTCTTTGTGATTCTAACAGTTTCAAGGTCAGGCGTTTGAGCCAGAATGTTTAATCTAGAAGTTCAAAAACATTTTGATTTGGTTTGATTTGATTTCTAAGGCCGTCCAACTCAAAACAATGTGATTCTGGGAAGCTTATTTTTTGCTCTAAGACTTTTTTGTCCACACATGTGAATATTTTATGCTTGGCTGATTTCACAACATTAATATCCTCACACCATTAATATCCTGCGAATTCAAACTTTTGGATCTCAAATTGTATTGTGTTGTATTTTTCATTCATGCAGTCTTGAGCAAGAACGATAAAATAAAATCATACTAATGGCTGTGTATTTTTTTTTTTAGAGGCATAACCCTCCAGGCAGAAAGCAGAAAGGAATATGAGGAGGTAAAACATTTCACTGTAAATGGAAAGTTTTAATTTTGTTAGATAAAATCAATTCTACCAATTAAGAATTCAGGAATATCCAGGTGCCTTATTTTAAATATTTGCTTTGTTGTCACAGTGGATAAGTGCAATCAACAACATTTCACGACAGATCTACCTGACCGACAACCCAGAAGTGAGCATGTTTTCAAATTTATTTATCTTATAAGAGATGTTCACTTATGATTCTGTGTTTATGCAAGAACTTTAAACAGTATTACTTAAAGATGCACTTCTGTTTTACCTCAGGCAGTTGCCATTAGGTTAAATCAGACAGCACTGCAAGCTGTGACTCCAATCACGAGCTTTGAAACAAAGCAGGCTGGTCACCCCTCCAGGTACCTTCGTGTTTGCCTTGTTTTTTGTCCTTCCCCACTGAATATAAAACCTTCTTTTCCCCTAACATGCAATTTTAGTGTAAGCAGAGAGTTCTGTCCGGGGGGAATATTTAATCCTGCATTTCCTCTTCTAGTTATGAAGTGGAGAACTGTTCCACAACATAATAAAAGGGTCATATATTTATCAGTCATATGCCAATGAACGAGTATTTGCTTAAAATACACTCTCTGCTTCTTATTCTTTCTCATTCAGCCTTTGAAACTAGTAAAACACATGAAAAATGGTACCTCGGTTATTTTTAATGGATTCTCCATTCGTAATAATCCCTCGTGCTTTTTGATTGCATATTTCGAATGGCCCCCTTCTCGTCTCTTTTTTCTTTTTAGCCAGGATGGGAGGTCCATGGATATTCTGAATGACCAGACAGTTCCAGAGGAGTCTGCTGAAGCTCTCATCCCCATGGAGTTAATTGCACCTGGAACTCCCATTCAGTTTGACATTGTGCTTCCTGCAACGGAGTTCCTAGATCAGCACAGGGGCGGAAGGTACGGGCTGCCAACAACCTTTCTTTTGACAAGGAACTCTATTTTTTTTATTTAACCTTTCTCTTAGTATTGGAAAATAGTATTTTAGAAATGATGTTGTTCTGTTGCAGACGTACCAATCCTTTTGGAGAATCTGAAGATGGCGAGAAAGAGGATGAAACAGGTAGATACTCCAAGCGCTGTTCATCACTGCTTGCTTTGGTCTCAAAGTCATCCAGGTTAATGTCCCACTTTCGGAGACAGAGCCATTTTGCCTATGTGACTAAGGCCACTGGTAGTTTATTCATTGTCTGTTAAATGTGGCTGTGGGATATGCAGAATTGTTGTGGCCTGCCAGCGGCCAGCAGAGCTGGCAGCACATTCGGACAGTGAGGAGGTTGGGGAGGAACATGGGCCAGTCCTGGAGTCAGGGGAAGGCTCTGATGAGGGCTCTGTGTCAGAGGCAGAGAGGGGCCAGAGCCGTCTGCCTGTTATCAGCTGCCTTTAGAGTCAGACATCAGTGATGCAGACGAACAGCAGGAGCCTGTTCCCAGTGGGCGCATGCGCAGAGTTGCCAGACAAAGGGAACAGCTAAAGAACAGGGATCGACTTGGGAGTAAGGTCACAGGTGGACAATGAATGGCTCCTCCCATAGGAAATAAAAGAGGAGCGATTTGGTAGTGGAGTTTGCAGGAGACTATTAGTTCGCTTAATTGGTTCGTGACTCTCCAAGACTCCTTGACAAGTTTTGCAGATATCAGCCTGACAGCTCTCCAAGCCAGATAAGGTCTGTGACTGTAAATCCTCCCTTGAAAGACTTGGTTGGATGTGAATGAGAAGAATTCACAGTACATTAATAAAAGGGATTTGTGTCAGGACAAGGAGTTTGCTTCATGCTCTTGGGAAGCCTAGGTCAGAACAAGAATACCTATTTCCTTTGACTTAAAAAATGTATAATCAGAAGTCAACAGTTTCCGGTCTCTATAGGATGGGGACTAGGTTGGTTTTAATTTTTGAAACATGCTGTGGGCAGGATGAGGAAAGAGCTCAGTATCAGCTACGTATATTAAGTGTACCCATGGTATACCACTCTCCATGCACATTTTTTAAATAATTTCCCTCCCTTCATATATTAGCTTTATTTGTAATGATGGATGGAATGACTGAGGGCATTTTTCATAGTTACCATTATCATTGCACAATTTCTCACTTATTAGAAGAGTTTAACTGGTGACTAGAAGGGTGCAAAAATTAACGTGTAGCCCATCCCCTTCTTTCCTTTCTGCTACACTTTTATCTGTGGTAGCTTGGAAAGGAAAAGTCTAGTTTCCATGAGGGTAAGCAGTAAACATTGGTGAACGGATATATTTAGTGCTAATATGGCTAAGAATCTGGGGGTGGAGAGGAGAGGAGATTCCTACCAGAAGGAAGCCGTCAAGCTGTGCAAATATGATAAAGAAATGGATAAAAATAAGCTTCAGCATTTGTGCTGCAAACTGCACTTGCATTCGTTCCATATTTACAAAGACAGATTGCAAGGGGTTGCTAATTATTTCATACTGAGAATGTGATCATTTATAACTGAGTATATGAACTGCCCCACTGAAAGAATATTTATGAATGCACTCTGCACAGGAAGAGACAGTCTAGAGCTTGTACATGTGCAAGCTTTTGCTTAAATCTCAAAAGCCCCATGAAAATGATCAGACCAGACTTCTGGTGAAAGCAGTCTCTTTGCTAGGTGAAGAGGAGAGTAAGGAAATACTGAAAGAAATAAAAGTAGTCTTTTTAGCAAGGGCCTCATTTAGCAACTGTTCATAGTTACAATGGTGATGAAAAAGTAACTTTGCAACCAGTCCTCACATTTATGACTTTCATAAGTCTGTAAAGTCACGGAAAGCTAAAGTAGGAACATAAGCAGGGTAGCAATTTCTTAGTGGCCACTTCACCTAGAGACCAAGTTGCTAATTCCGATTGTGGTTGCTAAGCAAGGACCACCTGTAGTACAAAGGAAGTACTGCTCCTTCCTTGCTTTGCTTCATCAGTATATAGCACCTGAGAGGGGGCGTGATCAGCTTGACATCACTCATGTTGGGGACACCTGTGGTGGCCCAAGTGATCTGCCAGTGAAAACGGAGGTCTGTTTTTGCTGGCAGACACCACAGGCTGGTTCTTTGCTGTTTCCAGGGTGTATCATGGGCCAGACCCAGCCCTGGGACTTGAGTTTGACACCCCTGTTTTAGAGTATTTATCACCACTTAAGCATCTATATGTGAACTGGGATTTGAAATATATTGCAGATGGGGAGACTTCTCTTTGAAGTAATAATCATTTTTTCAGGAGTCTATTAAAGAAAATTGTTATGTCGAAAGGCAATATAAACAGATTTCCTTCCATTTCTCTCCCCACCCCCAGATTCACTCCTGCAGCACATGTTTGTAGTTCGGTTTTTAGGCTCTATGGCTGTTAGATCTGACCACACAGTGGAGGTGATCTATGAAGCAATGCGGCAGGTGTTGGCAGCTCGGGCGATTCATAATATTTTCCGTACAACTGAATCTCACCTCTTGGTCACCAGCAATGATCTGAAGTAAGCAAAGTTTGCCTTCTCTGATCCATTTCCACTTATCTTTCCCTCATTTAGTTTTGTTGCCCTCTTTGTGGTTTTAGTTGTAGAGAAAAAGCATTAGGGAAAGGAGGCAGATTTTGTTCTCTGATGCACATCTGCTCCAGTGTTGGTCCTTCAAGAAATGAGGGAGGGGCTAAGAACCTATGAAGAGCTTTGCTAGATCAAAGGCATGTCTAGTCAATCATCTTTATACTCTTCAGCCCTCAATTTAATAGCCAAGACCTTGTGTATCCCAACCTGTAGTAGTGAAAAGTATTTCTGATGATGAAGGCAATACCTAGCTTTCAGGAGTGGTAGTTATTGATCACGGTTCTTCAGGGTCTGGAAAGGGAAGGGAGATGCCATGCCCCACCTCTTATTGGCAGGAGTTTCAACTGCATAAAAATTCCTTTTGTTCATAGATTTCCTCTGGATTCAATCGATAATCATGATGGGAGATTATTGCCTTTTAAAGCTGAACATATTTTTTTTCCCATTAACAGATTGATAGATCCTCAAACCCAGGTTACAAGATCAAATGTAAGTATATGCTTTCTTTTATCACCACAGAAAGATTGCAGTCCCTGAGAATTTAAGTAAATTTATATTAGTCTCACTTTCTTTTTCAGTTTGAACTAGCCAACGTGACACAGTTTGCTGCTCACAAGGAAAACAAGAGGCTGTTTGGGTTTGTGGTTTGTGTCTCTGAATTGTCAGGTGAAGACGGCATGAGTGCTTATGTGTTTGAGAGTAACACTGAAGGTGAAAAGGTATGGCTTTGTTGTATAATTAAAATGAATGCATATAAATGTTTTCTTCAGTGAAATGGAGTGTTATGAGCTAATGACCCAATCTGTTTCGTAAAATGTAGTCAGATAAAAACTGCAATAGCAGCAAGTTCATTAAAAGTATAAAATGTGTAGCTAGCAAGTTTTGCAAGCCTCAGAATGGATTGGGCCAAACATTTATTTCCAACTTTTTTTGTTGTTGTTGTTGAGTTCCAATTCTTAAATCTCCCAACAGCTTGTTACTTTCCAAATAATCTGATTCACCCCCAAATTGGTCCTGGTCTTGCCCACTGTCAAATTATAGTGCACAAAATCTAATGCAGCCTTCAATCCAACACGCCCTCTTTGATACCAGTAGACTTTGACTTACGACCATTCATTTAATGGTGGTTTGAAGTTACGCTGAAAAAAGTGACTTAGATCCCATCCTTGAAGTTATAAATGTTGCACGATCTCAACTATCTTGTGATCATGATTTGGACATCTGGCAACTCACCCACATTTACAATAGTTGTAACATCCTCTGGTCACAATCATCCGCCATTGACTGTTTACCGGAAGCCACTGGGAAGGTTGAAATCACAATCATCAGAAGCCAACTTTTCAGCCGGCTTCCAATAAGCAAAATGAATTTGGGGGGTGGGGGTGGCAAATTGACTTAATGACCATATCAATTCACTTAATGGCCATGGCAAAATGACCGTAAAAATCAGGTCGATTTACTTAACAAATAAATGGCTTAGCAATTGAATTCTGGCCTAGTTGTATTTGTAAGTCAAACAATACCTGTAACCTTGATATAATGGGCTTATTAATCAGTTCAAGTAAGCTTATTTTTATCCTGCCTTTATTATTTTTGTAAATAACTCAAGGCATCAGAGAGTTTATTGTTATCCCAATTTTATTATTTATTTATTTTACAAATAACTCAAGGCAGAGAACATATCCAACAATACCTTCCCCCTATTTTCCCCACATCATCTTCGTGAGGTGAATTGGGCTGAGTGGCTGCCTGGCCTTGAAATGGAATGTTTTCTTCTGCTGATGGTATCCATTTAAAATGACCCATTGGTAGAATTTCATTTGTTAATTCCAATCTGTGGTTTGGAATTAGAGCAGCATTACCATAGAAAGGGGTATGGTTTGGGTTCCCTTATGTAGGTTGTTGGATTACAATTTCTTTTAGCCATAGCTAATTATATGAGCATTACAGTTGGTATATGGATAGTGACATGGGTATTGCCAGACAAATAATTTCTTACAATTTCCTTTAGCCATAGCTAATTATATTATGAGCATTATGGTCAATATCTGGATGGTTAGATAGCTACTGCCAGATAAATAATTGGAAGTAAACATCTGTTCTAAATGCCTGCCAGTGCCAGAAAGCTGTTGCTTCAGCAACCATCTGAAGCAACTTTCTTTGTCATAAATGCTGCTAGTACAGCATTGTAAAGCTTTCACAGACTATTTGGTGGTCTTAATTTTATTATTGGGAATTCTGCCATATAATTTCTGAGGCTGTAATCCAGATCCAATAATAGGAGAAATTATTCAGGAAATTTGTCCATTTATTTGCAGTTTTAAATAGGTAGTATAATCAACAAAAATAATGTAAGTGGTGCTGAGACAGATTGTGTTTCTTCTGTAGATTTGCTATGCAATAAATCTGGGGAAGGAAATCATTGAGGCTCGAAAGGTAATATTTTTAACTTCATATTCCTTATCCTCTGAATTAAATGTTGCTTTTGATTCTCTGGTATTATGACTACACACAATTCAAACAAATCATCTTTACTTTGGAATTAAGAGGATGTGATCTGGAGCTAATACTATACAGTAAATTCCATAAACTTAATTCAATACCAAAAGTAGTTATCTAGTAACTAAGCGGTTTCAATGTCTTGTATAGTGCCAGCAGTGTGCATGTGACGTGCTATGGGAGTCCTTGAGCCAATAACCAGGTATAGATAACTAACATCTAGTTTGCTTGCAGATACAGAACAGATAAATATCTACTTTTGCTGAACTTAATAAGCATGTTAAGTTTTCAATGAACATTAGGCTGAGCCAGGTGATAAATTAGGAAAAAATGAGTTTGATAATGAAGGATTATGAAAGTTAATACAAGGTCAAAGTAGTAAGCTTTGAAAAGTTCTTGCTTCCCTTCACATATCATCCTCCATTGTACTGATGTAACAGCAGTCTTCAGCATGATTTTTAGGACTGAGTTTGTTTCTTTGAAGAGTCAATTTGGTGTTGTGCTTAAGGCATCAAGCTAGAAACTGGGAGATCATGAGTTCTAGTCCTATCTTAGGCACAAAACCAATTGGGTGATCTTGGGCAGTCACTTTCTCTCAGCCCTAGGAAGCATGCAATGGCAAATCATTTTGAAATCATGCCAAGAAAACTAAATGAAATAGTCCAGGCAGTTGCCAGGAGTTACCAGAAGTTAAGAACTCTTGTTTTTTTATCGTCTAATAGAATTGTTTTATCATTAAAAGTACAAAAGCATTCCAGTATGAGGAAAATGGTTCCAGATATTATTTCAGTTGGAATTAAAAATGTCAACTGAATAACTGACTCCAGGAAAGTAAAAAATATGAAGTCACTTTACAGTGTTTGTAAGATGATTAACAAATCTTTCTCTAGCCATGTGAATTGTTAAGATATACAGTACCTTATGGGAACTTTTAAGAAAGTCATTGCAGGTATAAAATAGTGATGGCTTTTAGGGGCTGATCTTGGGAACACAACAGAAAGGAAACTGGCCCTCTTGATTTATAGGCTGCTTTTGGAAAAGCCATTCATGAAATTACATTTTATTTGCCTTGAATAATGTTCATTTGTCATTTTAATTATAGGATCCAAAAGCCCTAGCTCAATTAATATCATCCATGCCTCTTACTAACGATGGAAAATTCAAGTTACTGAATGAGCAATCAGAAGAAGACAACGCTGTACATGGAGAAGAACAGGAGTCGGAAGCATAACTTATAATTTCTCTCAGATGGAGATGATGTTGCCCATAAGAGAGTGTGCCCTGTGCTCTCAGCTGTGGTCCAACATAGGTGGGCTAGAGGAAACACCAAGAGATAAGAACTTGATCCAAATATTTGGTATAGAAACTGACAGACTTTTAAAAATTCTTCCTCAGTACCAAGCCATCTTGAATACTGATGGGAGGACCACAAAGTCATCACTACCACCAGCAAAGAGTTAATTCCTCATGAGCATGCATTCATAAAATTTATAAATAAATACACACCTGTTTCACATAATTCTACTAGCGATAGTAGAGCGGAAGAAATTTCACATGCCACAAAGTTTCTGAAAGTCTGAATTAAAATACAGAGGCACTTCACAGAAAAAAAATAATATTTTGCATCTTAAGCAAAATAGGTAGCAGAATTTAAATGTTTGGAATATAGTTTAGATAGCAGAATTGAAGTGTTGGATTATAATCTCAGTGATAAATACTTTATTTGCTCCTATTTGCATACCTTTTAAAAAGTAATGGGAAAGCTATTTTAAACTAGGCTATTTAGAAAGCTATTCAATAACAGTTTCTACTAATATTTATTTTTGTACTTTTATCTGAGTTAAGCTTTCAAAATTAAGTGCCTAATTTGTGATAAAACAAATAACTCGAGCGAATAGAAAATAGAAGGACCAGAAAGCAAGTTAGACCTATTATGAATCTCAGTTATTTACCAAGGCTGAAGGAAAGATGAGCCAGTGGTTGTCACTGCTATTCAAATAAGCCTGTTAAAGGCTAACCTTTTTGCACTGTTCTGTAAGACGAGATAATGGCTTTCCTACTTTTACATGAAAGTTTACAAAATTGATAGAAGAGGGACTCCATTCCTCAGACAAAACAATTTTTTCAAACCTAGATAAAAGCAGCACCAAAAGCATTTTCACACTGCCCTGGGAAAAGCAGTTTCTTCAGAAAGAAGATCAAGCTAGCCAGTGCTTATACCATCTTCTTTATTTGACATTCTACCTTGTGCGGCCAGCACAAATTTGGAAAAATATCTGTTTTGTCAGTTTTAGGTTTACTCTTTTAAATTATAAACGCGTTGTAAGTAAATTACAATGATAGCTGAATCTCATGAAGAATTTTATCTGTCTTTGTTTATATGATGTTTCAATATTAAAAACAAGGTCCACATCTTGCACTACAACAGTTTCAGCAATAATGGCTAAAGTAAGAGCCTGAAAAATAGGTGAGAATTTATGTGAATTACAGTACGGGACATGTTATGATTTAGTCACATCTTAAGATTTTTAAACCAGAAGGCTAGAAAAATACCAATAGATTTTCTGAAAGAATATTGTACCGAAGTTTTCTGTATTAATGATATTCAAATTGTTCTACTTAGTACAATAGATATAAGCAGATCAAATCATTTAAGTGCAATAAGCTTATAATGGCTGAATCTGCTCCCAGGTTAATATTACCGTCCGATCTAGTTGATATAAACTATATGCAGTGAAACAGAAACGGATAATTTGACTGCTTTAGAGTAGGCCTGTGAAAACTGGCGGCCCCCAGGTTGGATATGGCCCACGCAGGCCACACTCATCCCGGCTCTGCAAAGCAAAAAACATTGTGATACTTCACAATATGCCCAAGTTTGATACCCCTGTCCTAGAGGTTGAAGCAGAAGGTATTGTTGAGATTCCACACAAAGGTATCTTACTGGTGATCCATCCATAAATGAAGAACTATTAGAACTGACTGACAATGATTACATTTAAGCAAGTATACGTCACTGTTTTTGTTATCCATTAGGAAGAACGTGGGGCACATTTCTAAAGGAAATTTATTTCAACACATTACCACAGAATAAATTCTATTTCAGTTTGCCCCATGTAGTTGATTAAATCAATCCTAGCATTCTCACTTAGCTGTAGATTGAAGTATCTACATTGGCAAACCTGGTTCTCATGAAAGATACAGCATTCAAGGAAGTCAAAACATTCCAGGCTTGTGACCACTATATACAAATCCATTTTTTTTTCCAAAGTTGCATTTATTAACATTATGTACAGAATATCTAACAGAATAAAGTATTGAGGTAACAGGTTTTTTTTGTTTTGTTTCATTTTGTTTGTGTAATGAATTAGAGTAAGACATGTTATAATTTTGTCCCTTTCATTCCTGAGAATTTGAACCTAGGTGGAATAGATCAGAGTAATAGATCAATGACAAACAGGACCTCCCTTTCAGAAACTTTGGCAGAAGCTCAAACATACAAATGTACAAAATATTCATGGCTTTGCTGAGTCAATCCCTATCCCTCCTGGTAGGCCTTGTGATTTTATTCTGGAAGACCATGTAATAGCCAAGAGGACCTTACTGGAAGTGACCTAGACATTTGTGTTCAATTACTTATTTCATAGAAAATAAAAGATTCCTTACAAATAAAGATTAAGAATTCGAAAGAAAAAAATCTCTCTATGGCATGCTTTTGTAAATAAAATACATGGAGAAGATGCCATAGCTACTGTCTCCATGTTGGAAGACAGATTATTCAAAAGATGAAACGGGAGAAAGCAAACAATAATTCCATGTCTTACTGAACCTACCACCGATCCTATACTGTTATGTTAAATAATTCCCAATTCCCATGTTTAATATGCCACACATCTAACAGCCATGAAAGACTTGTATCTACTGAAAGACCAAGCAGTATAACAATTTCTCTTTCTGTGGCAGAAGGACACAATATTAGGCTCCCAAGAACAGATTTGCATTCAAGGCCCAAATTACCATATTTTTCCATTACTTGGTTTTACAATTTCAATGTAAGAGTAGCAATCATCACTATATTCACAAAGCTCTATGTATACATATTCACAACATTACATATACATGCTTTTAGAATCTAGATAATTTCAGGATTTTGTTTTCAGTATTTCACAAAGATGTTAGTTTAGTTAACACTGTACAGTTTAAGCCGTGTATCTAAAATAGGAGTCTCTCAAATTAAATGCCAAAAAGGTATGAAAATGAGTATGTTTATTACAGCACATAGCTACCTTAAGCTTAGTATGCTTTATACAGTCTCTGGGACAATACAAGTTGTCCATTTAAGTCAGCAGTCTAATTGGTAAAATCTATGAATTAGACAGGGTTTTTTTCCCCAAGGGGAATTATATGCAGTAGGAAAACAAGCAATAACAACCATATTAAGGATGTAATTTGATGCATTTAGAATTATTGAATCCATTAGGTATAAGAATATTTTAAAGCTCTCCAATAACAAATTTGCCCCCTTTTCAACCACATCTTAGATCGAAATAGCATACGTGTCTGGAACTCCAAAACTGTGCTGAGTGAGTATTACAATAAATTATGTGATATTTCACAGCACTTCTGGATCACTTATCAGACCGATGAGGTGGATGTTTTATGTCACTCTGGTCCCATCAATTTCAACCAATCACAGTTGCTCTAGAGTTCTACAGAACATAAAGCAACACATAAATAAAACTACACTCTGAGAAACATTTCCCTTTTTAACCCCCTCCCCAAATGATCCCTGAATCCACCAGGAGCAGATTTAAGTGAACGAAGTAGAAAAGGAATCTATTAGTAGACAAGCACAACTGAAAAACTATTTTTTAAAGATTAAAGCCCTCTTGTTTTAAAATTTTAGTTTGTTATTTGTTCTGATTATTCCTATTTACTTTCTTTGCAAAGTCAAATGGTAATCAGAACAATGATCTTTTAAAAAAAAAGCATTTGGGGGGGGGAAATCAGTAAAAATTGCACTTTGTAATTAGGGCTCTGCACCCTTTGAAAAGTATTCAGAAGAAACAATTCAGACCTCATGCAAAGACAGCACTTATCAGATACTCATTAAAGTAGGCATCTGTGTGAAACTCAGGAGACAACTGGACTTTCTTGGTTTTTTTTTCTTTTGAAGATGTTTTGTTTCTCATCCAAGAAGCTTCTTCAGCTCTACAAGGATAGTGAGAAATAGAAGGATGATCCTGAGGACACAAATTCTCACTGCTTCAACAACCCTCTAAAAAGATGCAAATGATCAGCTGTCTGCAAGGAATATAAATCCTTCCATTCTCCACTATCCTATCTGAGCTGAAGAAACTTCTTGGATGAGTAGCGAAACGTCTTCAAAAAGAAAAAAAAATCGCTTCCAGTTGCCTCCCGAAAAAGCACCTTTTGGACAACCTGGATGACAGAATCTCTACATACTTCCATCTGTATAAAAAGTACAGTTTTAAAATTTTGCTACAAACACCTCAAAGCAGCATGCTTTGCTTTCTTTTGAGGAAACCTGGTGGGGGGGGGGAGCTTTAAAAAACAACTAAAGTGGTGCTGGCTGATGCAAATCTTAAATTGATTCTTCCAAATTGTTTTTCAAAATGTGCACAGCTACCTTTTATACAATCTCTCTGAGGTAATACTATTTTCTATTTTGCAATTTTGCTGGATAAGAACTTACCCTGAGCCAGAATCTATAAGTAATCATTATTTTCCTCACCCATTACGTTTGGATGGGTAAACCCATCCAAATTCAGTGCAATTATTGTTCCGCCTTTATAAAATAAGTAATCAGAAATCACAGTTATATCACGGTACTCGATTTCAATATTCTGCCATTAAGGGTGTATGCAATTTAAACAAATATGTAACAGTTCCTCTAGGTTTGGCAGAAATACATAGAACAAGTGAAAGTAATTTCAGGTTAGGAGTTCTCGTATTTGGAGAATGCTGCAAAACTTAAAAATCTTATTTTAATAGTTTCTAAATTTTAAATACTATTAAGAAATACAATCACATCCGTAAATTAACCATACCAGAGCTCTCATTTTACAAGGGGATCTGCAGAAGATTTCGAAAGGTCGTTGCTTGTTTTTGTAGATTCTTCTGTAATACAAAAAGGGCCAATTTCAACAATTTTATGTTTCTGAGTATTGAGTAAAAAAAATGGAAGATTTTAATACATTTTTTTAAATCATGCAATTAATTCTGAACTAATAAAATAGATAACTGTTTGTGAAGAACTTTTATATGGGGGTAGAATCAAAAAGAATCTGTCCCTAAATATCGGTAGAAATAAAAGAGTGAAATGTCAAGAAACAAAAATATGGGTACCATTTATCTAAACAGCAACAAACATCTTAGCTAATATGTGTAAGCAACCTCAAAATGCAAAATATGCCACACTCAAAAACTATGATGTGCATAGACTATGCCACAATCTGAAATTCCTATATTTCATTTTCTGTTAAGCCTACAGTTTGCTATTGTCTCTTCTAAACATAGGTTATACTTCCCTAAGGGATGACATTCCATTTATCTGATGAAGTGGACTGTGCCCCATAAGAACTTAGGCTACAATAAATGCATCATAAATGCATAAGACAGGGTCTTATTTTCTTTTGACCCCCGAAATAAGCACTTAGCCTTATTTTCAGGGAGGTCTTATTATTTTTGAGCTGCAGGAGGCAACGAGGTTGTCAACTCATGGCTGCTGCTGTGTTGCAATATTTTTGGAGAGGGCTTATTTTCAGGGGTGGGCTTATTTTAGAGCATGTACTCAAAAGCCTGATTGGGCTTATTATCCGGGGAGATCTTATTTTCGGGGAAACAGGGTATTACATATTTTTGTTTTATTTACCACTACAGATAGCCCTTAACTTACAACCATTCATTTAGTGACCATTCAAAGTTACAACAGCATTGCAAAAGTGGCTTGATGAGCCGAGGTGGCGCAGTGGTTAGGGTGCAGTACTGCAGGCCACTTTAGCTGACTGTGATCTGCAGTTCAGCGGTTCAAATCTCACCGGCTCAAGGTCGACTCAGCCTTCCATCCTTCCGAGGTGGGTGAAATGAGGACCCGGACTGTGGGGGCAAGTTGCTGACTCAATTTGCTAAAAAATTTGTAAACCGCTTAGAGAGGGCTGACAGCCCTATGAAGCGATATATAAGTCTAATAAATAAATAAATAAATGACCGTTTTTACACAACCGGTGCAACTTCTCCATGGTCACATGATGCAAATTTGGATATTTGGCATCTGGTTCATATTTAAGATGGTTGCAGCATCCCAGGGCTCATACAATCACTTTTTCTGACCTAAAGTCAATGGAAAAGCCAAATTCATTTAACCGTGTTACTAATTTAGCCACAACTATGGCAAGAAAGGTCATAAAATGGGACAAAACTCACTTAACAGCTGCCTCGCTTAGCCACAGAAATTTTGGGCTAAATTGTGGTTGTAAGGACTACCTATATTAGCCTACTATTTCGTTATGTTTTCTAGCATCATTGTTCAGTCTGCTCAGTAAAAAATCACAATATGAATGTACTATTGCATATTGTGAATTATTCCAATAGTCTGAATTGCCTACTCATGCTCTAAATTGGTAATAACAAAATTCAGGCTTATAGAAATGGAATGCTACTTTTTTTATTAGTGATATTCCTCCATGGATTTGTAGCTTAGTGCACATAGGAGCGGAAAATAATTCGCATTTGATGCCAGAACTTCCCAGAGAGCAGAATATTTCCTACTAACCTTCACTGTCTTTTTTATCTTGGTTTTCTTCTGCTGCAGTTTTATCTGCTCTAAAAAAGATCCTTGCGCTGCTTAGTGAGAAATAAAGCAGTTCAAATTCCTATGAGAAATGAAAAAAAGATCTGGATATTTTAACATGCCACATAATCACAGAATCTCCAAGTTAATTTAAGGTGCATGAATATATGAAATTCGCATAAATATTGTACACAATTTATAACGGAATCATCAATATCATCTTTTATATATTATCAACATAATATAGTGAAGAATATCACTCAAAGCACACAATTAAATGTATTTGTCTTGATTTTTATAGTTAATGCCCTATTTATAATGTATTTATTTCTAATTAACTGTGCTTCTTTGGACATTTTCTTGTCCAAGATCAATTATTTATAATCCATTAATAAAATTTGTTCCTAGTGTCATTATCTCAAAGGGAGAAATCATGTCAGCAACATTTTTAGTTGGCCATTCTGAGTAGTTAAAAGGAATGATTTCAGTCTGCATTATTTGGATGATTCATGGACAACATTAGTGTCGTAAGCCTCGAATTAATTTAAGACTTCAACCCATTAAAAAAGAATCTGACTCAAATGATTTCCTTACAACAATTGATTATCCTGAAGCTTCCAGGGAAGGAGAACTGTAGATAGTTCTGCAAAAGACCAAGAACTGGTGAGTAGACCAGTCCCTTGGAACCTCTCCAGATACTGATAGGATGAGAGTTTGCCCACATATGCTACAGATACATGGAAAGATATGGAAGGGACTTTAGGACAGTGCAGGGGTGTTAAACCCAAGGCCCGGGGGCTGGATCCAGCCTGGGGGGGTATTTAGATTTGGCCCGCAGGGACGCCCTGGAAACAGCAAAGGACCAGCCCGCAATGCTTCTGCCAGCAAAAAGGGAGCTCGGGAGGGCCACACATAGCTATCCTGAGTCTGTTTTCACTGGAAGAAGGTTGCAGGAGGCCATGGGAGCTGAAAATGGAGCTCAGTAGCCTGTTTTCTCTGGAAGAGCGCTCGGGCCACGACACGCACCCATAACATGACTGATGTCAAGCTGGACATGCCTACCCTGGCCACAGCCCCCCAAGGTTAAACCCTGATGACGCCCTCAATGAAATCGAGTTTGACACCCTGGTACAGGGGGGGGGGGGTTGTTGTAGATTTGAATGCCAGGAAACAACTGTATTAGCCATTGCTCACAATTGCAGTAGAGACTTTTAAAGTTCACAAACCTCACTTTCTAATAATTTTTGCTACTGATTAAACCAAGGATGTGCACTTAATTTTTCCAAGGGGTCACATAAGAAACTGGGTATATTGTGGTGGCCACCCCCACCCCTCACTATCCCCCCACTTCCAATGCCTCACAACCCCCCACCCCCACTGGCCAAACCTGTAGCACCCATGGGCTGGATGTGGCCTGAGTGCTGTGAAATGCCCAGATCTGGATTAAACATTAGTGATTCACCAAAACTGCCTTCTAGCAAAAACTTGAGGGCAGTGTTTGAGTATTTTAAAATGTTATTTATTAGCACTAACTTAATGAAGCTTGTAAGAGATCCTATCTTTCGGTAGGCATATACCTATTTGATGTTTCAAAATCAGTTGAGACTGCAATTAAATGATTTAAAATACCTGCAAACAAACTTCCAGTCGCTTATGAGTAAGATTCATGGTCTGTAGCAACTTCTCATCTTGACTAGCTGATTGGACATTCTGTTGTTTTGCTAATGCTCTGATTTCTTTCACATATTTCTCCCGTACCGACTGGAACCAGTGGAGAGAGTCAAATTCTTGGTACTGGTCCAAGAGTTTCAAAATGTAAGCCACACCTGAAAGATATGGATATTTCCACCCCCAATTAAAAATAATAATGTGTTTTGCACATTTGTTTTAAATTGGTCTATTTTTATTATTCTCGGTTTATTTTTATTTTGATCAATGAGCAGTATAACACGAGTAGTTATAACATATACATATATATATAGTCATCTACTTACAACAGTTGTTTAGTGACCATTCAAAGTTAGAATGGAACTGAAAAAAGTGACTTATGGCTGTTTTTCAGTTACCACCTTTGTATCTTCCCCATGATCATTCGATCAAAATTCAGCTGCTTGGCCACTGACTCATATTTATGACCGTTCTAAGGTCATATGATCACCTTTTGCGACTTCTGACAAGCAAAGTCAATGGGGAAGCCAGATTCACTTAACATCTGGGTTACTAGCTAATAACTGCAGTAATTCACTTAACAACTGTGGCAAGAAAGGTTGTAATATAGGGCAAAATTCACTTAACAAATGCCTCACTTAACAACATAAATTTTGGGCTCAATTGTGGTCATAAGTCAAGAACTTCCTGTACTGCTGTTGTACTTACCCATAGCAAAGCCATCATCAGTAAAAGCTGCACCAACTTTGTTCTTTTTGTTCAGTTTCTCTTTGCAACTGATTGAGTGTTCTATAAAATTGAGTGCCTAAAAAGAAAAGACCAGGAATTGCATGAGGTTGCCCAAATAATTACCCCAATTTAGTAATTCCAAAATAATAAAATCAAACAAGGAATTTAAAGAATGCTACCCTGGTTATACCACTTGTACATATTATTTCTGATGGCATCTCAGAGATACCTACGTCCTGATAATAAGGCCATGCCATATTTTTCCTGTGGGCAGAAATATACGCCCTCCCCCGATAATAAGCCCCCTGGACAACCCCCCCCCACCTCCAGCCAGGCAGAGCACCAATCACCAACCTAGCGATATCCCAAAGGCACCAAGCCGTAGGAGCCGGGGGGGGGGGGCAAAGGCACTTACATTGCTTGCCACCTTCGGGATACAGCTAGGTTGGTGAGTAGTGCTGTGCCCGGCAACCCCCCTTTCCAGTCGGGCAGAACGCCACTCACTGACCCAGTAATATCCCAAAGGCGCTAAGCCACGTGGCACTCAGTCCGGCTGGAAAGGGAGGTTGCATGAGCGCCTGTTCCACCCCCTTATCATGTGCCTCCCAGCCTCACCATGCCCTGGCCTAGCTCTCCCTGCAGGGCCAGGGCGCCGGCACCGCCACAGCTCTCCGAGCATAACCGGCTTCCAAACCCGGAGATCCGCTGCTGAGTCTTCCGGCAGCAGCCGCTCTGGGACTATGCTCTATGGTTGTGGGCCGGCTGCCAAAAGACTCTCTGTTTCAACAGCCAGCCCACAACCATAGAGTGTAGTCCCAAAGCATCTGCTGTTGGAAGCCTTGGCAGCGGATCTCCAGAGTTTGGAAGCTGGTTATGCTCAGAGTGCACCGGGGCCCTGGCCCTGCAGGAAAAGCTGGGCCAGGGCATGGTGAGGCTGGGAAGCACGCAAGCTGGGGCGGAACAGGCGCTCACGCAACCGCCCTTTCCAGCCAGGCAGACCACACGGCTCAGCACCTTTGGGATATTACTGGGTCGGTGAGTGGCGCTCTGCCCGGCTAGAAAGGAGGGCTGCTCGTGAGCGTGGTCACCTCATGGCTGCTGTGTTTCTCTGCTGCAACAGCGCAACACAGCTGTTTGCCCCTGAGGCTGTGCCCGGCTCTTTGGGTGCCCACCCAGCAACCCCAAACCAATACGCCCCCCCCCCCCCCCGATAAGCCCCAAGCAACAGAGGCTGAAAATCTGGGTGCGTCTTATACATCGAATGCAGCATTTTTTGCCTCCCGAAGCCCCGCCCCTTCACCAAAATGGCCGTGCATAGCCTTATGGAGGCTTTCAGAGAGCTCCTGGGGGCTGGGAGAGCAAAAATGAGTAAAGAACGGGCCGCTTTTTGCCCCTCCAGCCCCCAGCAGCACTCTATAAGCCCCCATAAGGCTATGCATGCAAATTTTTTTGACAAAAAATGGGCCGTTTTTGCTCATTTGGGAGGGAGCACTCTCCCCCCCCCCCAAAGCTATTCATGCCTCCTTTTTTTGAAAAAAAAACAGGCCTGTTTTTGGGAGGTTTGCAGAGTGCAAAAACTCCCCCTCCCCTTTTGGAAAGCTCTTTAACTGATTGATGAGAATTACATTGATCAAGTGCTGTGCCAGCAGAAACAGCTACCTATCGACTGTATTTTTATCTCTCTCAATTTCTCTCTCTCTATCCCTCTACCGACCTACCTAACTACTCTCTCTCTCTCTCTCTCCCTACCTACCTACTGTATTTCTCTATCTCTCTCTATTTCTCTCTATATATCCTTTTATCTGCCTACCACCTACCTACCTACCTACTCCCTCTCTCCCCCTACCTATCTTCTGTATTTCTCTCTATATATTTTTCTCTCTCTCCATCCCTCTACCTACCTACCTACTCGCACACTCTCTCCCTACCCACCTACTGTATTTCTCTCTCTCCTTCTCTCTCTCTCTCGCTATCTACATACCTACCTAACTAATCCCTCTCTCTCCCTTTCTACTGTATTTCTCTCTCTCTATCCATCTACCTACCTACCTACACACACACACACTCTCCCTACCTACCTACTGTATTTCTCTCTCTCTTCTTCTCTTTCACTCTCTCGCTATCCCTTTATCTACATACCTACCTAATCCCTCTCTCTTCCTATCTACTGTATTTCTCTCTCTATCCATCTACCTACCTACCTACTCTCTCTCCCTATCTACTATATTTCTTTCTCTCTATCTCTTTCTATTTCTCTCTATCCCTCTAACTACCTACTACCTACTCTCTCTCTCTCTCCATTTCTCTCTCTCTCTCTCTATTCTTTTATCTACATACCTACTAACTATTCTCTCTCTCTCTCTCTCTCTCTCTCTCTCTCTCTCTCTCTCTCCCTACCTACTGTATTTCTCTCTCTTTCTCTCCCTCTCTATCTCTCTATCTTACCTACCTACTTTTTTAAAAAAAATTGCCTCTTCAAAACCTTGGTACATCTTATACTCTGAAAAATACAGTACATGGGTTAAGTAAATAAATAATTAAATATCCCTTCTGTTATCTAAGAAGTCAATCAATGCAAATACTAACCAGCGGGGGAACAATGATATAAAAATTGCGTAGATGCATGTTCTTTAGACTACGGAATTCAGGCGCAAAGACATCCACAAGCATTTTGAAGTACTCTGTACCTTCTGCAGAGCTGCAGGTGAGGTCACTAAGTACAGAATCCAGCTGCCTGCAAAGCAGAGATATAGCAACAGTCAGGAGGGAAAATGTCCTGGTCCTATACTATTCTTTTCATAATAATTACATACATAAATTAAAGCTGTTTGTTTCATGATCTTTGGCACTGTTTTAAAGAAATCACCCCTTAAAGCAGCTTGCCTCCATTTGAGACCACGAAAACATTTAACATATTCTTTACAAAAAAAAAAAACACCCAACCAGCATGGCTGGCTGGGGAATTCTGGGGGGTTGAAGTCCACAGATCTTAAAGTTGCCAAGGTTGGATATTTCTGATTTAGAAGGATAACTGAAATCTAAGCATTATTCAATACTTTTGGGAGCCAGCTTGCCAATTTTGTAAAACTCATCATACCAAATACAGCTGTTAGAAATAAATTAAACTCAAAATCCCATAATTGTGGGAACTACCTTCCAAGCTGTATTTACAAGATTGCCAAATAAATAACACAGTGCACATATTAAAAACAATTCGATAGCCTCAACTTGCTCAAGGAAGAAACTATTATGCATTCTTTTATCACTAAGCAATTTAAATACAATTACTTTAATTTAAAATATATATATACAATTCTAGTTCTGATTACATAACATATAAATATCAGCTTGACAACAGAGTACTTGGGAAATAAGCACTGACAATATCTATGTAAAGTCAAACTGTAAGCCACCTACTTTAATGTAGGCAGTGGGGAATTTTCTTATTTTTCCATGCACAGATTTAAACAATAAGTTTAACAACATTTGGAGATGTTTAAAAGAATGGTATGGAAGGACTGGGAAATACAAAATTTCCCACAGAAGTTTGTCAAAGGATCTAGCAATTGGATGGTGGTGAAAGTCAAATAGTTGAGAGTATTATATTCATTATTTCGAGCTTCTGGAGGAAAGGTAGCCTATAAAACTAATGAAAGAATAAAAAATATCAATAACTTGTATCCTGAGTCTCAGTCTCAGTGAATTTGGAATTTTGCCAATGAGAAAATAAATGAATGACCCTGTAATAGAAACATAAGAATATCTGAAGCACTATCAGATGCTGATATCAGATCAATATCTTTTCTGGTTCAATATCACATTCCCCTTTGTCACTAAACTGTTGCCTTTTGAGAAGCAACAAGACAAAAATAACTCTCTCCACCAGATGTCCCTGAACTGATTCCCACAGACTTTTGTAATGCATAGCTATGAATGGAGTTCATCATTTTATTTTATTGAAAGTTGTTTGAAAAACAGCAGTGCAAGTAATAGTGAAATATTTTTTTTATACTTGCATTATAATTACCTAGCTGCTTGTTGTGTTTCTTCTGACAGATCTTCCTCTTTCACAAGTTCTTCAAAGTTGACAATGTCTTCAAGGTCAGGAACAAATCTACAAGTTTTGTTAGGTTTTCATATAATTAGACATTTTAATATATAGATGTATGTATATAAATGAACATACATTTTCTATTTTACATGCTGTATTTCTATTCCCACCTTATCACAAGCTAGTTCATATTTTATTAGCAAGTAACATTGCTTTGCTCTCAAATAAGTATTTTTGTAGCTTATTCCACATCAGCAAGAAGGCATACTTCTAGCCACCACATTTTCCAGGTTTTCAGGTATCAAGTCGCAAAGTGTTATAACATCTGACAACAAAATTTCTATATTTACCATCATTCAACGCTCTTTCGCATCTTGTGCTCTTTGTATTATTTACACTTTTATACTGACACCCAAACTTGCTATCATGTTACTATAATTTTTATAATTTTTACAAGTATGAACTGTCAAATTATTGAAAATTTAATAGGTAAAGGTAAAGACTCCCCTTGCACATATGTGCTAGTCATTCCCGACTCTAGGGGGCGGTGCTCATCTCCATTTCAAAGCTGAAGAGCCAGCACTGTCCGAAGACGTTTCCATGGTCATGTGGCCGGCATGACTAAATGCCGAAGGTGCACGGAGTGCTATTATCTTCCTACCAAAGTGGTCCCTATTTTTCTACTTGCATTTTTTTCAAACGGCTAGGTCCATGATGGCGAACCTATGGCACACATGCCAGAAGTGGCACACAGAGCCATCTCTCCAGGCACGTGAGCCATTGCTCTTCCAGCACACCAGCCAGTTGGTCTTCACATGCGCGGGAGTGCCAGAAACCAGAAGAGCAGTCACTCGGAGTGCATGCACATGTGGGGAAAATGATGTTCCGGTCTCCAGCATGTGCATTCACACCGGTTAGCTCATCTTCATGTGCGCCAGAAACCAAAAGACTAAGTGGCTGGTCCGCATGCACATGCCATAAACCAGAAGATCATCTTCCCAGTGTGCACATGCGCATCGAGTGGCTTCTCTTCTGGTTTCCAGCGCATGCATGTGCTCTGGGCAGCTGGTCTTCACATGTGCATGCATGCCAGAAACTGGGAGACCAGGTGCTCAGTGTGCATGAGCGTGCCGGAAACTGGAAGACCAGCTGCCCAGCACATGCATGCTCCCTTTTCAACACTTGGTGCCGAAAAGGTTTGCCAACACTGAGCTAGGTTGACAGAAGCTGGGACAAGTAACAGGAGCTCATTCCATTACGAGGCACTAGGGATTCGAAGCAGCAGCCAGCCAATCTTTCTGATCAACAAACTCAGTGTCTTAACCACTGAGCCACTGCATTAATACGAGTATGCAATTTTAAATTTACTAAACAGATGTACCAGTATAATATATTCAAACAGAAGAAATACATCCAAACGATTACTGCAATGTATGTTAACTGTAAAGAGAAAAATTGAAGCAGGAAGATCTGCAAAAGATGTACAACATGGACAGACAAGCTAAAAAATATTGGTGCATACCTAATTGCACTGCTGCAGCAGTGAAGTCCACCAGATCTTATCATTCGTACATAGCCCATAGCGTTCCCTTTAAACAAAGATAGTAATAATTGAATTTATATTACAGAAACAAATATAAATAATTGGAATACTAGCAAGATGAATTTTATCATTTGTTAAATAAACATGTGGGGCATATTTAGGATAATTTATTCTCTTCAGCACAATTAAATAGTACTATTTTCTAATTCAGCTGTGAGAGCTGGATCATAAAGAAGGCTGAATGCCAAGGACTTGATGCTTTCAAATTGAATCAATTGGAGAAGATTCTAGAGAGTCCCTTGTCCTGTAAAGTGATCAGATCAATCAATCCTAAAGGAAATCAACCCTGACAATTCTTTGGAAGGACAGATATTGAAGCTGAAGCTCAAATATTTTGGCTATTAAATGAGAAGAGAAGACTCATTGGAAAAAACCCTGATGTCATGAAAGGTTAAAGTGAAAGAAGGAGACAACAGAGGATGAGACGGTTAGATAGTGTCCTTGATGCAATGAACATGAATTTAGGCAAACTCCAAAAGACAGTGGAGCACCGGGGGGGGGGGGGGCATTCTATGGTACATAGGGTGGCGTGGGAAGAGTCGGACATGACTTAAAGACTAAATGACAATTTTTTCTAATTCAAAAGAAAGTTATTCCATGCTGCTCCTATGTTTGGACAGAAAATTCCTGACTTTTAATCATGCTAGGAAAACTTATAATAATCTACAGTAGCTAGAGAGTGGCAAATTATCTATCCTAGCCTAAACAGCCATCATAAATTAGGAAATACATAGGCAGCAGTTAGGTTGTGCGAAGACCAGGATTTTAAAAAGCTACACCTGCCTATTTTTTTTCCTATCTTCTGCTTAGAGATATAACAGCACAATCCTAGCAGCAAGGGACTGGAGGAGAAAACTGATTTGATATATTTATGATAGGGATTTCCATAGCCCGAAAATTTCAGCACAATGATATAGACAGCGGGTTTTTTTGGGTGCTGGCAGATTCCCTGCCATACCTGACTTCTTACAATACATCAGTGTTTCTCATCCTTAGCAACTTTAAGATATATGGATTTCAACTCCAGAATGCTGACTGGGGAATTCTGGGAGTTGAGGTTCTTACACCTGCTTTTAAAATAATGACAGATAATGTATGTTCATACCTATTTGGCTTATTAGTTGCCTGAATTGGTCAAGATAACTTTGTCCATCTGGTGTAATCCCAAGTTTTCTGATTCCTCGATTGAATTTCTCTGCTCTCTCAAATGGGTACTAGAAAAAATTTGATAATACATTACAAACAAGTATTGTTTAACAAGTGACATTCAAAAAGCCCCTTTGAATTGAATTTCCCATGTATTGATGCATTTTTCTTTATTAATTTCTATACTCCTATAAAAAGGAGACATATATATATATATTTATAATGAAGATTAGTTAAATCTGGTAACAACTACATTGTCCTTTATTTACAAAATATTTGCAGAAAAGTTCTGAAAATAGCTTCTGCCAGGGGCAGGCGGATGCAAAAGTGGCTAGTGCAGTGTAGGCCAGGTTCCTCAGCAGAAAAAGTGGCAAGTGTAGGAATGACTGACAGGAGCAACTTGTGACCTTCCCTGACAGCTTCATTATTGTCTTTGCTGGCAATGGGACACTGCAACTGTCATACGTTTGAGACAGATGCCAATTCTCTTGATAGTGATCACATGACTGCAGGGGTACTGGGATATCAGGACCTTTGAGTATCATATCATAGATACTCCTTGTCCAGTGCCTACTTTGGTCACTCACTGAATGAGTGGTCTTTAACTGAGGATTACCATTATAGTCTCATTAAAGAGACAGAACTAGTCTCTAAATTTTATGTGTATATACACACACAGGCTTATTTTAGAAGCAGCACTTTGAAATTCAATTTCTCTATCCTTGATACTAATAACCATGATCGCTAAATAAAATTCAGTTTTACATTGGGATGGGTAATCTCAGGGATAAACAATACAATGTCCTCAAATACGTTTCTTGGCATACACATTCTTTGCCTTATATTTTGGTAAATTGCTATCTTGTAACTGATCACAATACTTTCAGCACTTTTTGCTACTACACAACTCCTTCACAGCAGCCATTTTCTAATCATATTGTGCCCATTGGTCCCAAAAATTTGCTTATTCTTGGCTCAGCTAACTACAAAGTATTCCAAAGTATTATCCTAAATTTTATTTCCAGAATAAATCTAGGTTACTTATATGGAACTAATTTTCAAATAAACAAATACAGGATTGTGTTCTCAGTGAATTTAAGTTAACATTTTTTTCAAAAAGAGAACATGAATCTATAAGGACCTGTAACATACCTTATGATCATTTTGATCCTTAATTTCCCTAAAGAATCGTATATCTTTGATCAACCTGGATTTGATGTGCTCATCATACATAAATTGACTAAAGATGTAAAATTTCTTTCTCAGGAACTGGTATGTGAAATTTACCTAAAAAATATAAAACAAATGCATTTTTTTAAAATCCTATCTCTATTGATAAAAGCAGTATTTCACCCTCTGATCATAATGTCTAAGTACCTGCTTATTGAATAGTTGGGTGCTATTAAATGGGAAGACATGCTAGCACTCAAAACACAATCACTAATTCTGGATGTTGCACCATAGCAGAAGTATATAGGTACTATGTGGCGTGGGAAGGCGATATCATTAATTCCACTATCTTTCTCGATGCAGTGTATGTGTAACCACACAAAGGCAGTGTTCTGTTTGCAGTAATAATATATGAATACCCCCCGAGACTCACGTGTTACAATTCCATAGTTCCCCAGAAATGAATATGTTTTGTTCAGAGGTGGTATTCTACCACTTTGGACCAGTTTGCCTGAACCTGTAGCGGAAAACGCGGGTGGCCCTGCCAGTGGTGGGATTCAAATAATTTACCAACCAGTTCTCTGCCCTAATGACCAGCTGGGTAGGCGGGGCTCGGTGATCATGTGATTATGTGGGCATGGCCAAGTCAATGTCACTCAGGTGATGGGCACTTCTCCTTAGTTGTTACAATGGTAATAAGGGTTAGCTGGAGAGGCAGTTTCTATAAGCAGGGCAATAAAGATTAGGCTAGAAACAACACCAGAATGTTTCCTTCCTGCCTTCCTTACAGGATTAGCCCTGTAAAGTGGGGAAAAAACAAATGATTTCTTCCAACAACCGGTTCTCCCAACTGCTTAGAAAATTACCAACTGGTTCTCCCGAATAGGTGCGAACTGGCTGAATTCCACCACTGGGCCCTGCCCACCCACCCTGGCTTTACGGCATCCCATTTAGGCCCCTTTTTTTTGGCAAAAGCGCATGTGTGGAAGGCTTTGTGCATGTGCGGAGGTGGCTCATGTGTTCACATTTGCCAACGGGTAGGAAAGGTAAGTATATACCACCCCTGGTTTTGTTACCACCCCTGGTTTTGTTACTCTGAGCTATTTATATCCAAAATTATTTGTGAAAACCAAACTGCAAAGATTTGTGAAAAGCAAACTGCAAAAATTAATAGTCATATGGAGAAAAAAAAAGATTTTAACTACCATCCTCAAAGTTGTATTTGTGGAGAAAAACATTATTCTCCTGTTGAGACTTAGCTGAGACTTAAGGTACAATGAAAAGACAAAAAACATTGAATTAATTCAATGTTCATTCCCACGCTCTACATAAGTCTACTCTTCGAGAGTGTTCAGGAGCTACAATTGGTTCAGAGTGCAGCAGCATGGGCAATTCTTGGGGTCCTTAGAGTGGCCCATGTTACACAGATTTCCGGCAGCTGCAATAGCTGCTGTTTGTTTCTGAGTACAATTCAAGGTGTTGGCTATCACCTTTAAAGCCGTGTATGATTATGCGTCCAGGTTACTTGAGGAATTGTCTCAGTGCTGGCAGGGGGGCATGGTGTGGGTCCAATGAGCCTAGGAATTCTACCTGCAGGGTTCAGGAAAAGACCTTTTTCTGCCATGACTTTTGCTCTTTGGAACATTTTGCTCCCTAAGGTAAGATCTGCTCCCACCCTGCTAACCGTCCATAAGAGCCTAAAGGCAATTGGCTTGGGGATCCAGAATATCGTGCTGGAGGTGGTTGATGGATTAAGAGGAGATCCTGCCTCCCACCCCCACCCCCATGGCACATTCTGTTCCCTCCCCTCCCATCTTTTAATTGTACTTTTTATTGTTATCAGAAGTATTTATTTTTATGCTTTTATTTTAAGCCACCCAGAGGCAAGAGAGGAGACAAATAAATAAATAAATTCAAGTTTATGCCATGAATTTAAAACTTACCCCAACACCCAAGCTTCCTCATGCTTTATTTCAAAAGGGATAATTTTTCTACTATGGTTAAAATGTGTTCTTTGCTGTTTATAATACACTTAGTAAAGAAATCAATGTTAAATCACAAAGCAATACTTACTGTTGTGTTCATGATTCCTGTGCCATGTGTTCGAATTGAATTAGCTATGTGTCTTATATTTATTGTGTTCAGATGTTTGTTATTGCTAATTCTTTCAACGAAGATCTGCAATGACACAATTGTTGTATAATTTCAAAAGTCATCAAAAAGATATCAGTTAATAATGGGGGGTTTATTGCTTTCCCCTTACCTGATTATTGAGATTGTACAGGTATCGGGATACAAATACATGAATATTTCTCATAATTTCCAGAACATCCAAACCCTGAAACAAGAAGAAGCAATTTAAAAATCCAGATAAAATTATCCATGATTTTCAATTATCCATGAAACATATTCATCTGGCCGGCCAATCCAATGAAACAGGATCAATTCCTTCCAGATCTTGTCTATATGGGATTATCTTCCAATGGGATTTTGAAAGTGGGCATTTTTAGTTGCTTTCCCCATTCTTTGGAATTCTCTCCCCATGGAGATCTGGCCTGCTCCTTCCCTCTTCAATTTTAGGAAAGCCATTGAGACCTGCTCCATTTCATCGAACACAGAAAGAATGCGTGTTGTGGTTGAAGACTGAGATTTGGCATCTTGGTATGCTTTCTGTTTCTTACTTTGATATGGTTAATTTTTGGAACAGAAGGCATATAAATAAAAAAATATTTCAATACAATGAATGCATGTAAGTGTAGAAAAAAGTTCGTTTCAGGCTAGAAAATCAGTTCCAAAGTAAATGCATTTTGGAACTGATATTTAATTTCATTCTTGAACAACAATTTATAAGCAATCACAATAAGAGTATACCTCCAAAATGATAAAAATACAACATATCCAAAAGTCGATGCAACTCTATTACATGACTGTTGTGTGTAAACTCACAGCAATGGATTTCTTTTTATACTGTATATGGGAGAATACTCAGCAGGAAGAAGTCCTATTTAAATGCCTCTTCCCTAATACTAATAGCAGGAATTCCCTAATTGCAGAGACACAGGAGCAATTTGTGTAAGAGTATTTCTTTACTAATGACACTGGATTTAGGGGAAAATAAATACTCAGTTATTAATTACTGGGTGATAGAGCCACACTCTGCTTGAGCTGTTGATTCTTCATAGCCCATATTTAACTCTTGCATTTTAAATTTTATATTTGAAATTGTTTTTATATTTTTTTTCCTAAATTGTAAACTGCCCAGAGTCGCTCTGGATAGCATATAATTTTAATTATTAATTTTAATAATATCAATCAATTAATCAATCAGTTGATGCACGAAATTTCCAAATAACTTTAAAAAAAAAAACACAGAACAATTTCTTTGTACATTTCATACCTGTTCTAAAGTCTGGCTTGGAAGATGTGCTTCTGCCATAATTAAACCATAGCGCTGAGTTGCTAAATTCCTCATTTCACTGTAGGTGGCCCAGTCGTGCAGAGCTACTGTGGTTAGATTGTAAAAAGTCTTGTCTAGGTAATGAGTCACATGAGCTGTAAAAAAAGAAAAGGGAAAGTTAACTTTGCCCAATTAGTACCTGAAAAACCTACTTTTTTGCAGATATTTCATTTCAGCATTAAACAATGGAAGAAATATCTCTTAAAAGTAACTTCCCAAGTTATAGTTAGCATGAAAACAATCAAGTAGAAGAGTTTTGGAACTGTAACAATAGCAATAAGAGCCGTAGTGGCACAATGGTTAGAGTGCAGTATTTCTGCTGACTGCTGGTTGCCAAGTCCCACTGGCTCAGGGTTGACTCAGCCTTCCATCCTTCCAAGGTGGGTAAAATGAGGACCCAGATTGTTGGGGGCAATAGATTGATTTTGTAAACCGCTTAAGAGAGGGCTGTAAAAACACTGTGAAGCGGTATATAAATCTAAGTGCTACTGCTAATAAATAAACCACCAGAGTCATGCAAGTAAGAACAAAACAAACAAACAAATAAATGTGTACCTTTGATATCTATGAACCGATTAAAAAAGCGAATTGGGTTTAAAGAGAAGAAGTGAGCAAGATCCTTCATTCCAACTTTGAATGGATTTCGGTCATCTAGTTTTAAGTGCGTGTGTACCGACAGGCGCAAATCCTTTTCAATTTCTTTGCATAATCTGTCTAGAAGGTGCTGCCCGAAACAAAAATGTTAAGAAATTTTATTTGCAGAGGACGAAATATCTTAATCTTCCCAGCACACTGGTCGATTGATAAGAATTCTATAAAGCACCTTCATAATGAACTGGAAGAGGAAAGAAGGACTTGACTCTGGCAATATTTGAAACTTAAGAGATGGCAGCCCGCATAACAAAGAGGCAGAGTAGGGATGCAAAATGAATTTGATTTATACCAAAGATAGAACTCTGTTTTTCACTTGAAAAACTATCTACTTCAAAATGGCCTTTTATAAAAAAAAAACTAATGACCCTTCGTTGCCCAGGTATTTATTTATAGGGGGGGAAATGTCCAGGCGAAACGTAATTTCTAATGTTGGATTTTCCCCCTTACCAGAGGGAGCCCCCTTGTGGAATACTGTGAAGCTGTTACCATGACAACTCCACTGTGCTGTACAGTAGAAGCCATTTGAAGGCACAACAGGCTGTATCTTAACAGAACACAACAGTCCCCCCCTAAGGCGGTGTTAGGGTATTTTTCTACAGAGAATAAGTCATCTGTGTACCAAGTTATATATGTTTTCGTAGATTTTCACGGGTGTAGGTATGCTGGTCTTGTTGTATTCGTGTCTTTTCCCGTGTAAGATTGTAACAATCTTACACGGGAAAAGACCCAAATACAACAAGACCAGCATGTGTGTGTGTGTGTGTGTGTGTGTGTGTCTGTGTGTGTGTGTGTCTGTGTGTATGTATATGTATACTGTAGTCTTGCTAGTATGTGCAGTTCATTCCTGCAAGAAGTAAGACAATTTCTCATGGCTCCCCATTTTGGCTTTCAAATAATGTTCTAAGCCATAAATATATTAAGCAAATACTATAAATATCTATGATACAACATTTTTTGCATTTTTCCCTACATCCTAATTATCTGAACCATAAGAATAAATTTATATGCATTAATTGTCTATCACAAGTTCCATCTGAAGGGCCAAGAGAGAGGAGGTAGAGGATGGACAAGATGAGAACATTTAGTATATATGCTTTCATTTTAAAAAAAGGAAAAAAGCTACAACTGAATAATCTCTTGTCTAAATGAAAACAATAATTGAGCAATGGCTTTAAAAAGAACCAAATAAACATTGAAGGTTTATTTAACCTCCAATAATTAAGCAAATTTTATTAATTTTAACAACCTGAAATTATCTGTACATACTGAGATTGATAATAATGATTGAACTATTAAAATTAAAATAGAAATTTAATATTAAATTACTTATATTTAATATTTCAATTCTAATACAGTAAGATATTTTTCTACAGGTCTACAATAAATTACATATTAATTGGTACTCTTTAGCTTACTTACACCTAGAGTTACTAGACTACTATATATTTAACATTATGTAGAGTCCTGTTAATCCATAATAGATTTGAATACACGTTCCTTATACAGGTGTAATTCAGAATAAATACAATACATTCCCTCTAACCTTATCGAAAACATCCATGATTTCTCTGTCATAGCTTTCTAGAAGTATTTCAAAGGAGTCCAAATGCCTTGAGTGCATCATAGCTGGTACACAATCCCGCAATGCTCTAAACATATACTGAAAAAATAATCCAATTTAATAAAGAATTCAGGCAACTATAAATATTCACAAACACACAAATTATTCAAAATCTAGATCCTAAATGGCAGCCCCCTAAAAATGCATTTTGAGAGTTTGCAATTAGAAGAATGAGTCGCTAAAATCTTCCAACTTGCATAATCTGTTTCTGTTTCTCCCTGTTGTGTTTGCAAAAGATCTGAAACTATAAACTTGTTGATAAATTATAATTTTGTTAATGTTAATTATGTTCAATTAAAATTGTATTGTTTTATAACTGTGGCTTGTCTCCATCAAGCAAAATTAAAATCGATACTGATTTATTTAGATTTATGTAATATACAACAGCATGCTGACTGGGGAATTCTGAGAGTTTTAAGTCCATATATCTTAAAGTTACCAAGGTTGAGAAACAATTCACTGTTTATAAAAATGGAATGAAAGCTACTGAATATTTTGTCACAACTTTGCTTGAGAGGATGAGGATGTGAACCCAATTTACCTAACCCAATTTACTCAATCCTAAACATTACCCTACTTGGCCTCAAGTCCCAGCTTCAAATGAACTGTTCTCCTCTTTCTGCTGTTTCATCTAAGCCACAAATATCAAACTCACAATGCCACGTTGCCGTCATGTGACATTTCTCAACGTTTTCCCCCTTCACCGAGCTGGGGTGGGCATGGCTTGCACATGACGCATCCAGCCCGCAGGCTGCCAGTTTGACACACCCCCACCCCCACCCCGATTTAAGCTTTGATTCAGGAAATAAATCTAAGACGTGATTGGTCTCCTTTCTTTTTCCTCTTTTAATTTTTAACTCTGAAACAAACTATATTTCATATTACTACATTTAAAAATTTGTAGAATGGACTTGACCTTATCAATTAGCAATACTTGAAATTATATTAGAATTACAGGTAGTCATCAATTTAGCTGAACCATTTGTCTAGTGACCAATCAAAGTTACAACAGCCCAGAAAAAAGTGACTTATGACCGTTTTTCACACTTATGACCATGGCAACAGCCCCATGGTCAGAGGGTCCAAATTTGGGCATGTGGCAACTAGCATGTACTTACTATAACCGTTGCACTGTCCCAGAACTATGTGCTCACCATTTATAACCTTCCCAACAAGCTTCCAACAAGTCAATGGGAAAAGCCAGATTCTTATAATTACCTTGTTTACCAATGGAAATTTTGGGCTCAATTGTGGTTGTAAGTAAAGGACTACCTGTACAACATCTCTGTAATTTTCCTGGATATTTCAGATTTAATGTTTTACCTACATGTAATCTTGCAGCATCCACTGCGTTTTCATAAACATCATCCAGATATATTGGAAATATTGTTCTGTGCCAGTACAAAAAGCAACAATCGCACTGTGCTTGGACTCTAAAATGGAAAAAAAATAATGTGACTAAGGAAAAAAATATTCGTAATTCGGAACTAATTTCAAAGAGTCATATATTTACTCAGAATGCATTTTATAATCTATTTTCATAATCGTAAGAGACAAAACCTGACTTCTAAACAAACATATATTCTCGGGGATGCTGACTTCTATTTTTAAAGCTCAATTTTATAATGAAAATATATCATCCCGTCTACAGCAAGCATCCTGATATGGCAAACCGTCTGCCACACCACTCTATTCTAGGTATGCCAGGATGTAAGACCAGAGGTGGTATGTATCAAATTCTGACAGATTCTACAGAACCGGTAGCAGAAATTTTGAGTAGTTCAGAGAAGCAGCAAATAGGCTGGCCACGCCCCCAGATGATCTTCCTTTGTTAACCTGAAGAGGAGAACGGAACTGGAAAGCAGGTTAGTGTGGTGGGAAGGAAATGGGGATTTTGCAGTATCTTTCCCCTGTCATGCCCACAAAAGAACACCATGCCCAGCAAGCAACGCCCACAGAACTGATAGCAAAAAAATTTGAATCCCACCACTGTGTAAGATTTTATCATTTTATAGCTTTATTTACCGTTCCCTAAGTTCACTGATTAAGGCCAACTTTTTCATAACTACTTGAAGAGGAAGGAGTTCTTCATCTTTAAATGTTTTCTGCAAAAAAAAAAAAAAAAATAGAGGGGCAAGCTATTGGTTGCATCACTGGTTGCTATCAAACTAATATTTGCATCAGTCATTAACCACAAAATTCTTTATATTATTGCTTATAAGCAGATAAGAAAAGAACGGTTACACTTACCATTTGTGTGCCCACATTGAGGGCAAGAGAAATTATAAGTCGCCTCTGTTTTGTGCTAGGGCCATTAAGGGTGTTTTCGGCCAACACAAGGGCAGAAAGTACATCAAGGCGCTGTTCACTGTACTTTTTGTCGGAAATTACTCTTTTCTTTAAATGATAAAGAGAAGAATAAGGGGAAGGCAAAGGGACAGAGAAAACCAGTATTTTGGGATTAGTAATTAAGAAAACACTTCAGCTAGTAAACTTTATTTTAGAGATTGACTAATATATTTCTTTTTTTTAAATTCCAAACTAAACCAGTTTTAAAGCCAAAACAAATTAATCCAACAATTAAAATTGACATTCTAGCAAACCAAAGGATCCCTTATTTGGCATTTTCATATCCAAATGAGCATAAATGATGTCAGGTTTTATTCTTGCCACTCTGAAGTTCCTTATAATTTATTCAAAGAGCAGCTTGTCTAGTTTTTATAATCACTGAGCTTAAAATTGATTGAAATTGCTTTCCCACCTTGGCTACAGCAATGGCATTGAGAGCCTGATGTTGAAGATGCTGAATTATATGTGTCACTGAATCAGCAACAGTCATACTTCTTCTGTAAAATGTATATTCTATTGCCTAAAGTTGTGCAAATTTCATAGCACAAAATAAAAATAAAAGTTAATATCAAACTCTGCAATCAATCAGTTAATCAATTCTCACACTTATTGTCTCATCTGCATACAAAAGGTTAAATTTAAAACAAGCTCTATTAAAACGAAAGAATATGATTTTTTTCAAATCAAAGCATATAATTTCTAATACAGTATGAACTTTTGAAAGAAGCATTGTTAAGTTATATTAACAAATCACAAACTATGGTAACAGTACAAAGATTATGCTAGATTTTTAGATAACTATATATTTTTATGTGTGTCCCATGAATGAGATAGACACTGTTGACACAAGAATGATTTGCTAAACCTTAGCATGAATTTGGATTCGGGTGTTGTATTTTAGCCATCCTCTAGAACTAAAAGATATTATTTTACTAAGATTAAAGAATGCAGCAAAGATAACAAAACATGCAACAATGGAGATATGCATACCTTAAATGGAATCAGACAAAAACATGTTTTTAACTTGCCATTTACTACAACTGTGCGATGTTTCACTTAACCGAATATTACTTCAGATTGTGAATATAATAGCTGTTTGAAACTCTTGAAAGCATCTGTAGAGGGTGGCCATGTGAGCCTATGAAAGGATGCAGCTGCTTTAAAGAGCACAGACAGGTGCTAGATTAATATGCTTGTGTGTTCTGAAGAATCATATTGAAGAGCTTACTGTCTAGTTACAACCTATGTCATCAATTAAATATGCATCACTTATCCTAAAATGTTATTGAAGAACCATTGTTAATATTTGTGTCAGTGAGGATATGCAAACACCTCGACTTACTTTGAGTAGTTCCACAAGCCTGCATAATGCTTTAACTGAGGTTTTTGTCATTGGCTTCTGCATTGACATGTGCAGATTCATTGTAGTTCTGATTATATTTCTAAGGCTGTAAGCATAGAGAAAGCCCTAAAATGAGAAAAATGAATCAATTACATCTTTCTTGTATCATTATAAATGTGCATTTCTAAAACATTTGTCAATTTCTTGACTCTTTGTGGATAAGGTCAATGGCAGTGACCGGTGCAATCTCTTCCCATATTCAATGAGACATCTTCTGTCCTATCAATACTGAAGAAATTGATTCAGACACCTCCTGGCTTTTCTGGCGGGGGCAGCTGGTGGTCAGTACTGTGTTTCCCCAAAAATAAGACAGGGTCTTATTTTCTTTTGACCCTCGAAATAAGCACTTGGCTTTATTTTCGGGAAGGTCTTATTATTTTTGAAATGCAGGAAGCGGCGAGCGTGGTCAGCTCATGGCTGCTGCTATGTTGCAATATTTTCAGGGAGGGCTTATTTTAATGCATGCGCTCAAAAGCACGCAAATTAAAGCTTCAAATTTTAAAATTTTAGTAATATATTAAAATAGTGATATATTAAAACATATTTTGGTGCCTAGACACTGTCTTTCTTAAGGCAACAGTTATTTACAGAAATATCATTTTATCAAGTTAATTGATCAGGGATTTATTTATTTTTTGCTTTTAATACTAAGTAAGTATTCTACCTTTTGTTTTTTTCCCCCCGTTTCTTACTAACATCATCATATAGTTTTATCTGGGCTCATTTTATGGAAGTTTTTTTTTAAATTCGTACTTGAAATTTATAAAAAAATGTATTTTGTATCGGTCAATGACAGCAAAAAAATCTATTCTTTCATAACTTCTAACCAATTTGTTCATAAGAATTGGGGATTGTATAATATGGATCTGATTGTATACAGTATAAACAGTATTTTCTTATTGGTTTTTGAAACTAAGCATATACACACCTGTATAAAAACATTGCATCTATTACTGAGATCTTCAGCAAACTTATCCATCCTTTGTTCCCTTGACAAAAGAGATTCCATTTTCATCATCCAGGAGCTCACAAATACATAATAAGTTTGCATCTCTCTAAAAAGAAAACAAATAATAGTTTCTTAAACATTTTGATACCATACTAAGATTTGGAAGGCTAAACACAGATTTGAAATGGTATCTGAATTCAGAAACAATGGCTTGTTATCATGCCAAACCTACTAGCTCAAAACAGAAACTTGTAGGAAAAAAAAAAAAGTGTTTACCCCCCAAACTTACTTTGTAAGCAACTGAGCCTTTTGCTGTAAAAAACTTTCTCTCTGTAATTTAATTGCATGAAAGCTTTTTCTGTCCAGAAGCTTGGCAACAGCTGACATCTTCTGAATCAAAAAGTTGTCAGCAAACCAGATGACATTAGCTGATAGTGTGATAGCCGGCACCTATAGCATTAGCAGAAAAAATTTAGGGAAGCGAGAGAAAAGTATCTTTTAGAGTAGGTAATAGATTTTCATAAATGTATTCCAAGACTCTTAATGAACCATTCTTTTACTACACAAATTTTACAATTATAAAAATGTTCTAATTTTACTTAGTTTAATCTCAGTCTCATATTATATGACACCACTTCATTCCCCAAAGTTATTTACTCAGCATTTAAAAATAGTCTTGAGCCTATACAATATTTGCAGAAGACGCATGGACATGGAAACATTTGGCATTTTTAATGAGATAAATGAAAAGGAGATAACATCCCTTACTAAGACTATTCATAAATCCAGATACTTTTTTGAAGGAGGAGCTAAGCCATACATGAATAAATAATAGCTCTCACTGAAATCCATAGAAATTTGTTGTAGTTATGACTAAACTATTAACTTGATAACACTTATTGTCGAATTACTAGTCATTCTACACAACAGCATTACACCAAAACATGCACTTCATCCAAATACTCTAAGCACTATAGATGTAAAAATACAATATTGCAGATTCTTTAACTGTGGTTGGATATAAAATTTGTTTTGCAAATCTCTTATGCAAATTTTCAAATTATGACAATGAAACCTAGTTATTATAGACAATTTGAGGGAAGGATATCGATTATTTATGAAAGTAGTCCAACAAAAAAGTACACCACAGTGCCAATATTTATCATTTATGAAATAGTACTTCATTTGCACTAGGACATCACCTCTCTTGTTTGATAAAACGATGTAAATTGTTAACAGAGATTTGAACTGTTGTATGCAAAGCCTTTTGTATTGAAGTTCACTAAATCAAGCTTTCATTCTAGTAAAGAGCAGCACATTACTTGCTGAAATTGTCAAAAAGATTGAATATGATCATAAATTTAATTCTGGTTGTTATTTGTTGCAATGCCATTCACAAACACTTTATCTAATTTGTATGTTGGTTATCAAATTCTAAGTTCGATAAAAGTTACAAGCAGTAAAATATTCACCTTTTTGCAAATGTCCAGTAACAATTTGTAAAATTTCTTATCTACAGTTCGAAAAATCTGAAAATGTAGTACAAAGAGACCACAAATTCCAACATACTTATCTCGCTGGTCAATTTCAGAAGGTTCACCTTAAACAAACAGGCACAAGAATTAGTTTTTGAAATTTATCCCAAAATATAGAATCTTATCAATATTAATATAAAAAGGTTCTGTTCTGCATTACCGAGTTTAGCTTCAACATTTGCAAAAATTGTGCGAATACTATGCATAAACTCCTCAGCAAATATGCTGTTCTTTGAAACTGACATGCCTCCATTGAGACAATCAAATTGCTGTTCTATACAAGCCTGAATAAGAGAAATAAAAGCAATTTACAGTATTAGTATTAATGAGAACACAATCATATTCAAAATTTCATTAAAAACAAATAATAGCATGTGAGTCTTACTGTGTTCTATCGAAATAAACGTTTTATTGGAAATTTAAGAGTATTAACATCTATTCATAGGGATTGTTGGTTGATCATCTCAATTTTTTTATTTTTGTTATATTCAATATATAAATTTATGGACTGAAATCAGCAGTATTTATGGGACCCACAGCTCATTTAGTTTTACTTTGCTTCCTTCTTACCAGAAGTGAGTAAAAGCAGCCAGAAATCACTGTAATCTATATGATGTTCAACCACGCTTTTAAATTTGTGATTTCCAGTAGCAATAGCACTTAAGACTTATATATCACCCCATAGTGCTTTGCAGCACTCTGGGCAGTTTACAGAGTCAGCAGGATCTAGGACAACTTGCTGTGGCTAATTCGCTGCAGTCAACTCATGGCCAACTCGCCATTTACACTAATAGCGAAGAAATGGTGGAATGCAATTAATAAAAAAAGGATGCCAAAGGAGGGACAAAATGAAATGTGAATGACAAAAATTAAAATAATGCTTTAATTATTTTAAATAATTAAATTGAATTATTGAGTTGTCCAGTAGCGAGTTGGCCTGTGGCGAGTTGTCCCTCGGTGAGTTGGCCATGGCAAGTTGGCTGCAGTGAATTGCCCAATTTCAGAGTCAGCATCATGCCCCCAACAATCTGAACCCTCATTTTACCAACTCTGGAAGGATGGGAAGCTGAGTCAAGCTTGAGCCCTGTCGGGATTGAACTGCAATATCCTCCCCTTGAAAGTGAATTTAAAAAAAAAAAAAAAACAAGTGGAAACAAAACCTTTCTGGACAAAAGATCTGGAAATCTTACCACCAATAAACTAATTTTTGAATGCACCTAACATTTTGACGCCTAACATGTCAGAATGTTAAGCATACAATTCCAAAAAAGAAATAAAAGCATACAAATTAAAATCGCCAAAACATTTGGGGATTTTATACTATAGATTGCACTATATTACACAATTGTACACTATAGATTCTACAGGCCACATTTACACCCTATAAAGGAAATTAGACAGTATTTATCATACTACCTGGAATATCATGCCATCTAATAGCTGACTTTCTAATTTTAACAACAATTTTTCAAATGGTTTCAGCTTATCTTCTTGGATTCCAAATTTAGGAGGATTGTGGTGGACAGATTTTAATAGCCTGGTCAAAGAAAAGAGAAAAAAAATCAAAGAATATTCTTTAATGGAGTTTTTCATGGACATCGTAAGGGTGTTTTTTCAGGAAGCAATTGGACTTTCTTGTTTTTTTTTCTTTGAAGGTGTTTCAATTCCCATCCAAAAAGCTTCTTCAACTCTGACCGGATGGTGGGGAACAGAATGATTTATATTCTTTGCAGACAGCTGGTCATTTGCATTCTTTTAGAGTCATTGAGGCCACTTGGAGGTTTATCTATGTCCTCAGGGTCACCTGAGTAATGCAAATGGGCATGGAGCCTTCTTGGCTGCAAGATGTTTTCTGCTCTATGTCCCATCACTGTTGAAGACAGGTGCAGGCTCTTGGTGATGAGTCTATGTTGTCTGCATCTCAAACTGAAGCGCAAATGGTTCCTGCAGTCTGCATTTTTTTCTGGAAATCCGTTCATACTCCACCAGTTGACTGAGAATATCTTTCACTGAAACACTCTTTCATGGACACAATTAGGTTTTAAGAATTTTTAGAAGGTTATAGAATTAAACCCAGCATATATATATTTCCTTTGTTAAAATATATATGCTTCTTTTTAACAAAGGAAATATTTTGTTACAAAAGTAGCTTTGCTGTTTGACTGCATTCATTGGGCAGCTGGCCTGTGGAACAATAAGAGATTTATCCTTAGGGCTAGCCTTGGTGAAAAAAAAAGATGGTCATCTACATTATGGCAGAAGGTACAATACTTTTGGCAATATAGTGTATGTGTCTGCAGGGGTAATTCAAAAATATTTCATAATGGTCATTGTAGAAATAGCTATAGAAGCTATTAGAAATAGCTATATATGGCATAAAAAATTAATAAATAATTACAATATTAATTGTTTATCATCAAATAATTAATATTTAATAAATATTTAATTAAATAAGTTATATTTAATGATCCCTTCCACAAAAAGTGCCATCTTTTAAAAAAATATATTATTTGCATATATACTGAATAGTGTGATTATCCTGGCATTCCACTTGCCATGAAAACCAAAGTGAAAAACAAATAACATATATACTATTTAAGCAGTGCTAGCATTGAAGAGTTATTTTTGACCATCATATTCATTCTAATACATCAATGCATATATAGTATCTCTTTCCAAGTCCACCTAACCTAATTTTTCCATATTCCAACTTCCACCTTGTGCTTCTAACCATTGACAGAATCTGTTCTATGTGTCATAATTTTCTGTCTCTCCTTCGTCTTTCATTTTTAATATTAGTCTATCCATTTCTGCACAGACTAATATCTTCCTTATTAACTCCTTCTCTGAAGGGGCATTTTCACTCTTCCACTGCTGCGCATACACCATTCTTGCTGCAGTCAGGATGTGTAGTACTAAGCATAATTTCCCTTTATCATAGCCATCTGGTATAATGCCTAATAAAAATAATTCTGCCTTGAACTCTATACATTGTCTAACCATTTTTTCTAACCTCAAATGAATTTGTACGCAAAATTTCCTTGCTTTTTTACAGGTCCAAAAGTGTCATCTTGTTGGACCCAAGCTGTTCTTTCTCAGTGGTAGTACCAGCCCTGCAGAACAGCCTTGATCTTGTTAGTTTTTTGGAAGACTCTGAAGACTTGGCTATTTTCTCCAGGGATCTGGAGGTTAAGTGAGCCCTGTTGCTTATTATGCATTCTTTTGTGATTGAGGATTACTTTGGGTTCATCAATTTTATTCTTGATCTTTAATTTCTGTAGCCCACTCAGAGGCACTTTTGGTGGCCATGTGAACTGTACTCAATACAGAAAAAGAAAGAGATAATAAATATTAATTGGTATTAATAACATCTTATGGAGATTCTCAGTCATCCAAGTCATGGTTGTCCCAAAGGTGCTTTATCAAAAGGCAATTGGATTTTGGTTTTCCTTGAAGCTGATTTGCTTCTCATTCAGGAAGCTTCAGAATTATACAGTACAGAAGAAGCCTCTTGGATGAGAAGCAAAACATCTTGAACGGAAAGCCAAATGCAGTTGCCTTTTGAATAAGCACCTTTGGGATACTAATAAGGAACTGCAAGATCTTTTAGAAGTATCCAGTAGAACTTCCACTCGAGACCCACTGTTATGAACAGATAACTGGATACTTTCAACTATCTTGTTAATGTTATTTTCTATAGCAGTGTTTTTCAACCACTGTGCTGTGGCACACTAGTGTGCCGTGACATAGTGTAAGGTGTGCCATGGGAGAATTACTTTATATATAGTCAATATAGGCACAGAGTTAAATTTTTTTAACATTTTCTAATGGTGGTGTGCCTCGTGATTTTTTTCATGAAAAAAGTGTGCCTTTGCACAAAAAAGGTTGAAAAACACTATTCTATAGTATTCTGTTGTGACTCAGCAGAAGCTTGCTGTGAGTTGCGTCGGGATGCAGGAATAATGAGTAGCTGTTGCTCGTTAGGGTCATCTTCTGCAATAAAAGACGGATGGTGCCACACCTTAGTTGCAGAAGTCAACGTCGTTCGTGGTTCATCATTCGTTTGTTTGTGAGTTCAGTTTCGAGATTCAAAGAGGCACTTGGATAAGTGATTTGCTTTCTGTAAACCTGATTCAAAGAGGCACTTGGATAAGTGATTTGCTTTCTGTAAACCTGGTTTGCTGTAAGAGCTTTTTGTTTTTGCTTTTGCTGTGTAACTTTTTGCCAGAGACTTTATCTACGTTTATTTTTGGGCTCACAGCCAGCTTCAGCCAGGACTGATAAAGATATTTCCTTTGAAGTTCTGTCTGACTGTCATTTGTGAACGAGCGAAGAGGGGGAGTCAGAACAGTATTCTATAATGCTCTATAATAAAAGTAATTATTTTTCTATAGAAAAAAATAAGCAAATTGACCCACATACCTTTTGTACATAGTCCAGTGATCTTTCAAGGTGGCATGATTGTTTACTATCTCATCAAGTGTAAGCAGAACTGTCAGTAGTTCTCCAAGATGCTCATACATAGTCTGTTGGAAAAATTACATCATTGATCTGAGAACATATCCCATACACCCAGCAGAACCTACTTTAAATAAGCAGTCCTGGGATTGCACTCAACATATCCCTCTAAAAAATGCTAAGCACTAAGGATGTAAATATGGAACATAAGAAGGTAACAGTATTGAATATAATGCTTTCTTCACTGTACTTTATAGCAATAGCAGTTAGACTTATATACCGCTTCATAGGGCTTTCAGCCCTCTCTAAGAGGTTTACAGAGTCAGCATATTGCCCCCAACAACAATCCGGGTCCTCATTTTACCCACCTCGGAAGGATGGAAGGCTGAGTCAACCCTGAGCCGGTGAGATTTGAACAGCCGAACTGCAGTACTGCAGTCAGCTGAAGTAGCCTGCAGTGCTGCATTTAACCACTGCGCCACCTCGGCTCTCAAAAAAAAAAAACAACTTACTATTAAAGAACTTAGGTTTAGGTTTAGGTTTATTCGATTTATATGCCGCCCTTCTCCCAAGGACTCAGGGTGGCGTACAACATTAAAAGAAACATATAATACAAAAGTTAAGAAGAAATTAAACAGGATATCCCAAACCCAATTAAAATTGACAATGACACATTTTTTAAAAAAAGAATTCAAATTAAAATTAACAGTAATCCATAATTTGATTTGTTTTGTTCAGGCCAGGCTGGCTTGCTGAAAAAGACAACTTTTTAGGGCGCGTCGGAAGGACCGGAGGTCGGGGATTATACGAAGCTCTGGGGGCAGCTCATTCCAGAGGGAAGGCACTCCCACAGAGAAGGCTCTCCCCCTTAATACAATATCTGTCTTAGTATTTTAAAAAATCTGCCAGGGAAGATTTGATATATTTAAATAAAATCTTAAGGTTAACAACTTAAAAGGAATTTTGTAATAAACGGTATAAAAATAAAACATTACCTGAAAATGAACTCCTGAAGTCTCTATCACTTTAGGTGTATTCCTGGAAAACAAAACATATTTCATGTTACTTAATATACACGTTTTAAGGACTCAAGCCTTTAGCATTTCTAAATAAATCTGGAAATTACTTCCAATGTGCAAACCATATATGGGAAGGTAATTCTTGTAAACTGAGACCTACTAATACAGTTAGTATTAGAATCAAATTAGCATGTCCCAGGGAGTTATGGAATACAGGCCTATTCAAGTTTCGATCCAGAAAGCTAAACATCACCCATCAGCCAAGTATGCTACTCAGCTATTTTTGATCCTAATCCACCTAATCCCAATCCACCAACCATAATTCCAAAAACACTATGGTGATGTAATTATGCAACTTTGTATAATCCATAGTGGAGAACATTCAATTTGGTGAGGCACAACTATACATGGTGATTGGAATAATGCCTTGGCTGAACTTACTAATCTTTCATTTTAACTCTATATTTTAAAATATTTTAAGTTTTATTACAAAGAGACTGATTACTAATCTCATCTGTTTAAAAAAAGCATTTTAAAAAGATAAACTCAGGAGAGAATTGCTCCTTGATCCTTGATAGAACAGTGAAGATACTACAGATGCAAACTACTTGCAAGACAGTCAATACCTGAACATGGATTGGGAAAAACCATACAGCAGTGGTCCTCAACCTCTTCTTCACTACGGATTCCCTTTAAATACCTTTTCGTGGCCAGAGACCCTCAACGCTTAACTCAAGATTTAAATCATAACATTTCTTCAAGCCTTTAGAGGTGCCATGTGACATCACAATCTGTGGTACATGGACCACAGATTGACAACCACTGCTGTAGAACTTTCCAGAAATCCAAACATTTTAGCTATTGTTTTTAATATTTTATGAGGGCTGAGCGATCAACAACTCATTTAAGATAATGTGCCACAGCATGCTTTTAGCTTGTGAAAGTGTACCATTCTTTTGGCACAATTACAAAAAAAGGATATGGAAACATTATCTGCAACTTGCCATGTTAGCAAACTATGAGTAATGGAAATAATATACACTTTCAAACCACAATAATACACACACACATACACACACACACACACACCAGAGGTGGGTTGCTGCCGGTTCAACCCAGATCAGGCGAACTGGTAGTAGTGGTGGCGGGAGGCTACGCTCGCCCACCCAGATGCTTCTGCGCATGCGCAGAAGTGTCACACATGGGAGTGCGCCCAAAGTGGTAGTAAAAAAATTAGCAACCCACCTCTGATATATGGCCAAGAAAGGTCATTAAATGGGGCAAAACTCACTTAACAACCACCTTGCTTAACAATGGACATTTTTGAATTCAAGTGTGGTCACAAGTCAAGGACTACCTGTATATTAAAAGACGATCTAACCTTTTTTAATGAGGGCAAAGACCCAACACATTCCCCCAGAACTAATAATTTAGAAAACTGATCAACATGCCGGACCTATTAATTTATTCTTAGCTAGCAAATAATTACTTGTTACTGGTATAAAGGGCAGCTAACTGGTGCACTACGTTCATCACCACTTCATAGCACCGTGTCACAAAACAAGACAGCTCCTGCAATGATAAAGTTGCACTGATCAGTAAAATAAATACACTAAATATACTTATTTTACTCACAAATGATTCCATACTACTGAATGGATCACCTACCTTTCCATCTGAGAGTACAAAGTTGCAGTCATAAGAAGTCCTTCCTCATTTTATCCTCCCAAGAATAATCCTGAGGCTGAGCTAAGAGATTGCAACTGACCCAGTGATATCCATGGTGAAGAAGGAACTTTGGCACACAAATGTATTTTAAGAGCTAAACCAACTACAATAATAATAAACACGAGATTTTTTGAATGTTTTGTTTGGAGTAGTATCCGATCCCTTTGGCTTTCGTACCTCAATGCTTATTTCTGTTTATAGTGCACAGCCTATAAAATGCTTAACAGTTTATGTTCTGCACTGTTATTGTATTCTTTAATTCTCTGCATTTAATTCAACAAAGAAAAACATGATACTAGGCAGGTGTTTTGAACTTTGACTCCCTGCAGCTTCAAACATCATAAACAATTGCAAAAAAACAACAACAACAATGTAGAAGCTATAACTCAAAACCTCTGGAGGATATCAGGTTTTTTATTTAGCCTCTTCAGAGATCAATGTTTGAAAGGGAAAACAGGCAGCAGCACAACTCATTAGTTATTTAAGAACTGCATAGAAGCAACCCACGTATTTGCTGCAACTGTACTCAGGAAATTGAGTAATAGTCATTTATGACTCCACCTAGAGAATAAATCTGCAGCTATATTTTCGGTTTTGTGGAAACAGATTTACTTTGGAAAGTTGCAAAAGAACAACGGGAATAAGATGAACATTTTAAATTGTCTGAATTTATCTTCAAACGAGATGAAAGATTGGCTTTTAAAAGGTTGCCAATGTATTGCAGGGCTGTAAAAGCTGGATTAAAGCAGGAAGCCTCAGGTTCAAGTCCATCCTAAATCATGGAAACTCACTGGGTGAATTTGATTCAGTCACTTTCTCTGAGCCCAGTCTAGTTCAGAGGGTTGCTGTTGTGATGATAAAATAAAGGGAAATCCCAGTGTAAACTGCCCAGAGTTTTTTGTGATGGGGTATACAACAAATAAACAAAGCGAATTAGGGCTTATTTCTCCGCAATGCTAAAATAAAAAAGGAAATAAAATCTAATAAATTGAAATATTAAAAAAATCAGAAAGTTGACTTCAAGCTCATTTTACTGCTAATTTTTTTAAAAAAACAACAGCTCCCTTTTTATTAAGTGTTGCTTAGCAAAAACCAATCACAAGGTCCCAAAATTATGCCAAATGAAAAGGCATGACAATTGATTACATACAGCAAAATTCAAGTCCTATTAATAAATACATTGTTTGTTCGTTTTTATCAAAAACATTCTCTCTTAAGATGTTTCCCCGAGCTATACTTCCAGTATCAACTAAAAGTGATTTTTCAAATAGCTACAGTTTTTGCAAAATACACAAGTTCATACTATTTCTAAAAGTTAATTGCCATACTGCATATAATTTTTTTTCTGATTTTCAAGGGAGGAAATGCCCACAACACTAAATCCCTTATTAGGGGCACTGATAGAAAGTAGAGAATAAGGAGAAGATTCATTGTCTACCATTGGATACATTTAATGTTATCACCTAGAGTGCCTTTTCCTTATTAACCCAAACCTAGTAGAATTGTTAGTCTTATTGGTCTTTTTCAAGGCATATAGATTCATCTGCAGATGAGAGTGTTTTAATCCACCACAGACATACTACAAATAGATGCATGCAAGAGTTTGTTATAAAATCTGCAAAGGAAAGTGGACAAAGCAAAGAGAAAAACAGAAAGCTAAGAACAATACAACTCTACTTACCACCAATTCACCCAAGGACATTTACCTAAATCCCTTTTGTTGTTGTCATAGGGTGGGGGTGAATCCCATAGCACAATTAAAAAGTCAACCACTTAGCAAAGAAAAAAAAATCTGCAAAAAATCAGTACTATAAATATTACCTGGAGAAATGAAATAAATCTTCCCATCTGTATTTGACTATCTCCTTCCACCTTACTGGAATCCACAGCTTGAAAAATAAACATGAAAATTACCCTACTTTGAGAGAACTCAATCATTACCAATCAGTTACCCCAAATATACGTAGCCATTTCTCCCCTAGTCATAAAACCAATGGAATTCAAATTAAAAGCTTAGCACAACATACTGCTTTCAAGTTTAAATTCTACTTTATTATCCTACACCATGCAAAAATTACTCTGCACAAAAAGAAACAGGGGGGGGGGATTTTATTCTCTTACAGATTTGGCCATTTAGATCTATTTGCTTGGATGCTTCCCAAATAAATGTGCTTGAATTTGCCAACCCTTTTCCCAATCCCTGCATCACAGTCAAGAAGAAGCTATTGATAAAACAAAATGTGACTTGTGCAGTTGTTTCAACACTCTCTTTGCTTCCTGCCAATGAACCAAATAATCAACAGTGCCTTGTTTTCATTTTGGCAGCATTTCACTGCATGTTTCAAAATCAGGCATGATAAGAGAACAAACATCATAAGGATATTACCTGCTTAAGATAATAGTGGTTCATGTTATATTAGTAGAAATACACACACATAAACAGACCCAGACACACCATCACTAAATGTCTGTTATTGAAGGACACTTCTAAACATTAATTAGCTAATAACAAAATACAACTGTGAAAACTGTGCATATTCATTATACTTAGGATAAAAACAGTCAGCTAATGAAAACATCCAATATTGGTCAGGCATTTCTATCAAGTACTTGTAACTTCTGTACTGTCTGCTCACCATTTGGGCATTAACATTCTATTGATCACAAGATCGGCTTTAATCATAGCATATCTATAAAAGCATCCAAATTATATTTCAGCAGTGAAACAATTTCTTAAGCACATCATCAGTATTACTGTATATTCTCAAAGTTCTAAACAAGGGGCGTCAAACTCGTGGCCCGCAGGCCAGATGCGTCACGCACTGGTCATGCCCACCTCCAGTTTAGCGAAGGGAGAAGTCGTGCTAAATCACATGATGATGTGAGTTTGACACGCCCGTTCTAAACTAAATTACAAATCGGTTCCAACATATAAAATGCAAACTGCACTTGACGTGACATATGGTCTACTACTGCTCTTCATAAATTTATTTTGCACACACAGAAGACGTAAAAATAAACCATCTTAAAAGAAGCCCTTCCTATTTCAGAGGTTGCTACTTGCAGATTGTTCTTATGCTATAGCTACTGTTGGTAATGAGATTGGAAAGAATTTCACAACTTATGCTCTGCTTTTCCTATCTTGTTATATATAGTGGGACCTCAGGTGCCGACTGCAATCCATTCCAGGACTTCAGTCAGCACCTGATTTGTTTGTGACCAGAAGCAAGACTGACTGTGTATGTGCGCACACACAAAAAATGGTGTGGAAGGGGAAATCGCCGTGGCAGAGAAAATCGCCATGGCTGTGTTTATTTGGCACCTGAGGACATATACGTGACCTGAGTGCAACATTTCGCAGGTTTTTAGGTCGGCACCCAAATTATTCGTGGTCTGAGCCGTTCGGGACCCGAGGTCCCACTGTAATTGATTAAACAAAGATTTAAGAAAGTTTTCTGTTTCTCAATAACAAAAGCATATTTGAAGTTTATTACTGCACACAGAATTTTTGAATAAATGTGTCCCATATTAACATAATTAATATACAATACTTACTTCCTTCACCATAAAACAGGAGGCCGTTATAAAACTTCGTTTCTGCCTAGGAATAAAAGCAGATTTTTTTTTCTTGCACAATAGTTTATATAGTTTTAGTTGATAGAAATTCATGATTACATCTTAAATATCAAATGTAAATTAAACATGTATGTAGCGGCTTATACATGATACAAGAGATAAGAAATATTTCACCTCATGTTTTAACTTTTTGATTTCACAGCAAAGAGCAGCATATACAGTGATGACTTTGTTCAGAACCTGGATAAGAGAAAAAAAATGCAGACTACTTTTATAAACAGAATAAAGGAGAGATAAAATGTAGGTATGATATCATCTGTCTCACATAAAAACTTTAATACAAAAATAAATACGTTTAATTCAAGATGGACATTTCAACTTTAAGAAGTGGGACTTCTTCTATTGCTATTCCTGAATCCCATCCTTATCTCTTTGTCACATTTAGATTATAAACCTGGGAGCAGAGAATATCTTGCTTATTACTGACTTTTGGCGAGCAGCTCTGGAAATATTTCTAGTGAAAAGGCAAAAGATAAAATGATTTAAAACTTATAAACAAAAGATATATTTTGTAAAGCACAAAAAGCAACTGCAATATGTTTGTAATGTTTTTGACACCAAGCAACATACCTTGTTTTCTGTCTTTATGAGTTCAAGTAAGGAAGACTGTTCATAAGGCAAAAGCTAAAATTAAGCAAAAATACGATCAGTTTAAGGGAAAATCAGATTTGCAGCATGATTGTTTTAGCTAAATGAAATAGGAAGCTTAATCCAAATTGCAATTACATAGGACAAACCGTGTACTATACTCGGAGAAAACAAGTACCACACTGGAGAGCCAAGAGATCCTTTAAAAATTTCATTCCAAACTTATTAAACAGGTGATGATTGTCACAAGCAAAATAGCAACAATAGTCAAAATCTTGAAATATAAATATACATTTATATTTTATAAAATATAAATATTGGAATGGGGTGGAAATGTTATACCTTACTTCTAAAACAGGGATGTAAAACTCAAGGCCCAGAGGCAGGATCCAGCCCGTGGGGTACATAGATCCTGTTCTACCTACATAGTTACATAGGGCAGCCCTGGAAATAACAAAGGACCGGCCTGTGGTACTGTCAGTGAAAATGGAGTTCCATTTTCATTGGCAGAGGGTTGCAGGACGCAGACAAAAACGGAGCTCGGGAGCTCATTTTCATTGGCAGAATGCTTGGGCCACCACAGGAGCCCCCGACACGAGTGATGTTTAGCTGGCCACCCCCACCCAGCCCCCCAAGGTCAAACACAACCCTGATGCAGCCCTCAATGAAATCGAGTTTGACACCCCTGTTCTAGAAGCTTATTTAATGAGTTAAATTGCTATCTTACCAGAGGCATGGAAAAAAATGTACATATACATACCGTACATAAAGGGTTTTTTCCCAACTAGAATATTTTTGTACATGTATAACAAATGTACTAATTGACAGTTGAACTAATTAAATATAAACAAATACAGCAACCAACTTGGGGAAAATTGCAAATACTTCTAATGATGGCCTGAAGCCAAAGTAGCCTACAACGAACTGTCTGGTGGCAGTTAAATATTAATTATTCAACAGAAGGTGGTTCTAGACAGATTGCTCTCAATGCAATTATTCAAAAGGCAGCATGCAGGTATTCCCTCTTCAGTGAGGTTAGATTAATCAACAGACTTTTCAACATGAACCCAGAATGGGGACTGAGGAAAAAATCCCACATAAACAGGGCAATAGGTTTGGGAAAGTTGCTCTGAATGACTGGTTGCCTTATAAATTTCTGTGCAAGTATGGTATGTAATTGAATAGTAAGAGGCTTGAGTAAAACGGCATAAGCACATAAGGCATACACATACATTTAATGCAATGGGGTCAAGATTGAAGTCCCAAACATCTCCAATGGAATCATCCAATGCATCTTCAATTCTCTTCAGCTGGGAAGTATATGCTTCCAGGAATTTCCCATAGTTCTTTAACTGCACTTCAGCATGGATTTCTAGGAGTAAACAGTATTTTCATTATAATATTTGGAAATATGCATATTAAGCTTGGATTCATAAAAATTACCTAAATTCAAGCAATTCCTTATTTACTTTTTTTTTAAATCACTCCAAGTTCCCTCCTCCATTTTTTTCACAGTTTTTTTGCTCCCAATCTGTTATTTTAATATTATTAAGCAATCTATTATAAGGCTATACAATAATAATAATTTTAATATTGTAGCAAAAAAATAACCACAAGTCAGTCATTCTGCTATTTTGATAATGGAATTTATTGCAGGAAGATTGATGAAACAGATTTCAAACACTAACGATCCAGTGAAGTCTCCCTAAAGCAGAAGTTTTACATTGATGAGTTACATTATTTTACAAGTTTTACATTGATATTCTAACCAACTGTAAGGTACCAGGCTGGGGATGAATGAACTATAAATTGCATTATTAATGTTTAAGAGGGTACTTGCATGTTGCAGTTTTGTATTAGTACAAATAAACATTCTTTATTTAAATGTTTAATCAAGGAACTGGAATCACAACAGGCAAAACAGGAATCTGTTTTTCTTTTTATATACTACTAAACATGGTTGCTTACAATAAAGCACTTTAAATTCGTTTTAGTACAACCAAAGAGACTGAATTTTAAAAGACTCAATTGCTTTATGATTTCAGCAACAAGATACAAGTGACTTAGAGATGTAAATGCACATTATGTTGTAATATTGACAAGGCAATTTATAGCCAAATGTCAATGCAAAGGCAAAACTACTCAAATAAATTCATTATGACATTTTCTGGGTAACTATTATGCAATATATTTGATAAGATAGTTTTGTAATTAAATATTTCATAAGTGACAAAATATGTATTTTATGCATGATAATGAAAACGTGTGCAGAATATCTCCAAGAATGGTATATATTCTAATTAATATTCATATCATGTTAACACTCGCAGTTCATGCACATCTGTAAAAAAAGTTCCCAAATATAAATTAAACAGACTATCAAGTTCTAATTTCTGCAAATTAAGGGGAGAGATGCATCCACCAAGCCCCTTAATTACTTCAGCATGACTTCATATTTCAGCTAAAGCAGAGCGCAGCTGCAAGAATAAAGTCTTTATCCAAAAAGTATGTGTAAAATTTGGAGAATATCTTCCAGTTGCCAGAAATAACACAAAAATAAAATAAACTATTCTGGAACAATCAAGTGAGTCGGAAACCAACAGAAAGCAAAGAGGAAGTAAAGTGCTATCAGCAGGGAAATTGCTGTTGAAGAGAGAAGAAAACATAATCTCAAGTGGGAAGAGGGAAGGGCCTTTACTGGAAAAAACATTCTACCATCATAGCAGCAGAAGTCTGTAACATTTAGTTCTTATAACTTATTCAGATAGTCCTCGACTTACAACTGTTCATTTAGTGACCATTCAAAGTTACAACAGCACTGAAAAAGTGAGCTAAAACCATTTTTCACATTTATGACCATTGCAGCATCCCCATGGTCACATGATCAAAATTTTTAGCAACTGACTCATATTTATGACAGCTGCAGTGTCCAGGGGTCACCTGATCCCCTCTTGGGACCTTCTGACAAGCAAAATCAACGGGGAAGCCAGATTTACTTAACAACCATGATACTAACTTAACAACTGCGGCAAAGAGGGTTGTAAAATGGGGCAAAACTCACTTCACAAATATTTCACTTAACAACAGAAATTTTGGCATAAATTGTGGTCATAAATTGATGACGACCTGGATTACAAAAGACATTATACATTATTGTTACATTATTGTTAGACAAAATTATCTCAGAATTAATGAAATATGCAGTGAAGATCTTTTACTCAGCATTCATCTGAGTAAACTTCATCTCATACTTCATCACTCACTACCACTAAAGAACACATTAGGATCCTAACCTCATTTATAAAAATGGAATAAATAATTTATTCTCACCCTATGCATTATCAGTCCTGCAGAGGGGAAAATCTCAATCATATTCATTATAATACTGATCTATATTCAAGAGGCACAGATCTATATTCAAGAGGCCAGTTTTAATCCAGATTAAGATAGGTCTAATCCTCCCATCCCTTATATTCAGGATTCTCTGCAATTATCATTTTAAACATCTTTCAAACTTGAGCACTTTTCAATAGCTAGATGCAGTTATGGGACCATTCCTCCAAAATCCAGATTAACTAATCCCCCCTTTTTAAAAAAAACAAAAAACAAAACCAGGTTACTGTTGAACAAAGGTTCTTCAAATCAATTATAAACTATCAATCATTTGAAGCCATGTTAGCAAAAAAAAAAAAAAAAAAACCAAATCTTCTGCAGGGCACACAAATATTTGCCATGTTCTCAATCTTAAATTTTGCTCTCAAACATGTTAATGAACATCTACCGAAATTAGGGTCTGCATTTCCATTTCAAAATACCCCTTGCGACCACCATGGACAATGTTCCTCCAGTCCTTCCTGTCCTCTACCGTCCTCTGGAGTCCATTTAAGCTCATGCCTACTGCTTCAATAACCATCCGCCACCTCATTCTCTGCCACCTCATTCTCTGTTATCCCCTTCTTCTTTTGCCCTCAGTCTTTCCCAGCATTAGGCTCTTCTCCAGGGAGTCCTTCCTTCTCATTAGGTAGCCAAAGTATTTCAGTCTCCTCTTCAGGATCTGGCCTTCTAAAGGGCAGTCAGGGTTGATCTCTTCTAGGACTGACTGTTTGATCACCTTGCAGTCAAAGAGACTCACAGGAGTCTTCTCCAGCACCATAGTTCAAAGGCCTCAATTCTTTGGCACTCAGCCTTTTTTCTGGTTCAACCTTCACAGCCATCCATTGCAACTGGGAAAACCATAGCCTTGACTATATGCACTTTGGTTGGAAGGGTGATGCCTCTGTTTTTTAGTGAATACCCCTAAAACTATTCATTTTGGTTTGTGGTGTATGTGTTTGTTTGTGTGTGTATACCCTTGCAATATGGGCGAAATGCAAGGGCTGAGTAACACAAACGGGCAGTGTGTGGTATATTCACAATTCACTGGAAAGAGGAATAAGATTTCAGAACAACTTTTTAATCACAAAATTTCCTGCTTCGGATAAGAAGTCCTGTGTGTATTTTGTCTCTTGCATATCTGGGGATTTGGCACCAGGGTTTCTCATTTTTAGGTAAACCAGAGTGTGAACTTTGTGTAAGGAAGCCAAACTCTCCTTTTAACCCACCCACCCACCCCCCCAGCCACCTTGACTGGAAAGGAACGGATGGAGGAAAGTACGTCCTTTTGCTCCCAAACCGCAGCAGTCTCTGGACAAGCTCTGGGCACAAGCTAAGCTTCGGTCCCGGAGGAAAGAACCATTCATTCCGCCGGGACGTGGAGGGGGGGACCTTTCGACGGAGAGGGCTTGGCCATTCTCTCAAGAGCCAGAGCACCATTGCAGGCGCCCCTCCGCAAACCTCTCCCTTGGTTTGCCCGGATTCGGAGCCAAGGTCCCCACTGCAGGCCTTCCCCACCCCACCTCTTACTCTGAGAGCCGTCGTCAACGCGGTCGAATTCCCAATCCGGCGAGAGGGTCTCCAGCGCCATGACGAACCCACATCCAACGGTGGCGGCGGCGGTGGCAGCAGCGGTAGGAGCACCGCTCCTACTACAAAACACGGGATTTCCTGTCACGCCCGCAAGGCCTATTGGGCAATGTAGTTTTCAGATTTAGAAGGAAGCTGGACGGAGAATGCGCGTGGCGCGTTCGGTAGCGGCTCCTGGCGGATGAGGCGTCGATAATGTGTAAGAAGAGTGACTGTGATTACTTAGGTGGCGGGTAGAGGGCGGTATTGCTCAATACACAGCTTTTACACACACACACAGTGAATTGATTATCTTGTGACTTTCGTCTTTGGTCTCAAGGAAAAAATTACGGTTCCTGTTATTAATAGTCAATTTATAATACAGGATTTGTGCCTGATGAGGCCAATCCCCTCCTGGTGAATTAGGCAACAATTCAGAATTCTCAGCTATTATATCCTGTACTAGCTTGGCAAACAATGTAATACTGGAGAAAGATAATAAAAGCCAAACCTTGATAGAATCTTAATAATAATAGTGATTTCCCTCTTAGAGTTATCAAACCTTTATCAAATAAATATTTGATACAGTTGACCACACATGATTTGTTTGCTAGGGAAAATGATATGTCAAAGACAGTAAATGGAACATGTGCTTAAAATGTTAGTATCAAGAAAAATAAATGAAGCTGTGCAAATGTTGAGGCTGGTCCTGAAAAAGTGCTAAAATATGAATGAATGCTTATGAAATGGAGTTTTCAAATATGTAAAACTTCATTTGTGCCTGACAATTGGAAGATTTATACTGCTGGTGCTGTTAGCAAAAATGAATGCAAAAGTTATAGGGGGATTAGATTGTTAAGTGCACTTGAAAAGGTATTTTGCAGAATTTTGACTAAAAGTGTAGATGACAATGAGCAATAAGCACACTACTGTAGTGATAGTTGACGCAAATGCTATTTGTACAAAACATCCCTTAAACCAGGGGTGTCAAACGGAAGGCCTAGAGGCAGATCTGGCCCACACGGTGCTTAGATCTGGCCCACGGGGCCACTCTGGAAACAGCGAAGGACTAGCCCACGGTGCTTCTGCCAGCGAAAATGGAGCTCGGGAACCAGTTTTCGCTGGCAGAGCACTCGGGCTACCATACGCGCCCCCGACATGAATGACATCGAACTGGCCACGTCCACCCCAGCCGTGTCTCTCCGCCCCCCAAAGGCCAAACACAACCCTGAGGGGCCCTCAATGAAATCGAGTTTGACACCCCTGCTTTACATAGATTGCTATGGCAGAGTTCCCCATCCGGCTTTGCGGATTGGGGGGGGGGGAGAGTGGGGGAAGGGAGAGAAAAGGGGATGGTTCCTCACAAGAAGCAGCAAGTGTGCTGATTCAGACACAGCTCTATTTGCGTAGGTGGTAAGCATATGCGCCTGCCATCACATAGGTGGGGATCCACATACACATATGCTCTCCCATCGCTTCTGCAGCCTGGTTCTGAACCGCTCACAGTGCAGCAATGGGCCACAGCCTGGGATTTGGGGACCCTGTACTATGGTATAGCCCTTATTGTACCACCCGCATCCTATTTTTATTTTGCGTAGTTTGCCCATTTCAGAATAGTAACTCTAAATGGAGAGCCACAGCATATAAAACAATTTAAATAATATCAAAAGACCATAAGGCAGCCAAGATAACTAACTTAGGAAGGACATTGAAACTTGATGCTGAGCATGAATGTGCAGGTTAAATTCCATTTCTCCAGCATGAAACATATGAATGTGAGAAAATTTATACTGTAGCTACTGAAAAGCTAGGAAATGTTTTTCCCATCCTTAATGCATCAGCTTGCAGTAGCCCAGACAAAAATACATAACTTTAGTTTAATTCCTCAAGAGGGGGCACATGTTGTCTTTAGGAAGGAGAATATCAACAGGTTTAAAAAGACCAAAATGGTGACTGTCTGTACAAACCCACATAGGGTGTCTGTGTTAAAGGAGAAGACAATGATTTATCAATGGTGGATGACTTAGCCTTAATTCCAAATGAGGTTTTTAAATTGGACTTTGAAACAAAGCATTTTTATCTGGAAAAAAAAACAGTTGTTCACCTAAAGTTATTACTGCTTTTCCTGGATATTTTTTCCTTAGGAACAAATACACATACATATAGTTTAGGAAATAAAAGTAGAATAGCTGCACCACGCCTTTTAATTAACAGAACTAGGAATTCTGGAATTCTTTGCGGTATTTAACTTCTCTAAACAATGTTTATAGTTTGTTTTTCTTTATAAAACAAAGTCCAGGCATCTGATATTAAATGGTGTAAAGGAATCTTAATTGTTATTAAGACCCTTTCTTGCAATAAAACCCAAAGATGGGTAATACAATTCAATCTGTAAAGAGAGGCAGAATGCTAGCATGCAGTAGAAGTTTAAAGTAATGAAAATAATTTGGCATGAGAGAAAAGTTAATGTGGTTTTTAATTCAAGTATAATCTAGATAATAGCAAACATTTCATCAAGTAATAAAAAATTGCCACAATAGGGAGAGTGTGTATCATTCTTTGTCATATAACCCAAGTACAGTAGAGCAAAAGAAAAAAAAATCGGAACTAAAACAAGAAAAACAAGCTGCCTGTGAAAACTTGCTTAAAAGGTTTTCCCAACTGTGAGAAAAATTCTATTATAGTGGATTGCCAGAAGATAAATGAGAAATTGTGCTACAAAGTAGACAAGCAAAGTAGACAAGCATTCACACTGTAGGTCTAAAAAAAATGTTCTCCAGTGAAATACAACCATGTCTTGTAATATTCCCAGCTTTTCTCCAAGACATATTGTATTACACAGGTGGTCTTTGATTTACAGCCATTCATTCAGTGACCATTTGAAGTTACAATGGCACTGAAAAAAAATGACTTATGGCCATTTTTCACACACTTGCTAAATGAGACAGATGCTAAATGAGGGGATTGCTTTTCAAGGGTTGGGGTGGGTTTGGGTTTTTTGTTTTATTTTTAGAAACAGGGACAGGCTACATGGTGTCTTTGAGCACATCTGATATTTATTTATATATTAACAGATTAACAGAGTTGGAAGGGACCTTATAGGTCATCTAGTCCAACCCCCCCCCCCCAGCTCAAGCAGGAGACCCTACACCATTTCTGACAAATGGCAATCCAATCTCTTCCTGAAAGTCTCAAGTGATGAAGCCCCCACAACTTCCGAAGGCAACTTCTGTTCCATTGGTTGATTATTCTCACTGTCAGAAATTTCCTCCTCATTTCTAGGTTGAATCTCTCCTTGGTCAGTTTCCATCCATTATTCCTTGTCTGGCCTTCGGGTGCTTTGGAAAATAGCTTGATCCCCCTCCTCTCTGTGGCAGGCCCTCAAATATTGGAACACTGCTGTCATGTCTCCCCTGGTCCTTTTCTTCACTAGACTAATTAATTGGCATGGAATTACACTGGAATCTGTACCCTCCTATCCAGAATAGAGGACAAAGGTAGGCAGGAATGGAACGTTTTTGGTCAAAACTGAAAACAATTTAACCAGTTTGTTTAATTGACTGTTCCTATCAAGTTCCAAGCAAACTACTTTCCCACTGAAGGCAGGAGTAACATCTGCCCTTCTCCAGTCCTGTGGGAGTAAGAATATCCTCTGATTTCTCAAATAATCACCAAAGTGTGACATCTGCCCATTACTCCAAGACTCCCCATTGTAATGGAGAGAACATAGTCATGATGACGACCAGTTCTCCCCTAATTCTTGACTATCTTTGACTTATCTTCTTCCTTTTGTCATAGCTAGATCCAGATGTTAGAAATTTGAGCAGGAAAATAGATCTTCCCCATCTGTAATCTGTACTATGTGCAAACATTTATCACAGCCCATTCTCTCCTGCATTTTACGCACTGGGAGCACAGTCAGTGCAAGGAAAGCCAGCCAGGCCTTAGAGGAGCGTTGCCCACATGCCTTTCTCCAGAGGGGTGTCATTTGCACGCAACTGGATGTCATTTGCACACCCAGCCAGCCTTAACCAATGGATTTAAGGAGATAGGAAAGGGATGCTAGCTTGGAAAGGCCCAATAGACAGAAGTAGGTGAACAAGACTGTGCCTACATCATAACCTTCTCTTGGTAAAAAATCTGCACCTGTTGAAAATCTGCTCTATCAGGTAACAACCATGATTCATCCTCACCCAAGCCTAACCCAGATTCGGAGGCAGCCTCCCTGCTCTAATAAGAGGGCGTTCAGACAAGCAGGAGTTTTTCTCCCCGTCCTTTGTTTCAGATTCAGGTGGTTTTAAGGAGAAAGGCCTGGGCGCCACCAAGCGCGCCCCCGCCGCTGAATCGCGCCCCCGCCCCGCTTCTGCGCGCCCCCTTTGGCTCGGAGCCAAAGGCAGCCCGCTAGGGTTGCATCAGACGAGACGCTTCTGCCGCCGCCGCCGCCGCCGCCGCCGCCGCGTCCCTTGCTCGCCCAGCCTTTAGGCTCAGGATTGAGCTCCCTCTTCAGGTGGTCGATCTGCCTGCTGGGACAAGCGGGCGGCTGGTCCTCGGAGCTGCTCTCCTGCAAAATGTTCTCCAAAAGCAACCACTTGCTTAGGAAATTCTCCACCACAGCCAGGGTGAGTAGGAAAGTGGGGACGTGGACAGGGGCTTCGGTTCTAAAGGGCAGAAAAGATAGGATGCTGTCCACTCCTCTTCCTCCCTCCCTTCTTCCCCTCCTCTCTCCCCCTTCTTGCTGCCCGGCTGGCGGATGGGCAGATGTTTCTCCAAAAAAAAATGGGTTTCTGGGACAGACAGGTCAGGTTTGAGGCAGCATTTTGGTTTGCCAGAGAGATTGGAAAGAAAAAAAAAGGATGGAAGGTGAGGCAGGAGAACTGTAGTAACGTGAACAGAGGGTGTTTTGTTTGGCTTCTTGCTGTTGTTTTAACAAAGAAGAAATTCAGCACAATTTGTGTGCTGGTATTCTTGCCAAAAAGTTTCTGCTTATGTAGGATGCTGTCAGCCTGAAAAAATAGCTCAGCCGTCATGACTGTGTAGGATAATCCATCCATGGGATAAAAGGCATTACATTAGGCTCCCTGGGAAAGATGGGATGGTTGGATCCCCCCCCCCAATGATGCGTGTGTATGTATGTGTGTGTGTGCATAGATGCAGATGCATGCAGCAAGTAATCCATTCCTTCCAGACTGATACATGTGTCGTAATTCCTGGAGCTGCCCAAAATAATGCCTGCTTTAGACCTGGAGATGTTGCATTTTATATCTAACTAGTCATGTAATGTTTACCTTAAACTATTTCTCACATTGTATGCCACCATTCTTCTTGCACAAGGTCCTTCACATCAGCCTTTCCCGGTAGGCTCACATGAAAGAGATCAGTTCAATATCAGCCAACTGGTTTCATAGTAAAATCTGCCTTTCCAATAATTTCCCGCTTTCCGCAATTTCAGCCCCTAGAAAGCACTGGGGACTGGAAATCTCCAAATCCCACACTATCCTGACCCCTTTCTGACTGGGAATTATGGATCTCTTTCCAAATTGGGAAAGGTTATATTACAGTGTATTATTTTCTTACTGATTGTGCAGTTAACTTCTTGAATACTATTTTGCCTTAGCATGTTAAAAGATTTTATTTGGAGCCTGAGCATTTTCCAAGGGGTTTGTGGGGGTTTTGTTTTGTTTTTGTATTTTTGCACAGAAACCACTTTAACCCAGATGTTTTAAATATTGTGTGTGCATGAGAAATGAAGTTCTACCAGCACTATTTCTTCTGGAGACCGTATGGTATTGTCACAGAAAACACAAATGTACTAAACAGGACGAATGCCCTGAAATGTACTTCTGTGGGATTTGCACTGAAAGTTCCTTTAAGTTCTTTTCTTACTCGATTGTTTCTAATTCTGTGTGCAAATTCACAAACTCAACCAAGTATCTCTTGCTTTATTGAAGGGGCGGGGGGTGGGGTTTGCATATGTGCTTGACAACACATACGTTTAGTGAACTGCCAGCTTCCTAAATATTTGTTTTCAAATCCACATTAAGGAACGAATATAGTAAGAAGGCTTCATATGAGCTCCCTGGATTGCATCAGCAATGTTAAATATGAGAATGAATGACTGACGACAGCACATTGCCTCTGGATAGACTTTACGAGCTTTACAGCTGTAAGCAGAACAGCCAGTAGACGTGGAAGTGATCACATGTCTTATGCTTTAACCACATAAAGACTCTTCCAAGCAGCCATATATTGCAGCCAAAATTATGTATATTTAACTATTCACTGGAAATCCACGTCCAAGAATCACAGTATAAAAACCTTGTGCTTAGATTTGGTTTCTTAAGACTTCTGTCAAAAAGAAAAACTCTTAGTTTGCTTTTCTCTCTCTCTCTCTCTCTCTTGTGGATTGCCTTATTGACAACAAGGAAATTAAATATGACCCACATCCAGACTCATTTAGATTCCTAACTAGATGTCTTGCCATTTCCTTATATACTCATTTGTGTACGCGTGCAGTGAAATAAAAGGTTTTCAGGTTTGTTTTATACGTAATAATTTTGTTATATTGATTTCACTTTCATAGAAAAAAAAACCCTCTTTGATTGTATTTCCATAGTAGGGTAGGCCAGTGATTGTTTTAAATATAAATTAGAATAGAATAGCAGAGTTGGAAGGGACCTTGGAGGTCTTCTAGTCCAACCCCCTGCCTAGGCAGGAAACCCTATACCATTTCAGACAAATGGCTATCCAACATCTTCTTAAAGACTTCCAGTGTTGGGGCATTCACAACTTCTGGAGGGAAGCTGTTCCACTGACTGATTGTTCAAACTGTCAGGAAGTTTCTCCTCAGTTCTAAGTTGCTTCTCTCCCTGATTAGTTTCCACTCATTGCTTCTTGTTCTACCCTCAGGTGCTTTGGAGAATAGTTTGACCCCTTCTTCTTTGTGGCAACCCCTGAGATATTAAATAAATAAATTATTTTTAAATTAATTACTGATAATTTATTTGTATTTTGTCATACTTATGTGCAAAGCTGGCTGGGGAATTCTGGGAGTTGAAGTCCTCCAGGGTTAAAGTTGCCAAGGTTGGAGATCCCTGGACAAGATTACCTATAAGGTCCTTCCAATTCTGTTATTCTGCAAGTGGAACAGAATGACTATAGGGAAATTAGCCGATCTTTGGAGGGTTTTTTTTTAACCGAATTTGTTTTGCTTTTGAACATAGGACTACTATCAAAATAAACTAAAGCTAGCTTTAATAGGACAGAGTCTGTTTGGGCAAGAGGTCTACAAGCATTTGCAAAAAGAAGGGCACAAAGTGGTTGGAGTGTTCACAGTCCCGGACAAAAATGGGAAAGCGGATCCTTTGGGTAAGTAGATAAGCACTAATGGCTACAGTAGGAACCGGGCAGCATTTGAATGCAGAATCAATTGAACTTTTCTTATGTTCTAGTTCATGTTCTCACACCAACCTCAACAATGCCTGAACCCATGTGGCTTAGACATCCGAGAGTAAAGTCCACTTGTTCTGACTCAGCTCCCCAAACACAACAAAACCTCTGCAGCAATGGTGGGTTGCAGGTGGTATGCCCCGGTACAGGCGTACCGGTGCCTGCCTGGAGCACCAGGTACAGTTCTGGTACATCGCTCTGGAGGACCTGCCCGTTGTCCTTTAAACTCTTAGGTGCTTCCCTACACGGCACGAACAGTGCCTGCACGACGCTCTGCTGAGCAGCTGGAGCATCGCAGAGGCGTCACTGGAGGGTAAGACGCATGTGCATGCTGTGCGTGTGCACGCATTCGGTGCATGCGTATATGTGGAGGGCACTGGGCCCAGTTGCAACCATACTGGTTGCAACAGAATCCGGAACCCACCACTGCTCTGCAGTTAACTCAAAGATTCCTGTATTAGGAGCGCCACCAGCCCCAGCAAAAAGTTTCTCTCTCACCGCAGGCAAACAAGTCTGTCTGGCAGGGGGATGAATAGTTGTCTGTCGCATCTATTTATCTCCACCCCCTGCCTTTTATCCCCAGAGCTAGGGTGAGGCTTCACTAGCAGCAGCGGCTTTTCCTTCCCAAAGATCAGCCCGGGGATTTCCACTGCTCTCCTCTCCTCTGCCTTTTGCACATCTGCGTGTCAGGCACTGGACACAGCTGTTCCTCCCCTTCTTCATCAGCTACCTCCAGACCTGGGGGCTGTTGACTCTCCATCTGAGGACTGACAGACGGCCCAGGCTCTGCCTCTGTCTCTCTGCCAGCTCCATTCCCTCTTGGAGCTCTCAGGTTGCCTTGATGCTGACCCTGACTCCCACTCCTCCTCCTCTTCTGATTTGGCTGCTGGAGAGGCTGGCGGCCGACAGGCCACAACACCGCTGTGATATTAAAGTAAGATGCAAGAGTGCAGGCTTTCTTGGCTATAGTGCTACTGTGATATCTGAATGGGATCTTGATATATTCCTACATACGGTTTTCGCATGTATTTAGTTAGTTGAGAATGTATTGCTGCAGGAGTTAAGGCGCTAGGCTAGAAGCAGGAAGACTGAATTCTAGGCACAAAGCCTCTGGGTAACCTTGGGCCAGTCATTCACTCTCAGCCTTAGAAAGAAGTCCTTGACTTACAACTGTTTGTTTAGCAAACTGTCAGGGTTCCAAATAACATTCAAAATTAAATCAGCGTCCAAGGCAAAGTATTGCTCTACGTTCCAATTTATTAAGAGAGTCATGTTGGCACATCCGGGAAAACCCAAATCTGAGCTTCCTGAGTTTTCCCCACCCAGTTGAAAGTTCATGAACTTGCCCCACACCCACAAGTCCATCACATGGTCCAATCTTCCACTGCCATGCTGGCAGTTCTACCCATCCAGTTCCGGTCAGGTGCAGAGGTGTAGAGACAAAGGATGATCTTGGATTCTAGAAAGGAATTTTATTTTGACAACATCCCATTCTAGTCCTTACTATTCTCCCTCCCAATTCCCTACTAATGAAACAGCGTAGTAGAAGACAATATTAGTGTGGCAGGCCAAAGATCCCAAAGGGAACCGGCTTCAGGCCTGACACAAATATTCACCAGCACTGAAAAAAGTGACTTATATAATTGGTCCTTGTAGTTACAGCCATCGCAGCAGCCCCACTGCCATGTAATCAAAATTCGTGTGCTTGGCAAGTGGCATATATTTATGATAATTGCAGCATCCCGGAGTCCTGTGATTGCACATTGGTGACCTTCCCAGCTTTGAATTATGTCAAGCAAAGTCAAAGGAGGAAAGCTGTATTCACTTAACGACCACACAATACCCTTAAACTGCAGCGGTTCTCTTAATAACCATGACAAAAAAGTTATAAAACCAGGCATGACTCACTTAGCAACCACCTTGTTTAGCAGTAGAAATGTTGGTCCCAAATTGTGGTCGCAAGTTGAGAACTACCGGTAATGGCAGATTTCTTCTGAAAAACCTTGCCAAGAAAGCTGCAGGAATTTGTTCAGGCAATCATCAGGAGTCAACACACAAAAGACACATAGACTCATGCACAAATTCATGAATTGGCTATAACGTGTGTTTTTGTGGCATTCGTACAACTCCATGCTGCATGTTATATTTTAGCTCTGAAATTTTAAAAAAATTATTGACAAGCCTTTTGTTTTCCAGCCTCAGCTGCCGAAAGGGATGGAACTCCAGTCTTCAAATTCCCAAGGTGGAGAGTTAAAGGCAAACCTATCCAGGAAGTTCTTGAAGCCTATAACTCAGTTGGAGCAGAATTGAATGTCCTTCCATTCTGCACACAGTTCATTCCAATGGAGGTTATTGATGGTCCAAAGCATGGCTCTATTATTTACCACCCCTCAATCCTTCCTCGCCACCGAGGAGCATCTGCAATCAATTGGTAAGTAGGCTTAATTATAATTTATTTGACAGATGGAAGATCAGAGAGATGTGCACGGTCCACATTACCTAACAGTAGGGTCAATGTTGTGACTTAGGTGGAAATAACAATAGCAATAGTACTTAGACTTACATACCACTTTATAGTGCTTTACAGCCCTCTCTGAGCTGTTTACAGAGTCACTATATTGCCCCCATTTTACCCACCTCAGAAGGATGGAAGGCTGAGTCAACTTTGATCCTGGTGAGAATCGAACTGCCAAATTGCAGGCAGCCAGCAGTCAATAGAGTAGCCTGCAGTACTTCACTCTAACCACTGTGCCACCAAGGCTCTTATAACTGTGTTCAACTTCAGTAAAGTTTCCTGACAAAGGTTTTCCTGTGTAAGTCTCCTGATTTTTTAATGGACTTGTCTAAGGAAGAAGTTCTCCAGGTTTCATCTTGTAACTTTTCCACTTTCCAGTTGATCTTTCTAGGAAAATTCGTTTTCTTCCAAACAGTATAGGTACAAAGGTAGTAAGGAATAAACACTGCAGTAGTTTCAAGTGGATCATTTAATATAAGAATGGAAAAAAATACATTGTTCAAAAGATTCAAGTTCTTTGCCAAATGTGCAAAGTTAATACATTTGTTTTATAGAGGTAAAGACTCACTAAGTCAAGTTCATCTCACAACAATTGTATTTGGTGGCACAGTGGTTAGAGTGCAGTACTGCAAGCTTCTTCTGCCGCCTGCCGACTACCTGCAATTTGGTGATTCAAATCTCATCAGATTCAAGGTTGACTCAGCCTTCCATCCTTCCGAGGTGGGTAAAATGAGGACCCAGATTGTTGGGGGCAATAGGTTGATTCTGTAAACCACTTAGAGAGGGCTGTAAAGCACTGTAAAGTGGTATATAAGTCTAAGTGCTATTGCTATTGCTATCCATGTGGTTTTATTTCGCAAATTTATGGACATGTGTTGAATTGCCTTCTTTTCAGTTGGACTTCCCCATCTAGTCTACAGTCCTGGAATTAAGCATTAAGCCAGACCCTGATTAACTTCTGATATCAGATAAAGTTGACCAGTAATTAAGGTAATGAATAAAGGAGACATTTTTTAAATTAAGGCATGTTTTACTTATTTTCAGGACTTTAATTGAAGGAGACAAGAAGGCTGGATTTTCGATTTTTTGGGCAGATGAAGGTTTGGACACAGGACCAATTCTTCTGCAGAGGGAATGCGATGTTGGCCCAAATGAAACTGTTGATGACCTATATAATCGGTTTCTTTTCCCAGAGGGAATCAAAGCTATGGTGAGACATCTTGTCTAATCATAAATAGCTAAAAGGTTTCACTGTACTGTGCTGTGGAGAAAAGTAGCCCAGGAAGAGAGCGCTTACTTAAACAATCTCTGCTGCATGAGGAGGGCAAAAAAGACCCCCCAAAAGTATAATGGGATAATTAACAGTAATAGTGAACATATGACTGAGAGAGAGAGATAATACAAAGGTTGTAAATGCAGCCATTGGTTGCAAAATTACTTTTTCATCTCATTTGTCATAACTGTGAATAATCATAGCAATGTCAAGTCATTATGAAACCTGTGCTTTAGCACATCTGGAAGGCATTTAGTTGGGGAAGACTGCAACAGAGGCCGCAAATCTTGGAGTACCACTTTACCCTGTTCTTATGACATTGGCACCTTTCAACAGCTGTTCTGCCACTTAAACAGAGGTGGGTTGTTCCCAGTTCAGCCTGGATTGTGCTAACCGGTAGTAGTGGTGGCGGGAGGCTCCGCCCACCCACACAAATGCTTTTGTGCATGCGCCCAAACCGGTAGTAAAAAAAAAATGGCAACCCACCACTGCCCCAATTAATAGTAAAAAAACCAAGTCCAGTTGCTTTTTGAAAAAGCACCTTAGGGACAACCATGACCTGGATGACTGAGAATCTCCACAGACATTTAGATAAATGGGCATCTGTACGGCATGTGAAAAGAGGAAAAGGTGTTTGACAAGGACTGGAATGCAAATGGAGTGTCTCTCCCTTTCCAGCAACCCCATGTGTGGGAAGCTATGTCAGGAGCTAGAGTTTCTAAGGCAAGGAATGTTGAATATGTCATTAAATTACTACCACTAGCACCATATATAAGAAGTGCAAAGCAACGTTTCCAATCAGCTGCGGCAGGAGAAAGCATACCTGATTTTAAACTTGGAGGATGTAAGAATTTTGTTAGGAGTCATTGACTGTTCACAGAGGTTTCTTTCTTAATACAGAATAAAGATTCTTTGTTAACCATACCATGTAGTTAATACAGGTAGTCCTTCATTTACAACCTCAATTGAGCCCAAAATTTCTGCTGCTAGGTGAGACATTTGTTAAGTGAGTGAATTTTGCCCCATTTTACCACCTTTTTTGCCACAGTTGTTAAGTGAATCACTGCAATTGTTGAGTTAGTAACATGTTTTGTTAAATGAATCCGGCTTCCCCGTTGTCTTTGCTTGTCAGAAGGCCACAAAATATGACCCCATGACCCTGCGACGCTGCAACCGGCGTAAGTATAAATCAGTTGTCAAGCATCTGAATTTTGATCATACGACCATGGAGATGCGGCAACAATTGTAAATGTGAAGAATGGTCGTAAGTCACTTTTTTCAATGAGGTTGTAACTTTGAACGGTCACTAAATGAACTGTTGCAAGTTGAGGACTACCTGTAGTGAAGCCGCAGTCAGGATTAAGCCAGTTAAAGAGAGGGAGCTTGACATGCTTCTGGTTGGATATGCAGCCTCTATGGCCAGCCATATCCTACTGTTGTGTATTTCCAAAACTTCTACAGGATTCAAGAGCTCACCTAATGTCAGCACTGCTTTGATAGGTTGTTAAAAAAATCTTTGCTTTCCTAGATCAATCAAAGCTGCTTTTTTGTTGTTGGTGTTTAGATAGAAGCTGTGCAGCTAATTGCTGATGGCCAAGCTCTTCGAATACCTCAGCCTGAAGAAGGTGCTACCTATGAAGGCATTCAGAAGAAAGAAAATGCCAAGGTACATTGAGCAATAGAGCACTGTTCTTTGAAAGCCAGAAATCTCATGAAGGGGGAATGGACTACAACACATTGGGTGGCTTAGTGCTTTGCACTAAGTTTTCTTTACTGAACAAGCCAAGATTGGCAGAATATGCTAATCTGCAATGTTTGGTTTTGTTCCAAGCATTCCAAGCCCCCCCAAACAAATTACATGTTGGCTTCCTGGGATCTAGGTTTTTTTTCTTCCAACAGACTAACGTGGCCATCCCTCTAAAGCAATGTTTTTCAACTTTACTAATCTCAAGAATTGTGGACTTCCAATCCCAGAATCACCCAATCAATAAAAGTAGTAGAGTAACATAATGTTTGAATTAATAATTTAGTGTAATGGTAATAACATATTAAACTCATATGCTGCCCAACTTCCAGTGACAAACCAGGATTTATCTTTCAGACAACCATAGAGGGGGAGAGAGGAGATTGTTCTATCTTGCTTTGTTTGTATCTTAAAAGCCACTTATCTTAAATAGGAAGAGATCAACTTTGCCTCTTGGTTTCCTAGATATTTTGGGATCAACCAGCTTTATCTTTGCATAACTGGATCAGAGGACATGATAAAGTGCCTGGAGCCTGGGCAGAAATCAATGGCCAGGTAAAACATTATGAATTATAAACTTACTTTATCTACCTTGGGATAATGGGTCCTTTATGTATATCAAATAATGATCAGAAATCCATTGTCTTGCTACCATTATTATATTATTATTATTGGTATTGTTTGTTAGATGTATGCTGCGTTTCTTCAGGAGCAACAGCCCTTTGTGATTGATTTAACGAAAGAGAGTGACAAGGTCACCTTCCTGATGATCAGATTTCATTGCACAAACAAAAAGAAATTGCTAGGAAATGACGAATAATTTGATAATATATCAAGATAAATTTTGGTAGTAAAATATGCTGATGACTGAAAAAAAGTCATGCATTTTCTCTGAATCAAACTTTCTTCTATAGGACTTTCATTTAAGATAAGTTGTTCAATCTAAGTATAAAATACTTAGATTGAACAACCAAGAAGAAGATGTGGAAAGAGATAAAGATCCTAGAAAGGAATATGGGAGGAAAGAAGAAAAGCATAGTAATTAAAGTAGTGAAGCGGGCAAGAGATGATGGATAGATGATTTCTCTTTTTTGTTGTTGTTTTGATCTGCTTTTCTTTTCCTCTCTCTCCTTTCTTTCTTTCTTTCTTTCTTTCTTTCTTTCTTTCTTTCTTTCTTTCTTTTTGTAGGTAGGTGACATGACTAGAAGTTAGGTAGGATAGAAAGAAAATGTTTTTTTTTAAATAAAGGGTGACATGATTAAAAATTAGAATAAGAACCCATAGCTAACGTTATGTTTGTAAAAAAAAGATAAGCTGTAATTGATTTTTTTTATGTGCACCTTCAGTAACAATTTAAAGTAGTCTTTCCGGTCCAATTGGAAGGAAAGAACAAATATTTTACTTCTATCAAATCCTTTCACTTGCACTCATTGCTCCTACTCTTTGCTAAACCCTACATAATAAAGATTATCTTCGTTATAGATGGTTACTTTCTATGGCTCATCCATTCTTGATGGCTTGACACCTTCAGGTGAAGAACTGGAAATACAAGGTGCTGCAAAACCTGGTCTGGTAACTGACAAAGGTCTGGTTCTGTTTGGCAATGATGGAAAGACGGTAAGCTTTTAAAGATACAGTGCTATTGAACCAGGGGTGGGCCGCTACAGGTTTGCATGGGTTCGGGAGAACCCGCAGCTAACATTATGGCCGGTTCTGAGAACCTGCAAATCCCGTCCCTGGCTGGTCCCGCCCACCACGCCACGCCCCTGCCACCCCACCGTGCCCCTCCCAGGAGTCGCCACATGGCCTGTTTTGGATGTGAGGTAAGTGCAGGGCCTGCGCAGAGGCTCAGGGAGGGGGAAGAATGGGCCTCCTGGAAGGCCTCCAGAGCCCGGGCGAGACAGTTTTCACCCTCCCAGAGGTTCAAGGAAAGCCTCCGGAGCCTGGGGAAAGTGAAAATGGCCTCCCCGGCGTGGTGCAGGAGGCTGACTAAACTATACCTATCATGGCTACGCTCACCCAGCAACCAAGCAGAGAACCCATTGCTTACATTTTTGAAGCCCACCCCTGTATTGAACTGAAATTAAAGACCCAACTAACTAACTATGTAAAGATTTTCATATAGAACAGGGATGGGTTGCTCCTGGTTCAGCCCAGACCAGCTGAACCAGTAGTGGAGGCAGCAGAAGGCTCCGCTCACCCACCTGGATGCTTCTGCCCATGCGCAGAACTGTTGCGAGCTAGCACAAGAGTACGAGTGAACCGGTAGCGTTGGGATTTGAAACCCACCTCTGGTGTAGAATGTTTCTGTACATATTTTGTATGAGTCTTTGGATAGGGCCAAAGCCAGGACTAAGTTCATGATAATAAATTATGCTGAAAATGAGTCAGTAGCCCGCATTTCTCCCACTCTGCTGACTGCCTTTTCTATGTTATTTATTCTACAGCTGCTAGTAAAGAATCTTCAGTTGGAAGATGGAAAAATGATCCCAGCATCTAAATACTTCTCCACTGATGAGGCAGCTACAATAGAACTTACTGAAGAAGAGAAAAAAATGGCAGAAGATATTAAGGTAAAGTTTTAGAGGGAGAAAAATACAAGAAAGTGAAACCTAGTTTAAAACTGATTAATTTTAATTTATTTTAAGCCTGCAAAGAGGGGCTACATTCATTGCTTTATTTAAGCATTGCTGGATTTTTGGAGGGGGGTCTTTTCATGACCCCATAATCTCTTGCATTGAGGTTGAGTCGGGACAACTGAATGGAGCTGGGTGCTTATTGGCCGGATATTCTTCCTGTCGCCAATGGCAAATTATATTTACTCATTGTGCCCAAAGAGAGAAATATCTGCCACTATCTAGGATCAAAGTCACAGCCTCCTGATTCTTATACAGTAATTAACCCCCCCTGATGCTAAGGAGCTCTACTCCCCCTCCCCACCTGAAAAGAACTCTGTTCCAACTGCCAGTTGCCTCACATTCCATTACCTCAGTTCAAACTGGCAGACATTGCACTCCTTTACTCAGGAGTGGTCTGGAGCTCCTTACAGTACTAAATGTCAGTACCTTACTAAAATGTCTACGCCTTCCATCTATGGAACTGCTTCCAGACTCAAGACAGCGGGAGCAATATTCCCTTATGTGCTTCAATCACTGACCACCACTGAGCCAATGCATTGAACTGAACTGGATTTCTCCTGCATTGCTTGATCACATACTTTCGTCGTGAAGTACAGGTATCCAGCTAGTTAGTTAGTTAGCTAGTTAGTTAATTAGATAGATAGATAGATAGATAGATAGATAGATAGATAGATAGATAGATAGATAGATAGATACATACATACATACATACATACATACATACATACATACATACATACATACAACAGTGACTGGGTTGTATACAAATTGGACGGTATCCGGTGCTCCAGGCTAGCTCCAGTACGCCTGTACTGGGGCGTACCGCCTGCAACCCACCACTGGTTGTAACTATATCATGTCTGGGAGATCAAATCTATACCCTAGTATAGATATATACTACCATATTTTTCGGAGTATAAGACACACTGGAGTATAAGACGCACCAAGATTTTGAAAAGGCAAAAAAAAAAAAGGTTTTGCACTCTGCAAACCTCCCAAAAGCGGTCCGTTTTTCGCAAAAATTGGCACCCTTTCCCCCCTAAAGGCTATTGCATGCATAGCCTTTAGCAAGCTTATAGAGTACTCCTGGGGGCGGGGGGGGGGCAAAATTGAGCAAAAAATGACTGGTTTTTCACTCATTTCTGCCTTCCCCAGCCCCCAGGAGCTCTCTGAAAGCCTCCTACAGGCTCTTCAGGGCCATTTTTGGTGAAGGAGGCAAAAAATGCTGTATTCGGTGTATAAGACGCACCCAAATTTTCAGCCTCTTTTTTGAGGGAAAAAGGTGTGTTTTATACTCCGAAAAATTTGGTAGTTCAACCCTAGTATCTATAATAATATATCCTGGTTGGATTAATACAAAATAAGATATATGTTCTCCATACAAAATAAGTTCAGGACAATTTTTCAAAGTTTTTTTAAAATTTGTTCAGACATCACATCCTTGGTCTGGCATGTAATTATGAATCATCACTCCAAAGTTTTCCTGTTTTTCATCTTTATGCTCCTCCAGTTTCATGGTGAGGAGTGTAGGTACTGTAATGCAAAATATAGAGATTAAGATTCTTTGGTACTCATCTTAAGGCCATGTGCCTTATTAGTAGCTTGGGTTATTTGTTTCATTGTCTCAGGATATTTCCATCTTTTGCAGTCCATTTGGAAGGGAATTTTGAGCAACGTGGCTGAAATTGAAGACACTACTGATTTCTTTAAAGCTGGAGCAACATCGATGGATGTGGTTAGGTAATTCATTGTTCTCTAAGATATTGAAGAGCATTGTGGGTATCATTATGGAAACAAAATTTACTTTTCATATTACAGGTAGTCCGGATTTAGTGTCCGTTCAAAGTTAAAACAGCACTGGAAAAAAGTGATTTATGACCATTTTTCATACTTATAACTGTGGCAGTATCTCTGTGGTCACGAATTAAAAATTCAGATGCTTGGCAACTGACTCATATTTATGACAGTTCCTGGGGTCATCCTGGGGACTGCATTTCACAGTTACAACTTTTGCATCCCCATGGTTGTGTGATCAAAATTCAGATGCTTGGTAACTGGTTCATCCTTATGACCATTGCAGCATCCCTGGGTCATATGATGACTTTTTGCAACCTTCTGACAAGCAAAGTCAATGGAGAAGCCAGATTCACTTAATAACTGTAGCAAGAAATGTTGTAAAATGGGGCAAAACTCACTCAACGAATTCTCACTTAACAACATAAATTTTGGGCTCAATTGTGGTCCTAAGTGAGGACTACTTGTGTTGCCTGTTAGCCTGGTCTGTAGTATTCCCAGTAAGCAATTTTATCATTCAGAGCAAGCAGAATTGTTTGTTAATTCTGATTAAACAGTTAATGTTTTTATTTAAAACAGTAATGTTCCAAAGTGCCAATTCAAAGACAAAGGGGTTGTGGAGAAAAGGGGGAAGGGATGGGAAAACATTGGCCAGTAGTGGCCAAAATTGTGAAAACCTTTTGGGAAAAGTGTATTTTCTAAAACTAGCTAATAACACCACTTTTGGGGGGGCAGTAGTACCATAAAATTATATATCAATGGAAAAGGAAAGATAATTTAATCAAGAGTGTAATGCAATAACTTTTATGAAGGATTTGCTATTACAATAATCGTTACAGTATAAAGAAGAAAAGTGAAACACATAGAAAAAACGAGATACACAAAAAAATCACCTTAGAGAAAATGAGTTATACAAAAATTATTGCATCAGTTAATACTTAGTTGGGTAACCTTTAGCATGAATCACGGCCTTACAATGTCTTCTCATGGAGTGAACCAAGTCTTTTAGTTCTGCAGCTGTTATAATGTGAAACCAAGATTGAATGATTGCTTCTATTAATTGAGTTTTATTGCTGGGTCGTTTCTAACTAACAGGTTTATTGTTAGTTGGCTCCATAGATTTTCAATTGGGTTAAGGTCTGGACTATTCCCAGGCCATTTCAGCAGTGGAATATGATTTCTTGAAGCTCCAAAAAAAAGTGGTGTTATTAGCCTTCAAACCTCAAAAATACACTTTTCCCAAAAGATTTCCACAATTTTGGCCACTACTGTTTCTATCCCATTAAGTTTTCTACCAGGTGGGGATAGAAGAACAATAAATTCCAAAGCGCAATTAAGAAAAAAGTTTTCTACCAGATCAATGTTAGACAATCATCTGTTAAAGGTTCTTTAACAGGGATGGTTGCACGAAGCAGAATTAGTCCCTTCTAGCTTTATGATTCTTTCTCCATTTCCGGACTTGACCAGTTGTTCCTTTTCCAATGTCTTTATATCTTCAGGGTGATTGAAGAGATAAAGCAAAAATGTGCTGGACTTGAACTTCAGAATGAAGATATCTACATGGCCCCCAAATTTGGTGATTTTGTTCAAATGGCCGTCAGAAAGCACAGAGGAGAAGACAAGGAAGAAGAATTAGAGATAGATTATGTGAGCTGGTTTCTAAAATAGTTATGTACGTTTGGGTATATTCTAGGCAGCATTCAAGTAATAAATACTTGAAAATCCTAAAGAATTCCATTATAAGTAAAATCATAGTATTCCAGTTATGTACTGTACATATTTGTTCAGTGGTTGAAATGTATTAAGCCAGCAAATATTCGTGTGTGAGTGTGTGCATATGTGCATCAGTGGTGGGATTCAAATTTTTTTACTACTGATTCTATGGGCGCGGCATGTCATGGCATGGTGGGCATGGCAGGGGAAGGATACTGCAAAATCCCCATTCCCTCCCACTCCTGGGGGAAGGATACTGTAAAATCTCCATTCCATTCTCAGACCACCCAAGGGCAAGGATACTGTAAAAAATCTCCATTTCCAGCCCACTCCAGGGCAAGGATACTGTAAAATTCCCATTCCCTCCCCACCCCACTAACCTGCTTTCCAGCTCCATTCTCCTGTGCAGGGCAACAGAAGAAGACCCAGCCAATCAGCTGGGACTTGGGAGGCAGCAAAAGGATGGGGGTGGAGCTAATCAGAGGTGGCATTTGCCAGTTCTCCGAACTACTCAAAATTTCCACTACCGGTTCACCAGAACCAGTCAGAACTGGCTGAATACCACCTCTGATGTGCATGTTTGTAACTTTGAGTCAGTTTGACCCTTGGTGACTCCCTGGCGAAGGCCCAGTAGCTTTCTTAGTAAGATTTCAGAAATGATTTGCCATTGTCTGCTTCCTAGGGCTGAGAGACCTAAGCCAGGACTAGAACTTGTGGTCTCCTATTTTATAGCTTGATGCTTTAATCACTACAAATTGGCTTTTGGATATTTAATGCAATTGTGGAAAATTAGTATTTATTATTTGCTTTGTGATGGAATCTGAAACTGCATTCAGTACAACTACTTGGGCTATAATCAGTTGGAGAACATATGCTTGTAATACATCATGTTTTCTGTAGGAAAGCATTGTTTCTATGATACTAAACCAAATTGTTTGTTTGGGTCCTAGGTTTCAAAATATATTAACCATATGACTATAAAGATGCCATATCAATGTTTCATCAATGGAAGATTTGTAAATGCTGAAGGTGGAAACACATATGACTCTATAAATCCAACAGATGGATCAGTGAGTAAACCTCTATACAGTAATGCTACCCCCTCCCCCGAACTATTCATATTTGTAGCAATTATAACATGCTGTTGGTGGGTTTACCAATGTGTTCATTTCTCACTTCTTTATTATTATTTTTTCAAAAGCAGTATATAAGCAGCAAATGTTGCTTTAAAATACCTGCATTGCATTGGACATTTCCTGTGGCCAAGACAAAAGACCCAAAACGTAATAATTTGAAAGTTAGGCATCTTTTCCTAAGGAAGATGATGCCAAAATTTATATTGCAATGTTGCCTGCAAGTATCTAAGAGACAACTCCACCTAGTGATGTTGTAGTTACATTTCATCTCCCTCCTGTGGATGTGCTATGCATAATCAGATTGACAACCTGTCACCATCAGGAACATAAGAAATATCTGGTGAAGGGATTTTTTTTCCCATTATAAAACTGGGGAGGGGAGGGAAAATAGCTCAAGGCTCAACTCTTTGCTGACAACAGGCACCTCCTGGCTGAGAATTTCTGTACCTATCAATCAATTATGAAGGGCAAATTGATTGATTACTGATTGCCAGGATTGCAGGCTGACAACCAAGTAAATTTACTTTCCCCATAGATTCCTGTAATCTTGAAACAGCAAAAAGTCTGATGATGGCTTGGGCCATGATGAAGATTTAGGGATCATCTGGATGGAAGTGGCTCTAGTATCTTCCGGTTCTTGATATCACACTTCCAGAATTTCAAAATACATGTGCTGATTGGTGTCCAAGCACATCAGAAAGTGTCTTGTCTGGAAAAAGTTGATATGTATTGCAATTAATAATAGTTAATATCCCAAAAATTGCCTGCTATTTTACTAACCCCATTTGTTGAAGAGATTAATTGATAAATAGATTAATAATAACATAGGAAGGAGTAACAAATATTTAACCTCACTTTAGTTTACTTGTTTGTATTTTAAAGATTAAGGTTAATCAATTCAAGTTATCCTAATACTAGGCAGTCTAGAAAATTGTACCTAGTGTTGAAAGTCAGAGGTGGGTTTTGGATGGTTTGCCCCAGATCGGGCGAACCGGTAGTGATGGCGGCGGGAGGTTCCGCCCACTCACCCGGATGCTTCTGTGCATGCGCAGAAGCATCATGCAAGGGCGTGTGCGCACACAAGCAAACCAGTAGTCAAACAAATTGAAACCCACCACTGGTTGAAAATATAAAGCAGATTTTTTTGCAGATTTTTTTGTAAAAAAATAATAATAATTAAGCAATTTATTGTAGAATCAGAGAACTCTGGCAATATGAACTGAACAAAACATGTCATTAAAGCCAGCAGCTCCCGTCAGATGTGGTATTTTAATTACATTTTCCTGAAATTTTGGCCTAATCATAGAACTGAACATGCTTTGACTTAGGTTCCCTTGAAATTGAGCAATTAAACAAGCCTGACCTGTATTTTCCTTGGTTTATTTTGTGCTATCTGCAGACTCAGAATTTTCTTCTTCTGAGAAAAATAGGCAGATTTCCTAATTCACACAAACACACTGCTAATCATATAAATGCTCCTATAGGATGGAGATGCCAAAAATGAATAATCCAACAGTACAGATCCACATGTCTTACATTTAGGATTAAGCCAGGATTCTAACGAGTGATTTTAACATCATGTCAAAACATGACCAATGAACTCTATCAGTTTTGTCTTTCCCCCCCCCTCTCATTTTCTTTTTCCTTTCCTTTTTCCTTTTTCTCCCTTTCCCATAAAAATATACTATCAATGTAAAAAAAAAAACTGAAGATGGCAGGATATGAACAATGGAATGAATGAAGAAAATGGGAAATTTGTAGTTGAACTGATAAAACTGTTGGCTTTTGTTTTTTTTAAGTTAGCAACTTCTTATCTTTATCTAAGGTGATTGCTAAAGTGTCACTGGCTACGGTGAGTGATGTTGACAGAGCCGTGGCAGCAGCAAAAGATGCCTTTGAATACGGTGAATGGGGAAAGATGAATGCAAGAGAAAGAGGACAATTAATGTACAGGTATGGCATGCAGAACATCTTATATTGTTACTTTTATTCTCTTCTGTTTACTCTGTGTTGTTGTAATATGTCCAGCTGTATAGTGTAGACTTATTGAAGGAAACAGACCAGTAGTGGGATTAAAAAAAAATTACTACCGTTTCTGTGAGCGTGGCTTTGTGGGCGTGGTGTGGCTTTGTGGGCGTGGCAGGGGAAGGATATTGCAAAATCCCTATTCCCTCCCCACCCCAGTAACCTGCTTTCCAGCTCCGTTCTCCTGTTCAGGGCAACAAAAGAGGATCTGCTGGGAAGCTGGGAGGCAACACGGGCGGGGCCAGCCTATTTGCCAGTTCACCGAACTACTCAAAATTTCCACTACTGGTTCTCCAGAACCTGTCAGAATTGGCTGAATACCACCTCTGAAACAGACAATGTAAATATGAATTTTTAGTTTTCTCCTATCAAGTTATTTTGACTCTTGAGGATTGCCTAATCTACTCCCTGCAGTATTTGGGAAGTGATTTGCTCTTGTTTCCTTCCTAGGTATGGGAAAGGGTGACTGGCCCAAGGCCACCCAACTTGCTTTGTGTTTAAGATGGGAGTAGAATTCGTGGTCTCCAATTTTCTAGCCTAGTGCCTTGACCATTACATCAAACTGGCTCTAAACTTCAATATCATGTATCCCCAAATCCTGCATACATAGTATGATTTATTTCAAAGGGTTCACAGCAGTTTTCAAACCAAGGGCCACATTTGGCTTCTGAGCAGCTCCTAGGTAGAAGGGCATAAAGTGAAAGCATCTAGGCCAGGAGAAAATTGATGCTTATGCTTGATGTACTAATTACTTAAATGATTGGAATCCTAACTTGCCTCTAAGGAAGTCAAGAGGATATTTATTTTATTTTATTTATTAGAATTTGTCAAACAAAAGCTAGAAAAAGAATAAAAGAATAAAAATACAATGGGCAGGGATGATAGGCACATTAGTGCACTTATGCACACCCCCTCTACTAACCACTTAAGTATGATGTAAGGTCCACGGGAGTCAATTTGTGACTGAAACTGTGAAATTTTGTAGCTGAAACAACTGAATCAGGTAGAGCATTCCAGACCTTGACAACTCTATTACAGAAATTATATTTTTTACAGTCAAGTTTAGAACAATTTACATTAAGTTTAAAGCTGTTGTTAGTGTGTGTATTATTGCAAATAAAACAAAAAAAATCATTTAAAGGTAAAATATTATATATAATTTTGTATGCAATACCTAGGTATGACCGCAAGCGTTGCAGTTCTAAGTTACCCAAACTGTGAATTTTGAGCCTAGTATCATAGGGAATTGTGTATTGTGTACAGAAGAGTGAAGGGTGAGAGGACAGAGGCCCCAGCCTCTGACGCAGGGTGAGCGGGCGGCATGCTTACTTACCTTTGGCGAGCTGAGCAGAGCAGGTGAGGTACGGAGGCGACTGGTGAGGCACGTACTTAGGGGCTGGGCCACGTGGTAAAGGCATATATAGGGCTCGGATGGGCAGGGCAAGTGAGCGGACATTGGGTGGGCATGTGAGCAGCAACAGGGGGATTGGTTTGGGGGCGTGGCCAGCCAGCCATTGCTACCGGTTCTCAGGAAAATGGCGGCCACCGGTTTGCACAAACTGGTGTGAACTGGCTGAATACCACCTTTGGTGCATACCTAACATTGGTGAACAGGAGCACGAATGTTAGAAAATGGGCCAATGTTCTTACCTTTAATACAGTCAGCATGATAGTATAGATTGGTTTCACCTTTTCCAAATGTTCTTTAAGCTTTGCATGGAGCTCACGGGCATGGATATGTTGTAGGATGGACAAATCAAGAAACATAATTTCTTGCGGTTTACGCTGCTTTTGGCGAACACATTTATCTTGGATATACTGTATGTGAATTCTACTCCTTCAAAACATTATCTTTATAGCGACCTTGTAAGCTTCAGGTTACCCAGATTGATATAGATTTAATTCTAAGGTCCCTAGATTTTCCTTGATAGTTTAATATCATATACAGTAGCACTGGCTGTTTGTTCTTTCCCTATGCTTCTTAGAAGCTACATTCACATCAAACTGATTTTCAGTCATGGTTTATTGAGAGACATAAATGTGCTACAAATAACACCATTCTGAAGTCAGCCTCATCATGACCTAATGTAACGTACAAAGCAGACATAAAATATTTTCCCAAATTATTGCCGAAAAAATGCCCTGATCTTCAAATCACGCACAATTTCCATGTGATTTAAATTTGGTGAACTTACTTTCCAGAGTAGCAACTTTCAGCATGAATTCCAACCGTGCCACTTACAAGCGTGTCATGTTGTGTTTTTGTTCTACTGTCTGTGTGACTCTATTGAAAGACTTGCGGATCTGATGGAAGAACACCAAGAAGAGCTGGCAACCATAGAAGCTATTGACTCAGGAGCTGTGTACACATTGGCTTTGAAGACTCATGTAGGAATGTCAGTGCAAACATTCCGATATTTCGCTGGATGGTGTGACAAAATACAGGCAAGCTAATATTTGAGTTGATGTCAAGTCTTCGGTATTATATGTGACATTATTTAGACCATTCAATGGTTTCAAAGAATTAGTGGCAGAGAAAAGTAAAAATGGACTTCTTAAGGTTTGCCTTCCTCAAAGACTAATTCTCTTCCAGAATTATTATGTGGGTCAGACCTCAATTCTTGCTAAAGATAAAGGCAGCCCAACCTGGAACAATAGCAAAGTTTCTAAGCAACTCAGACGAGAACTGAAAGGGGCTGAGCAATAGCTGAAGTCCACTTTTTTTTAATTAGGGCAGTCAAAAATGTTGCTAATTGCACAGAAATATGAATTCATGTCTGAGAAACCAGGCCCTATCCTTGTGTTAAGATTGAGCAACTTTATGATAGCAAGCACTTCACTTAATGGGGTCATGGGTAATTCTCCAAAGTGGTGTATCACACTTCTGGACAGGCCTGAAATCTTGAATGCTTTTTGCTTTCTGCAATCCAGGGAGAAGATTTATGAAGTGCACATTTTTAAAAACTGCTTAAAAGTGGAAAACTACAGTATACCCTCAGTTTTCAGTAGTAACAGTCAGAGTGGGTTTTTGGGGGGGATCACAAAAGGAGAACTAAAGGCCAAATGCAAGCCTGATTTATAGTTTACCAACTCCTGTTTTATGTAAGCAGTTCTGTGTGAAATGATTACAGGTAGTCCTCGACTTACGACCGTTCATTTAGTGAACATCCAAAGTTACGGCATCATTGAAATAAGTGCCATTTTTCCACACTCAACACCTTTGCAGCATCTCCATGGTCACATGATAAAAAAAAATCAGGTGTTTGGCCACGGGTTCATATTTATGATGGCTGCAGTGTCCCGGGGTGATGTGATCCCCAATTGTGACCTTCTGACAAACAGAGTCAATGGGGAGGCCAGATCCCCTTAACTGTGTTACCAATTTAACAACTTCACTTAATTCACTTAACCACTGTGGCAAGTAAGATGGTACAATGGGGCAAAACTCACTTAACAGCCATCTTGCTTAGCAACAGAAATTTTGCGCTCAATTGTGGTCGTAAGTCGAAGATTACCTGCATTGCTTTTTAAAATACAAATAGCAGTTCTGGTAAGACAGTTTTTGTTCAAGAAAAAGAACACTGATTTTAAACCGATTCATATTCAGGGTTATCAGTGGAAACACCCTCAGCCCTGAAGAAATACAGATAATACCATAGTAGAAAATGTCCATGTAGCTTCCTCACTTCCAGTATATTTATCATGTATATTTATCATCATTTGGGATATTTTAGGAGACATTCTGTAACTGCCAACAGGTTATTCAGACACATGTGATGATACAATTGATGCCGCTTTCGTCATGACTGTCATTTAAAAAAAAAGGATAAGTGTTTTTTCATTTAGGGTTCTACCATTCCAATAAACCAAGCACGACCAAACCACAATTTAACGTTCACCAGAAAAGAACCCTTAGGGTAAGATCCGTTGTCTTTGTTAATGAAACCAGACTCCGATTAATTTTACTCATAAAATGCTTCTCTTGCGTTTTGAAATTCAAATTTGCTTTTGTGTTTTTTCTTCTTCTTCTCCCTGGAATCTGAAGAGTCTGTGCTATTGTTATTCCATGGAATTATCCCCTGATGATGCTGGCATGGAAGAGTGCAGCGTGTTTGGCTGCTGGCAATACTTTAGTTCTGAAACCAGCACAGGTAACATCAATGGCCATATATGCCTTGGAACCAGGGATGGGTTGCTGCCACCTGCACTGTTCAATGTAAATTGTTCTGTGCATGCACAAGGACCATTAAAAACTAATAAAAACCTTGCCGGCAATGGCAGCAGAGACCAGGGAACCGGTTTAGGGGAGTGGCCAGCCTGGGTCGCTGTTAGTTCTGCGACCCAGGCCAAAATACCACTATCAGTTTGCCCGAACCAGTAGCAACCCACCTCTGCTTGGAACAGGGATCTCCAATCTTGGCAAATTTAAGCCTGAAGAACGTAAACTCCCAGAATTCCCCAGCCAGTTTGCTAGGGAATTCTGGGAATTGAAGTCTGCCAGGCTTAATGTTGCCATGGTTGTAGACCCCGCCTTGGAATACAGCATTCCCTGAAGCTGGCAATTCTAGCTTGGCAGAGGTACAGATGTAGAATGTCTTTTAATCAGAGGGTTAATCCACTATGGGCCTTAATGGGAAAGCACAGACAGAAATAGCACTTAGATTTAGATAGCGCTTCATAGTGCTTTGCAGCTCTCCCTAAACAGTTTACAGAGTCAGCATATTGCCCCCAACAATCTGTGTCCTTATTTTACCAACCTTGGAGGGATGGAAGGTGAGTCAACCTTGAACCAATTAGGATCAAAGTCCTGGCAGTGGGCAGTCAGTTAGCCTGAAATACTGTAATCTACTGTGCTACCATAGCTCCGTTAAAAATAGAATGCTTGTGAACAGCATTAAAGAACAACAACATTCTCAACCTGGTCCCCAGAGGTACCTTGCTAGCAACAGTTATGGGAATTTAGTTATATATTGAAAATATTTATAGCCTCTCCAGAAGATCTTACTGTGAGTTGCATTCATACAAGCAAGCCTAAGTAATAAAGCCAAAACAGATTACATGAATCCACATAATAAGGTATGCACATATTTATTACTAGGGATACTCTAATGAAATTAAAATATATTCTATGAAAACATGCATATGGTGTACCTCTACAGTCTAAATCAAATTATTTTTATTTAGGTAACTCCGTTGACTGCCTTGAAGTTTGGAGAACTCTCTGTGAAAGCAGGATTTCCTAAAGGCGTTATCAATATTTTACCTGGTTCAGGTACAATGGGAATATAAATATTGATAGCCTTTCCTAACCTGTTGCCCTTCAGATGTATTGGAAGTAGGAGACCCAGAATTTTTAGTCTACATGGCCAACAGTTGGGAATGATGGAATATGCAATTATCACATGCCTAGAGGGTCTCAGTTTGGGTTCAAAGAGTAGCTCAGGTGGAATGGGGTACAGGAGCATTAAACAACATTCTGATTCAAATTCTCCAGGTCATAGTTTCAGTAAAAGTCATAGTATTGTATCTCTCACATCATGTAGGTGGTTTAGTAGGACAACGCTTATCAGAACATACAGACATCCGTAAACTTGGGTTCACTGGCTCAACACCAATTGGGAAACATATCATGAAAAGGTAATCCTTTCCTTCTGTAATATTTTTCAGTGCAAGATCTTAACTTTTGCTCAGTGGGAAGTTGTATGAATGCTGTTTTACCTGAAAATCTCCATGTCATTTACCAACTAGATCCATGATGGCGAACCTATGGCATGAGTGCCACAGGTGGCATGCAGAGCCCTCTCTGCAGGCACACGAGCCGTCGCCCCAGCTCAGCTCTACCCCGCATGCATGCGCGCCTCCTGCCAGCCAGCTGGTTTTTGTGTCTCTGCCGTGCATGCATGGAGGATTAAGCGCATGCAGGAGATGTGTGTGCATGCGTAGGGGTGCATGGGGGTCACATATACATGTGTGGGCTTGTAGGAGGAAAGTGGGGGTTGCACATGTATGTGTGGGAGCAGGGTGTGTCATGTGTGCATTGCATTATGAGAGCACATGCACACACTTTCGGCATTCGATGATAAAAAAGGTTAACCATCACTGAGCTACATAGTCAGAATAATATTGAGTTAAAAACTGATATTGGTTTGGATGCATCAAATTTGCTCATGTGAGTATTTTCTCTGTTTTTGTATACTTCTTCCCACTTCCAAAATTTGCCACTACAATTTGGGTGACTTTTGCAAATTTAGCTAGGATCCAGTCAAAGTAAGAGGAAAATGTTGTCAAGATACCAATTCTAATATACAATAGTTTAACTATGTTTAGTATTTAACTTATTTTTGGGAAATAGCTAAAATGAGTATATAAGAAAATGTTTATACCACGATATGTCTTAATATCACTAAGAAATGAGGAAAATGGTATTTGATTTTCAGACTTCTGTTCTTTATCACTTTTACTCATTATAGTTGTGCTGTCAGTAACCTGAAGAAGGTTTCTTTGGAACTAGGTGGAAAATCCCCACTGATCATATTCAATGACTGTGAGCTTGACAAAGCTGTGAGAATGGTAAATAAGTTTTTAAGCTACATATAAGATTTTCTTCAGAAAGTGTATGGTTCAAATGTCCTGTACTACACTGTGACTTTTTACTACTGTTCTGGAGAACAACCTGTCAACCTGCAGCTCTTACCACACCACATGAGCCTTTTAACTTTTAAAATCCTCCTCAAGCAATTGATGCACATAGGAATACCTACCATTTGGGCACGAGAGAATTAGGCAGAGGACTGCAGAAAGAGAAAGGTGGAGAGAGAAAGACATCTCAGAAATGATAATTGCTGGTTTCATCCTTTTTGGTTCTTAACGTACCCTCTGTTTGCTTAAGCCCACATATTATTGCAGGCCCACAAATTAGTCCCATAGGGAAGAAGTTATCAATATTAAATATTCAGTATTCATATTTCAATATTCTTAAAATATAGTATGTTGTAGTGATAAGCAGCAGAGTAGCTAAAGGCTGCTCTTTGGTGATTCTCAGGTTCTCTGTACTATTTGACATTTTCTAAATGTAGTTTAACAAATTTAAAAGGATGCTTCAAGAATCAGATTTGTTTGTAGCAATGCTTTCTGGCCATGCAAAACTGGAATGATAAAGAACATCTTGAAAGGCTGATTCACTGTCTGGTAAATTACCCTGTTTCCCCAAAAATAAACCTCCCCAGATAGTAAGGCCTCCCTGAAAATATTTAAATGCATGCGCAACTAGTCCCCTGCATTTCCTGGGGGGAGGGACATGCCCCATGTGCCCCGCATGCACCTGCCATCCACGCGGAACGGCTTCGCGGAGGCTGCTTCCACAAACCCTAGCTATAGTGCCCCTTCTCTTAGTGGTGGCCACAACAAGAACGGAAGGCCCAGCGACGCTAGGGCTGGCAAGTGTGTGCCAGAAACAGAGGCAGAAGTTCTGGCCCTCTCTGGATCTGCAGATCTCCAGGCCGAGGTTAAGGGGCCTTCTGCACCTCAAAAATAACCTCCCCGAAAATAAGGCCAAGTGCTTATTTCGGGGATCAAAAGAAGACCATGTCTTATTTTTGGGAAAACACGGTAATATTTTAGGATCAGCCATCCTCAGCAAAGGATGGTTTTTCAGGGCAGCCTATCTGAATACATTAGGGATGTCAAACTCAATTCCATTGAGGGCTGCATCAGGGTTGTGTTTGACCTTGGGGGGAGGGGCAGGGGGCATGGCCAGGGTGGGCATGGCCAGCTCGACATCCATTTTCGGCTGCGTTGGCCTCAAGCAGCCCTCTGCCAGCGAAAAAGGTGCTCAAGAGGGCCATGGGCGGCCCTTCCAAGCTCTGTTTTCGCTGGCAGAGGCATCGCGGGCTGGTCATTTGCTGTTCCGATGGGCCAGGTCTAAGCAGATGTGGCCCATAGGCCTTGAGTTTGACACCCATAGAATACATAGTTCTTCCATGGTTTTCAAAATTCAAAAAGGGTATCCAGCTCTAAAGATTGTCTGTTTTATAATTAATTTTTTTAAAAGTTACTAAATATGTATAATACATCTATTGGGTACTGCTTACTGTGGTCCTTGATTTATCAGTCATAACTTTTTAATGTCATCCAGCTTCCATTATATGCAGAAAAGCCTTTCTTGTTTTTGATGGATGTGTTACTCTTCTCCAAGCTGGTGCTCTCCAGATGTGTTACAATTTAACTCACTTGTTTCCTGACAGCAGGGGGAGCTGAAGACCAACACATCTGGAAATCACTAAATTGGAGAAGCTGAGCTACATAAAGAGAGACTGAGATTTAGCTTCATATTACCGCCTTGTTAACCCAGAAGTTTTTAAAAAGAAAAAGATTTCAAGACATCCATAAAAACAACCAAACCAAAAATGGAACATTCTTTTCCTTACATTTCAGGGCATGGGAGCAGTATTCTTCAACAAAGGAGAGAATTGCATTGCAGCTGGTAGATTGTTTGTTGAGGAATCTATTCACGATGAATTTGTTAAAAGAGTGGTAAGAAACTTTTAAGAGTCAATATCAAAAAATAATTCTGCCAAACCTATTGTTGCTTTGTACAAGTAGTCTTCAATTTACAACACAATTGGGACCAGAATTTCTGCTGTCAACCAAAGTGGTTGTTAAGTGAGTCTTGCCCAATTTTAAAAATTTTTATCGATTTGTTTTGACTGTGGGTGAGAAGTGAATTACTCCATTAAGTGAATCACGTTGTCATTAAGAAATCTGACTTCCCTCATTAACTTTGCTTGTCGGAAGCTGCCTGGGAAGGCAATCACGCTACCCTGGGATGCTGGAATACATGCCAATTGCCAAACACCTGAATTGTTGCGAGTCACTTTTTTCAGTGCTGTTGTTAACTTCAGATGGTCACTATGAGAATAGTTGTAAGTTGAGAACTGCTTGTAGTTGTAATATTTTTCACAGATAAAATACGAATAATGGAGCAAAGCCCTATTTTTTTCAGTGTTCATTGATTTTCTGAGGTGGCAAAGTTTCAGGTTTATTTTCAATCAAGCAATTTTTATTACTTTTCAAGCTCTTTTGACCAGGTCCTACAGAAGGTACTTTCCACTTCCATTTCATTGGATATGGAAAAAATTAGTGATACACTTTTTTCAGCATCTTATGAGCTTAATAATGTGAAACACAATATCTGAAATATTCCAGATTGCAGTTTCCTTGTATTTGGTTTGAGGTTTAGGAACATATTGCTGTTACATGCTATACAACTCAATACTTCTTCTGTGTGTAGATGAAACTTTAAAATGCCAGAAGGAAGCCACCTTCTTGGCTTTGTTGTTGCCCCCAAAAATAAATCACTATGTTTCTGGTAGTAGCCGACATATCAACAGATGGGCTGCGTTCTGTGTCTCTCCACATTCACATAAGTGTGTTGTTATCCACTAAGAGCCTCCACTCAAGCATACTGGTTTTACATTACATTACATCACTCAATGGTGGGATTCCAAATTTTTTACTACCGGTTCTGAGCGTGGCTTGATGGGCATGGCGTGGCTTGGTGGGCGTGGCAGGCAAAATCTCCATTCCCACCCCACTCCAGAGGAAGGTTATTGCAAAATCCTCATTTCCTCCCAATCAGCTGGGACTCAGGAGGCAGAGAATAGATGGGAGCGGGCCAGTCAGAAGTGTACTTACCAGTTCTCCGAACTAATCAAGATTTCTGCTACCGGTTATCCAGAACTGGTTAGAACCTGCTGAATACCACTTCTGTAGTCACTCCAACTCTCAACTATTCAGGGCGCTCCAAGTAGTATAAGGGAAGTCAGATCCTTCAGCCATATCCTCTTTAATGTTATTCCTTGCTCGATGGTCTCCTTCCTCCACCTTATAATTCAATTTTGTTCTTGTTTACCCTCAAGAATGTTTGTTCTTTCCATATAGGGCTCTATACAATATAAGGTGAACCAAGACCAATGTCTTCCACTGTAACTTTAAAAATCCTAATCTACAGTATTTAAAATACTGTAGAATTATTGTATTATTATCTGTAAAACTTTAGCTGGTATATTACACTATTTAATCCCCACTTTCTTTGAATAATCTTTAGGTAGAAGAAACCCAGAAGATGAAAATAGGTGATCCACTGGATAGAGCTACAGACCATGGACCTCAAAATCACAAAGCACATTTGGAAAAGCTTCTGGAGTACTGCCAAACTGGAATAAAAGAAGGAGCAACTTTATTATATGGAGGAAGACAAGTATGTAGACCAGGTAAGTAAGAATACAGGAATATTAGAAAGCATTTGAATGTATTTAAATCTTTTTTCCCCAATGTAAAGGAAATAATAGTATAGCACATTATATGAACTTTGACTAAATGGGGTGACAATGGAAGTAATAGCAAACATACTGCACCAACAACTGGACTGCCATAGATATGCCAGAATGGCTACTGTTGTTTATCACCATGTTTTTCCTTTTCTCTCTTTTTAAAATAAGATTGTCATTAAATTTCAATATCAAACATTAAAATACAAACTAAGATAAGAGCAAAAGGGAAAGACAAATTAAGTGACAAAAATACATTAAACAAATTTAAAAGGAAAGTGACTTCTGACTTTAGTTCGATTATATTCAGCTGATGACCCACCAAAATGTATGTTGCTGTTTTTGCAATAGCTAATTCCTCAATTTTATTCTTGCAGTCATGGTAGTATTGTAAGAGTCAAGTAATTATAAAGCACGTAGAGGAAGGGGTGTTGAAGAGGAAGGCAAATGATCATAAAATGCACAACAGAAACTGTAAACCTAGCTCCAAATGATCTCTCTACAACACCCTTGTTTGGAAACTAAAATTATATTGAGTGGATGCTCTTGTTAAAATAATCAATTGGCTAAAAATTGAAGTCCTTGGTTATTAGCCAAGTTATATATAAAATGCATTGGTGAAGACAGATAACCTATGACCCATGTATCAAGATAGAAAATGATTGAGATCGTAACTACCCCTTTTTTTCATTAGGCTTCTTCATGGAACCTACCATATTTACCAATGTTGAGGATGACATGCATATTGCCCATGAAGAATCCTTCGGGCCAGTGATGATCATTTCCAAGTTCAAAGATGGGTAGGTTCTGTTCCAGTTAATGCTGTTGTTGCTGCAGTTTTTCAAACCCTGCACCCTAATTAATAGTCATCTGAGAAGACCAAATGAATCTGCTTCACTCCTTTTCGCCATTGCAATTAACATCTTGGAGGAAAACTTCTGTGAAGTAGATTCCTCCCCTAATTTGTTATCCTGTAGGAGCATGGGGGTTCATGAGGTTAGGACGCTGGGCTGACGATCAGCAAGCTCTTATTTGAGACAGCTGCTTGCTGCCATGAGGAAGGGTGAGCTCCCATCACAACTGCTACCCATCCAACAATTCAAGGGTGGGCAATAACAGGCAGATAAATGGGTACCACTTTGGTGGGTAACTTAATAGGGTCATGAAAGGAATCTCCAACTGGTCATCCCCCAGGAAATGGTGATACCACCGTCCAATTCTTTCAACCCGGAAGCGCTTTAGCGCTCTTGGCACAAATGTAGTAGTATTTGGAATCCTATAGAGCCTCAGTGCACAGTGGTTAGAGTGCAGTACTGCGGGCTACTTCTGCTGACTGTCACCTGTCTGCAATTTGGCAGTTCAAATCCCACCAGGCTCAAGGTTGACTCAGCCTTCCATCCTTCCGAGATGGGTAAAATGAGGACCCAAATTGCAGCAATATGCTGACTCTGTAAACTGGTTAGAGAGGTTTGTAAAGCACTGTAAAGCGGTATATAAGGCTAAGTGCTATTGCTATTTAATTATTACTGATATTCTTTCCCAGTCTATGGCCTTAAGAATCATGCAATTGTTAATTTTGTGGATTAAATATCATTGTTATATATATATTCATTACATACATTCTAGTCAAGTTCTAAAATACTTCACAAAAATATCAGATTGGATATACAGATGGTTCTAAGCAATGTTGTTTTAACCATATTTCAATTACATTTCAATGGCTGGTTTGCAATTGCAGACAGTTATAGAATATGATATATAAACCACGATTCCTAAATTACATGCTTGAACTGAAATAAATTTTATTATGGCTTAGCACAATATGAGAACACAATGTATGCTGCAAAATCTGGGGATGAAAAATAATATGGCATGATAAATTTAGCATCTTTGGTATGTTTTATGATGTCTACATCTTATATGTTTCTTTATTGCCACAGAGATGTTGATGGAGTGTTAGAACGAGCCAACAGAACAGAATATGGTTTGGCTTCAGGTGTTTTCACCAAAGACATAAGTAAAGCACTATACGTCAGTGACAAACTGGAAGCTGGAACTGTTTTTATTAACACTTATAACAAAACTGATGTAGCAGCACCATTTGGTGGATTCAAGCAGTCTGGTTTTGGAAAAGATTTAGGTAAGCAGCACTTCATATTTTCTCTCTAGACTCCCAATTATATTTACAAAGTGACATGTATTAAAGGTAAGAAATTTATCACCTTCCAGAACTCTTTAGGTCCCATTCTGAATCAACATGATGAACAACCAGTAACCAAAGGTTTTTGTATTGTAACGACAAAAAATGATTGTTATAGACTACTTGTTTTCTAGTACAAAGTGAGTTTTGTAATGGAGCAATTGTGAAAATGCATTTGAAAGAGAGGTGTGCTATTTTACCCTTGAAATCAGAGCACATCCAATACTGTAAATTGCAGCCTGACAATCCCATGTGGAAAAAAGATGCAATTTAGAACCTGTTACAAAATGCAGGATTCCTTTGCAGTAGAAGCAATTTTTTAACATCTTAAGCTGCACTTAAAAAAAAAATATTACATGGTTTTGGAGGAGGTATAAGGCTGTAATTCTGCCTATTCACTCACTCCCTGCCAGCCAGACATATAGGCTTAATGATGTGTTGTAAATCACCTTCTCAAAAAGGTGGGAGGATTCAGACAAGTGCAAAAAATAGGATCTGCATTGGTCCATGGACGACTGTCTGCCTACTTTTGCTTTGAATTTCAAAGCTTGAAATCCTGTACCAGTTCTTTCATTGATTATTTAATGGCCATGTTTTTTTAGGCAATTATTAATTGCCTACCCTTAGTATCATTTTTTCGTGGGACACAGTGGCTAAGATGCTGAGCTTGTCGATCAGAAAGGTCGGCAGTTCAAATCCCTAGCGCCGCGTAAGGGAGTGAGCTCCCTTTACTTGTCCCAGCTTCTGCCAACCTAGTATTTCAAAAGCACGTAAAAATGCAAGTAGAAAAAAAGGAACCACCTTTGGTGAGAGGGTAACCGCGTTCCATGCGCTTTCGGTGTTTAATCATGCCAGCCACATGACCATGGAGGCGTCTTCTGACAGCTCTGGCTCTTCGGCTTTGAAATGGAGATGAGCATTGCCCCCTAGAGTCGGGAACGACTAGCACATATATGTGAACCTTTACCTTTATTTTTAACAGAAAATGCAGGAATGGATAGTACTAACAGGGTTGTTGGTTTTTTTATAATATGCTCCATCTTCTAGCTACCTCCCCATGGTATCTTCCACCACCCTGATCTTCCCCAGCCTTTCCTGTCTCATCCTTTCCCTCCTAGAAACTCAAACATGCTATATGCACATATCACATTGGCCTGTCCAGCCTTCCTAATTTCCCTCTCCTCTCCCTGCCCATATTAACTGACCCTCCAATCTTCAGTACATATACAGAAGGCTGTCTCTTTTACTAGACTAATCTCCATTATACTGAAGAGTTTACTTGGTTTTGAGTTCTACCTTGCTTTTTGCAAAGGCTTCCACTGTGAAGAACTTTGCACCCTTGGAGACTCCAACTACTGCAGACTCCCTTATTCCTTTTAGGTGAAGAAGCTCTTAATGAGTACCTGAGGACAAAAGCTGTAACTGTGGAATACTGAACAGCTCGGCCAAGAATCCCCATTCTTCCATGGCAACTACAGGATTACAAACAACAAAGTAGAAAATGCTCCCTGGCATGAACATGCCAACCAGTGTCTCAGTGCAATGATCCAATTAAGAACATTTGCATTTATTCACAATGGGATTCCTCAGAGGAGTTCAACACTTGCTATGGATTACTGTGATCATAAAGTATTCTTTCCTGTAGCTATCATGTCCTCCTTCATCTGCTGATATTTAGGGCTATCTGAAGGTGAGACAGAAATCTAGAAACCATCAAATTTCTGATATTTTGTCTCTATGAACCCTTTACTTAAGTTGGAAACATGCTATAATTTTTTATTTGTCCTCGGTAACCATGTGGGTCTTGGCCACTTTACACCAGCATACTTTTTTCCTGCAATAAACATTTTTGCATATTTGAACTAACTCTGAATACCAGTTCACCGTAAACATGGTTTATGTACCCAAGGAAGTGCACTTATGAATCTGTACAATAAAGAATTGAACATCTGTGTTATTTCCCTAAATAAAAAAAAGTAGCAGAACTATTTTGCAATCTGTTTGCCAATGAGTTGTATGCGATCTCTAATTGTGCGTGCCAATGACATTAAATAAATGCTTTTTGGATGTCCTGTAGTATTTAATGACCTAGTATTGCATCTGTAAAATAATCTCTCTCGCTCTCTAATATATTTACAATGCTCTAAAGTCAGGGGTCCCCACTCCCGGTCTGTGGCACTGATCCACGATATGCCAGAAACCCATCCCTGCAAAAAAGTGACGGCCCAACCATGGGACACAGGCAGCACACGAAACCCATGCTCCCTTTGGTCCACGGAAAACCTTTCTCCACAGAACTGGTCCCTGATGCCCAAAACGTTGGAGGCCGCTGCTCTAAGTTATACAATACATATTAAGTTTTGGCTCTGGGAAAAAGTCTGAAAACAACCATTCTGTTGCACAGTGGTTATTATGCATTACTGCAGACTATTCCTGCTGACTGCCGGCTGCCTGCAATTTGGCAATTCAAATCTCACCAGGCTCAAGGTTGACTCAGACTTATATACTGCTTTACAGTGCTTTACAGCTCTCTCTAAGCGGTTTAAAGAGTCAGCATATTGCCCCCAACAATCTGGGTCCTCATTTTACCCACCTTGGAAGAATGGAAGGCTATTGCTATTCTGAAGACATGATTAAAGCCATGGATTAATACAATTTGTGAAGACAATCATGCCAGGTTTTGAATATATTTACTACTTGCAATTGCAAAATATTTATTGAAAACAACACACAATATTGTGGTATAAAATACAGTGAATAGAAAGAGTATGGCAGTGTTCGTCTCAAAACAGATAGCTGCTCTCTAAACAGAAATATATTTTGCCATTTGTGTCCTATGTGTAAGCTTTCCAGGAATATACTATGGAAAATAAATAGAAATCTTTGGTGGGTTGTACAAGGGCACCTAAATTTATGCATTACAAGTATTATTATCAACTCAAATCAATACACTGCATGATGGTCCTCTTCTCTGAAGGTTACGGACCATAATCTAACATATACAGTATGGGGCCAGTAATAGTTGCTAATTCCAGAACGTTCAGCCTATTTGACTTTTCATGTCAAACATTCCTGATTTCCATCCAACCCCATTGTCAAGTTAGCAATAACAGCTCAATTATTATTTATTCAGAAACAAGATGATCTTATTTAGTGGAATATATGATCTGGTAACAAATTATCCATAAGAATGATATGAAACTAATTTCAGCTAAAATTTGCATGTATCTTGCAAGTTGATGCCTTTTACAGTATAAAGCAAATACGGGGTACCTTAAAAATTTTTTTATTCATCTTAAATAAACTTTATAAGAATACAAGGCATATTTTAATTTCAAAGATGTAACATGATCTCAAACTGGCTGGGATTATAAACTCCAAATTTGAACTCCCAATTTGATTTGTAGCCTATTTTGGAGCTTTAAAATATACTGGATTCCCAATGGCATTCCTCATTATCGATTATGAATGCCACTTATCAATAAAAATGTATTTCAGTCTAACACAATTCTTTCACCTTGAACTTAAAGGACAGTTCGTGCAAGATGAGTAACAAACAAATGAGCTTGAATCCCGACATGACCTGGAGTTAGGAATGTCGCTCATTTGGAAGGCCACTACTATTAACATACAACAGTGGGCCACCAGCCCAAATACTTGGTAATTGAAACAATCTAGAGTAAATTATCTGTTTTCCACAGACACTTTCTTTGATCTCTATGTAACCCAAAAGTTGTATTAATCTATAATGTTATTACAGATTAAATAGTTCATAGCTATTAATTCTTTTGTTTCTGTCTGGTCCAATTATTCTTTCTGCTTTCCCCTCAATTGTGCAAATGTAATCCTCATTCATTTCTTCTGACTTGATAGCAGACCTACAACAGATTTCTTTTGACACCTTTCCATATATCAAGTACACAAGCTTATTAGTACACAGCACAATTTTCCCAGAGGCCTTGAAAAAATGAGGATTACATGTAGATATTGAAATGGCGAGAAAATAAGGCTAATTCCCCTACTCAGTTTTTATCGTCCAACATTTCTATTCGTCCTTCTCTTTTTGACAAAGGAAACTTAATATTTTCTTCGGTAACTTCTTCACAGGTAGAGCTCTCCTCACATTCCGAATCATCTTCTGATTCTGTTGTATCACAGTCATTCAGTTCTACTAAGGCCACATTCTGTAACAATTTAAATAATGAAAGTAAGATAATATTCAGTACACAATGAGAATGTATACCGTATTTTTCGGAGTATAAGATGCACCGGAGTATAAGAAGCACCAAGGTTTTGAAGAAGCATTTTTTTTTAAAAAAGTAGGTAGGTAGATAGAGGGATAGAGAGGGAGAGAAAGAAAGAGAAATATGGTAGGTAGGTAGGGAGAAAGAGAGTAGGTAGGTAGGTATGTAGGTAGATAAAGGGATAGAGAGAGAAATACAGCAGGTAGGGAGAGAGAGAAAGTGTGTAGGTAGGTAGGTAGGTAAGTGAGGGATAGAGAGAAAGAGAAAGAGAGTAGATAGGGAGAGAGAGAGTAGGTAGGTAGATAGGTAGGTAGACAAAGGGATATATATATATAGAGAGAGAGAGAGAGTGAGTGAGAGAGAGAGTAGATAGATAGGTAGGTAGGTAGAGGGATAGAGAGAGAGAAATATAGATAGAGAGAAATACAGTAGATATGTAGGTGTTTCTGCTGGCACAGCACTTGATCAATGTAATTCTCATAAATCAGTTAATGAGCTTTCCAAAAGGGGAAAAAAGTTTTTGCACTCTGCAAACCTCCCAAAACCGGCCTGTTTTTCACAAAAAAAGGCCCGGGTTTCTCCCCCCCCCCCAAAGGCATGAATAACCTTGGGGGGCTTGCAGAGTGTTTTTTTTGGGGGGGGGCAAAACAAGCAAAAAATGGCCCATTTTTCATGAAAAAGGGCCCGGTTTTTGTCAAAAATATTGCATAGCCTTATGGAGGCTTATAGAGTGCTGCTGGGGGCTGGAGGGGCAAAACAGCCTGTTTTTGCTCATTTCTACCCTCCCCAGCCCCCAGGAACTCTCTGAAAGCCTCCATAAGGCTATGCACGGCTATTTTGGTGAAGGGGGCGGGGCTTCGGGAGGCAAAAAATGCTGTATTCGATGTATAAGACACACCCAGATTTTCATCCTCTTTTCTGAGGAAAAAGAGTGTGTCCTATACTCTGAAAAATACGGGTATGTACATCAGTTTCAGTGCTGAACTATAAAATCAAAAGTTTCAATTACCATTATCTTAAGAAAATATCTCAATAGCAGTTCATAAACGATTTTCACAAGTACTAGTACCAACGAGTAGGAGTCCCAATCTACCAGGTCCAATAGGCATGTTCACAAACTCCCCTTTCATAACATACTTTTTTGTAGGACCAAGGAGATTTGCCTTCTATATTGTGGCCCTATCTATGGAGCAGCCTTGCCTGACCTTCTTGGTGTTCCAGAGAGCCATAAAGAACAGGCTTTTGCCCAAGTATTAGGCCCAGGTGTTAATGGAACCTAATATACACATGTGCATTTGGTGAATTTGTTAATGTCGCCTCTATTTTTCTTTGTATTCAATTTTTTTAAATTTAATTTAGTTATAATAATAGCCTTTATTGTCATTGTATATTATGCACACAATGAAATTGGTTGATTTATGGCATTCTCTTTATAGGTGATCCTCAAATTACAACTATTTGTTTGATGTTTGTTCAAAGTGCCAGCAGCACTGAAAAAAATGGTCAGTTTTCACTCTTATGACTGTTGCAGAATCTCCACAGTCAGAGTGATCAAACTGTGGATGCTCAACATCCACCATGTATTTACAATGGGTGCAGCATCCTGGATCCCGGGATTTTCATTTGAAACATTCTCAGGGAACTTCTGACAAGCACAGGCAATGGGGGAAACTACATTCGCTTCATGACCTCATGATTCACTTAACAGCTTCAGTGATTTGCTTAACAACCACTTCAAAAAAGTTGTAAAATGGGATGCAACCCACTGAAACAACTGTCTTGCTTAGCAATGGGAATTTTGGATTCCATTGTAATAAGTCACTCTTATACTGGCTTTAGCAAAATGATTTGCTTTCTGTCCTGAGTTACCTATTTAAGATGGTCAACCATTTAAGATGCTCGGCCATAGAAATAGCTTAAATGAGACTATTGGCATGAAAGCCACTGGCAAAGTCTTTGTTTATAGCTAAGAAAAAGCAGCTAGATCAGTGATGGCTAACCTTTTTGCCATCGCATGCCAAAAGCAGGGGAGAGTGCAGGGGGATCATGCACGGGCGTGCCCACACCCATAATTCTATGCATGTGTGACCCCCACCCTCCCCCGCTTTTGGCGGTTGATGGACCCATTTTTCACCCTCCTCAGAGACTTTCTAGGAGCCTGGGGAAGGCAAAAACGGCCTCCCCCACCCCCCGGAGGCTTCAGGACGCTTCCCTGAAGCCTCCTGAGAGAGAAAAACGGCCCAACGCCCAAACGGGAAGTCTATTCCCGAACTTCCGGTTTGCGCATTGGATGGTTTTACCCCTTCCGGAGGCTTAATGGAAGCCTCCAGAGGGCGAAAAACAGTCAAAAATGAATGCCAAAGACAGCTGGCCAGTGTGCGCATGTGCGCTGGAGCTGACAGAGCAACGCCTCGCATGCCCTAACAAATGGCTCCGCGTGTCACCTATGGCACTTGTGCTACAGGTTTGCCATCACAGAGCTAGACTGATTAATTGCCTTCCATGATCAGAGGCTGAAAACACTTACAAAACAATTGATGAAAATAAAGCACAAAGCACTTACAAAACAATTGATGAAAACAAAGCCAGTGGCTCTCATCTGCTACAAATCTTCTGAGCATGAATTGGTTACCTCCATCAACAAGCAAGGCAAGATTAGTGTTGAAAGGAATTTTGGAGACAATATGGTCTAATGTCTTTAGTAGAGGAAGGTGCTAGCTGCAGCAGTCCTCCTAAATCTGAGACTTTTCTGGGTGTCTTGCGAAGACTTTGTGACAAAGCTTGTCTCTGATCAGGCTGATGGGGATTTTTGAGAAATATAACCCTCAAACATCCGGATTGCATATGGGAAAGAGCTATTCTGACACTTTGCCTGAAAAGTTTTAAAAGCTTAACTGAAAAATGTTATGAGGCCAATCTCCTTGGCCTCCTAGAAACATGGCTTTTCAGATATCTTGCGGAGAGTGTATAGCAACTTCTAAAAAAAATTAGCTTTGTAATTTTAGTCATGATTTTAATTTAAAAAAAAATTGTACCAATTTTAGCACTTAAACTGCATAAGCTGTCTTCTCTCTAGTTAGTTTCAGGGGTCAGATAAATTTGATAAATAAAAAATTACTTCAGTAATAGCACAGAAATCAATTTCAACAAAAAAGATAACATCCAGATATTATGGTAATAGTTTCTGAAGAGATCGAGACACTAGACAACAACAAGAAGTCATTCTACTTTGCTTATACCATAAACATGAATGTAATGCTCTATGCCAAGGAACTGACTAGAAACAAAAATATATTCACCATTTCAATTATTTTTTCCATCGAAGGATCTACATGTTCAATGTCAAACTCTTGGCCAGGTTTGCTGTCCATTTCTCTTCTCAACTGACTATTTGCACTAGCCATCTGGGGTAGAAAATTCTGCACCTTATCCAAAACTAAATGTACAAAAATGTGTTTATGAAGACATTAATATATTTCTAAACATTTCAAGAGGGATGGCCTGCCATACCCCACATATAAACATAGAAAATATAGAAAGGCAGTGTAAATATGCTGTTAATCAATTGCCATATTGCAAGATAAAATTATTGAAGTCCAAACTTCAAATCTGTATTTAAATAAAGATGCTATATAGAAATGTACTTCATTATATTTAGTTTAACCACTACTGACTGTTAAGGGGCACCCAATTTTAATATTCACTCTGTGCTCTGCATAAATAATAGAAGATGCATGGTTCTTCATGTATATTTAAGCAATACATCTGTTGACATTCCAGTCCCTCCCACCAAAAGGTAAGACTTTGTTTATGATGATTATTTTCTAACATACAAATATAATTCAGAAAGGCACAATCCTCAGTGTTTTTCAAGCTTGTCTAACTTTAAAATGGGTGGACTTCAACTTCCAGAATTCCCCAGCCAACACACTGGATACGGAACATGTTAAAATTTGGAAAGTTTTGGAAAAGTTTGGAAAAACACTGCTCTAAGTCAGGGAATATTGTTAACTCACTGATAAAAAAAAATAGATATACTTACTGTTGCTCCTGGGCAGCCTGGTGGTCTGTAAGGTTGTGTCTTTCTTTTTAGCATGTTTTGGACTGAGCAAAAGTGTTTCACTGATACCTAGAAATCCAGAAGCCCTGCTTCAGTTGAAAAGGCACATACTACTGATTTTACTAGTACAGTATTTCTTTCTATATAGGCAGCTTTGCACTCTACTGCAAATTAGTTGATGCAAATCAGTTCCTCCGAATAGCTCCAATGTTAGAAGCAAGGCACTTTTTTCAACCCCATGCACTACACTGCAGGGGGTGCAAACTTGGCAACTTTAAGACTTGTGGACTTCAACTCCCACAATTCTCCAGCCAGCAGACCTATGCTATGCAGAGCTGGCTGGAGAATTCTGGGAGTTGAAGTCCACAAGTCTTAAAGTTGCCAAGTTTGGGGACCCCTGCTTACAGAAACCAAATATAATAATATTGTAGAGATATAGTATAAAGTAAGCAAAACCTTTCAGGCTATTGTGCCTTTCAAAAGTGGAAAGCACAAAAGCATTCTCATCGACATTTAGGCAAGCATTATTAAATAGATGAAACAATGGAGAAAGTCAAGATAGAATGATTTTTTTTCATTCTTTCACTTTTAGCAGGGAGGTGCATTATTTCCAAGTTTGCACAAAAGTTGCACCTTAGTTTTGAAAATATTTTTACGTGATGTTCATTTATTCACGCAAGATCTCAAGAATACCATGTCCCTACAGGACTTAGTTATTTATTTATTTCCTTTTATTTATTTATTTTATTTAGTTTGTCAAACATGTAAAAGATAATAGGTATAAGCATAAGCATAAATATGTTTATACTTATATAAATACTTTATACTTTTGGCAGCTACTGTCAAGAATCTGGAAGCAAAGGAACGGGATAAAAAAAACAAGTTATTAGTATTGCAGCGTTTCTCAAACTTGGCAACGTTAAGATATGTGGACTTCAACTCCCACAATTCCCACAAATCAGCAGCCATTGGGAATTGTGGGAGCTGAAGTCCACACATCTTAACGACGTGAGCCAAGTTTGAGAAACGCAGGGTTAATAGGAAAGAACGAGACCAGGAAGCGCGGCGTTCGTTCCTTGATCTGCGCCTCCTCTCATTCATCGCCAGTTACCTCCTCCGCCTCCCACGGAAAGAAGCACCCGAGATATCTCGGGACCCGCGTTGTCGCCACTCTGCGCCATTCAGCCCGATAGGAGTCCCGCTCGCGGTTAGTGAAGCCGCCCCGCCTACAAGAGGAAGCCGGAGCAAGAAGCCGGGAAGGGCCAAAGTCAGAGTGGCTTCGCAAGCGTAAACAGCGCCCCCTAGAAGCACGGAGGATCTTCATTCGGCTCGAAAAGACTATGGGAAGTTTTATATCGGAGAGTAAATTCTCTCACATAGTTTCACGCTTCACTTTGTATTTTATTTAAGTTACGGCGGGCCTGATTTTCTTTTTGCAAGCCTCCTTTACAGATTCCAAGAGGTAGTTTTGTGTCTCAGTTACAAGCGGCTACACAATTCCTGCCCTGCAGAGTTGTGACAATTAGACTTAGAACTTAGACTTAGAATAACTTTATTGTCACTTTGAATGTACACTAATTGGCATACGGTGAAATGAAATTTCGTTGCATACAGCTTTCAAAGGGTCTCCACTAGACTGCCATTCTATAGATGATCCCACACAAATCAAGCAAAGTATTGATAACTACATTTCAAAAGTATAAGGTAAAGGTAAAGGTTTCCCGTGCACATATGTGCTAGTCGTTCCCGACTCTAGGGGGCAGTGCTCATCTCTGTTTCAAAGCCGAAGAGCCTTTAAAAAAAATGGGACCTTTAGTAGAAAAGGTTATAAGCAGCCCTTAAAAAAAAATAGGGAGCTTGATGGAAACCCTCGGTTTTTAAAAAAAATCTAATTTGAAGAAAAATCTGACAGTTTATCCAAACATTTTGTAATAGTTATAATAAAGATGCTATCTTCTTGATATTCTCCCAAAGGTTAGGAAGAGTATTGGTACTTCTGAACTTCGGTGTTAAAGAAGACTCCTGAGAATACCGTGAACAACCAAGAAAACAAAGCAATGGTTCCTTGAACAAACCAGCCCAGAATTCTCACTTGAGGCATGAAGCACCAGGCTCAGACTATTCTACTTTGAACACATGTGAAGACCAAGCGGAAGAAGGCTCTAATTCTGGGGAAAGTGGAAGGAGGGAAAAGAAGATGACAAGCTGGTGGGTAGACTCAGTTACAGTGGAAGACCCAAAGGACCAGATTAAAAATGAATAGTTACAGAGAAAATATATTTATGTGGTCATCCAAGAGTTGACGACAATTTTAGTGCATTTTAATTTAATCAAGTAATCCTCTTGAAATCTGTGCTCTATACTTATAAGATTGTAATAGTGTGATTGCAACCATTATGTAAATCTTTTCCATGCTTTTTCTGTAATACTTCAATAATACGCCATTATCTCATCAGGAATCATTTTTCCTTGCATATTTATGTTTAATAGACAAACTTGCTAGTCTATTTAAACATTCTTTTTTGTTTCCCTGTTTAACACTGTTATTTTAGGTGGCTGTTGGAATTTCATTCCCATTCTACCAAGAGGTGGTATTCAGCAGTTCTGATCAGTTATGGAGAACCGGTAGCAGAAATTTCAAGAAGTTCGGAGAACCGGTAAATACCACCTCTGGCTGGCCCCGCCCCTATCTATTATCTGCCTCCTGAGTCCCAGCTGATCAGGAGGAAATGGGGATTTTGCAGTAGCCTTCTTCCCTTGGAGTGGGGAGGGAATGGAGAGTTTACAGTATCCTTCCCCTGCCATGCCCACCAAGCCATACCATGCCCACCAAGCCATGCCCACAGAACCAGTAGTAAAAAATTTTGAATCCCACCACTGATTCTACCGCTGAAATGTAGAGTGCAAACCAGCAATATAGGATGAGCAGGTAACTTTTCCCAAGGTCTCTACATCACCCATGGGGTCCACAGCCCTGTTTATTATGGCATTTTATGCTTCTAATCAGCTGTGTGCTATGTATGCACATGGAAGCTATTTCTTGAAAGACCCTGTCATACATACAGAACAATCTCTTCACTCCTCAGACTATGAGTCCCCATTCCAATCCATTGGAAAGAATGGACTGACAGTACAACTGTTCTACCTGCTTCCAGCAAATGTAAGATCTGCACAAAAGAAATGATGATTTGATATTAACATTTTCAAACACATTCTGCAATACTGCCACAGTTCTCCATCCACTCCCTAACAAAGGGACCAGCTTGGCTGATTTACCCTTAGCTCTTGGGTAAAGCTTACCTTTTCTATTCTGTCTCTCATGCTTCTTTTCTTCATCTTCCATAATAATGATAGAAACATCCCATAAATCAGGGGTGTCAATCGCGGCCTGTGGGCCAGATGCATCATGCACTGGCCATGGCCATCCCATTTAGAAAAGGGGAAAATATGCGATACATCACAGGACAGTATGATGACGTGAGTTTGACACCCCTGCCATAAATGGTCTCTTCTACTTCTCATTTCCTCCATAGACTGAAAGACAGTCATCTCACTCAAAGCAAGATGTTCCTTCTATTATATTAAACAAACTTACTTCAGGCACTGATGTTGATTATGATTTAACATGGTCATTATGATGTTTTTTATTATTCTGCTCTATGATGCTGTTTTTACTGTTGTTGATCTTACTTCATTCAGATTGTTAATTGTGTTTTGTTGATTAGTGTTGTGAATCTCAATCTTGCTGAGTTTGATTTTATGGCAGAAAAGCAGACTTGCTCAAGGAGGGATCCTATTGTCACAGCCCTTATCAGTATTTATTTTCTTACAGTATTTAAAATTCTGTCTCAGTCAAAAAATGAGCCTGAGATTTTGAAAAAAAAGTACAATAATAAAAAAATAAACAATGTAATTTCACAGTCCATTGGGGAAGAATAAAAGCAAAACTCATAAAATACGGTTCTAATATATCAAAGGAGTGGGTAGTAGACCATTCTACACGGCCTGTCAGAAACAAGTGATGAGTGGTTAACTTGCAAAACGAGTTTCCTGAATTTAAACACAGATAAAAACTATTTGAATAAAACATGACGAGTACATTTTACTGCTCAAATAGTGTAGCTGTACATAGTCATACAGAATACATATTTGCACAGTAAGGGCCATCAAATCCAAGTGCTCCCGTCTGAACTCAGAAGAAAAGGGTTGCTTAAAAACCTTTTCTATTAAAGGTTTCATTTATATTCTTCTTTAGTAAAAGACTGGTTTGACATATTGTGCTAAATCAAGGGTGTCAAATTCAAGGCCTGGGGGCAGGATTCAGCCCGTGGATTGTTTAGATCTGGCTCACGGAGTTGCTCTGGAAACAGCAAAGGACCAGCCCGTGGTGCCTCTGCTAGCAAAAATGGAGCTCGGGAGGACTGCAGGCAACCTTCCCGAGCTCTGTTTTCACTGGCAGAGGGTTGCAGGAGGTCATTGCTGCCAAAAACGGAGCTCAGGAGCCCATTTTCGCTGGCAGAATGCTCCGGCCACCACAGGCACCCACAACACGACTGATGTCAAACTGGCCATGCTCATCCTGGCCATGCTCATCCTGGCCATGCCCATTCCGCCCCACCCCCCCAAAGATCGGGTAGAGGGTTGCAGGAGGCCATTGCAGCCAAAAACGGAGCTCAGGAGCCCGTTTTCACTGGCAGAGTGCTCCAGCACTCTCCCCAATGACTGACCTCAAGTTGGCCATGCCCACCTTGGCCATGTCTTCAAGGTCAAACACAATTCTGATGTGGCCTTCAATAAAATCAAATTTGACACCCCTGTGCTAAAGCATCAATAAGATTCTTTGCTTTTTTGCCTAGCATGATTAGATTACGGCTTATGCAAAGATCATTAAACTTGTCTGATCCCCAGGTATCTCACCCTAAAGCTGGAATGCAAACAGGGCAAAGGTTATGTATGGACAACCAGCATTCATCTTGGAACTCTTGGTTTTCTTGCTAAACATGGTTTGCTTTTGTTAGGGTTTGTGAAATAGGTGACAATAGATAGCTTAATATGTTGTGCCAGGTTATTAATAGGGCTTACAAACCACAATAGCTAGATCAGATAACACGTTTTATAGTCCCAGACCAAACCAAACACATTATGGATTAGAACGTTGTACAAATATTGCTTTAGGACACATATTTAATTTGCAGTTTGAAATTGGGAGGTATTATCTAGCTTGTGGCAGTTAATCATTTGGAATCAGTGGGAATGTATGAAATATTGAGATTATGTTAAGGACATTCTTCCAAAATAATTGCCACAACAAGTTGATTAGAAGGTAAAGTGAAGGCTGGGCTCCACCTTACTTTACTCCCAGTGGTGGGTTCTGGATCCTGTTCCAACCGGTATGGTTGGAACGGGCCTGGTGGCGTCCACATGGGCGCACACAGCGTCTTAACACCTCCAAGAGCCTCCGCGACGTTCAAGCTGCTCCATGGAGCATTGCGCAGGTGCTGTATGTGCCATGCATGTGCGTGGAAGCCTTAAAAGACAGGTAAGGAGCTCAGGCAGGTGGGCGTGTCCTCCGAAACACCGTACCAGAACGGTATCCGGGGCTGCGGGCAGGCTCCGGTATGCCCATACCGCAGCATACTGCCTGCAACCCACCATTGTTTACTCCTCTCCTTACCTAATACCTTCTGAGCAACTGGCATGTTTCCAAAAAAAGCACCAGGGATCATTGTTATGTTCTATAATACCTACACTTCAGCATTATTATTTTAGCCATGAAACTATGCAGGTTGTAAAATTTAGGTGTTGTTAAAAATGAAGTAAATTTCCTCAATTAAGTGTGACCAATGTTAAGTTCATACTTCACTATGAAACACTCCTGTAAGTTCATTTATAAAGGACTCCTCGGAATAAAATTAAAACAATGCATCATATGTTAACATCTGGTTCAAAAAACACATTGCCTTTAAGAGAGTGGTAGCACTGAATTGGAATATATGAACATATAATATACCGAACACTGGCAAACAGATGACTACCTGTTATTTTTAAAAACTTCTGCTAATTGTTAGACCTGGCAGGTGCCCCTGAGATTAAAGCATTTCCCTTAAGGCATTCATATTATCTTTTACTAAAATTACTCATATGATGCAGCTTATTCATACAGACTAGGTGTGCTTTTGATTCTTACAGATATTTTTATCAAGAAGTGTACCTTGAGACCAGGAGAAGTAATCAAATAATTTAAGAGATAACGATGAGAAGTGACACCTCGTACAAAGTCCAATCCACATCATAGCATTATTACAATTTCCTGCGAATATTCTATGATGTACACGTTTGAATTGTTATGAATGAGAAGAAACAACATAATGGAATCAAGATTCCAATCCACCTGATCTTTCTCAGTTCCTGCAAACCCTTGCTTATATCTTTGTGCATTATAGGCCAGGAAATTTTTGGTAAAAAGCAGCCTATATAACTTCAAGGATTTTTTTTCTTTTAAATTAATGCAGTGTTTTACAAAACACCATTAGTTAGTTATTTATTAAGCAAATTCAAGAAACACATTACAATTTATATAATAATAACTATATATACAACTATGTGTATGTATGTACCTGTGATATATATATGTGTGTGTGTGTGTGTATGTATGTATGTGTGTGTGTGTGTGTGTGTATGTATGTATGTATGTATGTATGTATGTATGTATGTATGTATGTATGTATATATATCACACACACACACACAAATATAAGTGTCCAAATCACACATAAGTGATTTCAGGTAGCAATTGAACCTGCAGCCCAATTCTTTATACATGAGAATATAACCTTGTGTATCCCGATCTGCTATTAACCCAGAAAAAAGTCCAATATGATCTTATATAATCTTTTATATCAAAAAATGAAGGAAGTTCAATTTGGAGACATTTGATCAAATCATTCAATCTAAACTTGATTTAATTTGGAAAGTTGACTAATTTGATCAAGTTACATTCAAGTTATATTATATTCTCATCCTTTTGGCTGAGATCAAGAATGTAGTATTGCACACCTCTTTTATTTAGTCATTTCGTCTCCTTTTACCCTTTTCTTCCATTTTTATCATCTCATCTGATGGATTGTAGAGTACTTGAAAGCTTTTACAGGGTAGTCCTTGACTTATGACGATAACTGAGCCTTGCATTTATGGTGGTAAATCATTCATTCATTCATTTTGCTGCCCACTCATTTCAAAGTGACCCTGGACAGCTTACAGCATTAAAAACATAATAAATATTTATAAAGCAATAAAAATGGAAATTAAAATCAAAAATAGAATTATAGTTAAAAGATAAGAAGAGAGGAAACAGGGCGACAGCCATAAAGCAAATGCTGCGGTTGTTAAGCAAACCTACTGTTATGGAGTTTTCTCCCCCAGAAATTGGAAAGATGTCATACATCATACTCACATGAACCCTGGGTGTTGCAAATAACCATAAATGCAGGCTGGTTGCTGAGTGCTAAATGTGGTTATGTGATTTGTCAGGGGGCAGACATTTTGAATCATGTTGTGAAGAGCTTTTGAGGGGGCCTGTCATAACTTCTAACAGTAGTTAAGTGACCAGTCATACTTTGAGGATACTTGTATCTCTTTTGTGATCTTGAATTGTTGTAATATGTGTTCTCTTGGCCAATATGGCTTCTTGTGTTCTAAGAATAGAATAGAATAGGAATAGGAATCTTATAGTATGCTAAAAATTGAGAGGTACATAAGTTGCTGTGAAGCAATTCATTTGCTTCAGATATTGGGCTGCTTAAAAGGAGAGAAAGAATGAGATTAAAGTATATTTCTGCTATTTTCTTTGTCCTTGTTACAGCTGCTTACAACTGCCTTGCTGCAGAACGGAAAGAAGTCTTTGTTTTTTTCTTCAAATTATGGTTATCTTGTGATTCATGGTATTGTTTTGCATAGTAATCTCTAGTCACTTGATACGAAGAACAACATTCATAAATATTTTTATTCAACTTTGAGAGGAAAGAATTGCTCAGCACTTGGTTCTTATTTTGCACTCCTTAAGCCATGTTCCTCCCATTTGTTCTTCCCAGAGCGGGGGGAAAAAACACATTGCTGTAGAGAAAGCAGATTCCAGCCAGTTTTGCCTCTGAACTGTGCTGAATTTTGCCACAATAATAATTACCTGGGCTTGGCTTTAACTCTCTATAGCTGGTCGTCAACCTGAAAGCTTATCATTGTATTTAAGTACAATGATAATAAAGATTATACTATACTATACTGACTGCATTTTGTGGCTACAATAGGCATTTGGGCTGCCCTACTGGAGGAGGCCATCAGGCTGGCTTGCCCCCTCCAAACTCCTTTCTTTTAAAAAAAAATATTTATTCATTTCTCATTAAAATATTAGACACAGTGCGCCGTACATACCATAAGGCATAAGCTACCATCTGTGGGATTATGACTAAACTGCCGCCCCAAACTCCCTTTCCAATTGCAATAGCAACAGCACTTAGACTTATATACCGCTTCACAGTGCTTCACAGCCCTCTGGAAGGGGTTTGCAGAGTCACCATATTACCCCCAACAATCTGGGCCCTCGTTTTGCCGACCTCGGCTGAGTCAACCTTGATACAATATGTATTGCATCATTCAAAAGAATGCATCATGACAATCCCCAGTTCCTCCCAATAGGTTCCTCAAAGCCCGCTCTAGCTGGGGATTATGGGTGCTGAAGTCCAACTCCGTTGGAGTGCCCCGGATTTGGGGAAGCTCTGTCGACCAGGTGGCTGTTCACCGCGCCTCCTACTGAGGATCCCGTCCCCATCGCGTGGGAAAGCGGCCAGTTGGCTGGACCAAGAGCTGGACGTCGTCGCCCTTTTTTGTTCCCGCGGGGGCCGGGCGGGGCGGCCGGTCCTCGGAGGAGGCATCTCCGACGCGCACCGGCCACATCACCCGGGCTGGTGGGGGGGGGGGGGGTTCCCGGCTAGTCACGCCCCTCGCCCCCGCCGACTTTGGCCGCGCCTGCTCAGTGGGGGCGGAGGCCCCGAGGAGCTGTCAATAACTCCGCGGCCGCCGGGCAGGTTCCTTCTTCCTGTGCTGAGCGGGCAGCTTCTGGGCGCTGCGCCCGACGGAGGATGGCAAGCGGCGGCATCTGCTGCGAGAGGCTGGGGCCAGCCCCGCCGTCCCTGGCCAGGTAGGTCTGGGGAGCTGGAGATGGGCGCCAAGGCGGGAGCCGGAGGAGGGGATTCCCTGGCCTGGCGGGTCCCAGAAGGAAAGTAAGGCAGCAGTCGGGTTGCTCTTGGTTAGGAGGAAACGTGCCTTTCGCCTCCGTCACCTGGGCTGGGGCTTCCCCGGCTTCTTCTCTTGGAAGCCACCTTCCTTTCCGCTCTCCCCGCCCACCCGAGACAGCAAAAGGTGGCAGATTTCAGCTACCCCCGCCCTTCCTTTCTCAGTTCCCACGGATGGCAGATGCACTGAGATCTCCATCCCCACGAGGCTTGGGTGGGTAACCCTATGGTCTTGTATAAGATCCCTAGGATCCTAAAAAGTAGGTCACTTCCTTCCTCCAATAGTGTTGACTGGGTGGGTATCCGCCCACTCAACCCCAGATCCACTCTGTTGCCCTTTCTGCGCAGCTGGGGTCTTTGAAGGGGCAAGTTCTACAATTTATAAGCTTGAGTGTCTTAATGATATTGGTCATAGTACTTTAAGGTAGGGTTACACTAGGGTAATGTGATACCTTTGTCATTTTTGTTGCTTGGAGGTTGGAGAAGGAAAGCTCATGGAGGTGAACTTGGCTGATTCAAGGAAGTTCAGTAGAGAGCTCTTTAAAAGATTGTTGGCAAAGCCACAATTCAAGGCCATGCATACAGCTTGATGAAGGTCAATCTGTGTTTTTTTTAATTTAGTAATTTTTTGTTATTGGCAAAAGGATGCCTTGGCTTAGCAATTTCTTGCTTATAAAAGATTAACGACTTGAAAGTATATGAAAGTCAGAAAAACAAGGAGAAGTTGGTTATTGCTTTAATGAAGCAGTAGGCAATAAACAATTGGTTTAAAAATAATTAACAGATGATGTTACTTATGGAGAAGAAACTAGAAACAGATTAGAGAGTAGAGATCATGGAGATCATAATGGAAACATCACAAAAAAGTACTGTGATGGTTTTCTGTGTACTTTATTCTCAGTTTTTACTTGAAGAATACATATCTGGGGGTTGTGCCCTTCATCACTGATTTGATTGCATGAAGTTATATCTGTCTGGCTTTAATCAGGTTACCAGTATTTGTCACAAACTATAAATTCTACACCACAAACATTTGCAATTCAAAACTCAAGATTTTCCACCCAACAGTCCTGGCATGTTGCCTGTTGTTAATCATTGAAGAATGGCTACCTGAGGCAAGGGAAGAAATTTTCATCAACTTTATTTCTGAATAATGTGGGCTGAAATTCAATGTACAATATATTGTTTTAAAGGTTCAGTTTTAAAAACTGAAAGCCAGAGTGATAAAACATATTAAAGCTAAAATTTAAGGTTTAAGTTATTAAATGTTAATTTTCATTAGGTATTATTCTTTAAAAAATGGTTCCAGATATGAATAACAACCTCAGCAATATGGTACAGACTAGGCTTATGTCACTCTAAACTGTTTCTCAACTTTAGCCATTTTAAGTGTATGAACCTTAACTCTCAGAATTCTCCAGCCAGAACGAGTAATTCTAGGAGTTGAGATCCACACATCTTAAAGTTGCTGAGTTTGAGAAACACTGTTCCAAGGTATTATAATCTGTTATTTCAGCTAAATAAACTATCTTATTGTCATTTTGCATGGCAAAAATGTCGATCAGAAAGGTTGGCAGTTCGAATCCCTAGTGCCGGATAACAGAGTGAGCTCCCGTTACTTGTCCCAGCTTCTGCCAACCTAGCAGTTCGAAAGCAGGTAAAAATCAAGTAGAAAAATAGGGACCACCTTTGGTGGGAAGGTAACAGCGTTGCGTGGGCCTTTGGTGTTTAGTCATGCTGGCCACATGACCATGGAGAGGTCTTCGGACCGTGCTGGCTCTTCGGCTTTGAAATGGAGATGAGCTCTGCCCCCTAGAGTCGTGAACGACTAGCACACATGTGCGAAGGGAACCTTTACCTTTATCTTAAGTAAAATGTAAGGCATGGGTGAATTTCTTCTGTTGTGCAGATCCAGTTCTTGCAAAGAAGGATAGTAATTCTGTCTTTTCATAACCACATAGAAGCTTCCAAATTTTGTATAATAGGTGTGTAAGTGATCCAGTTAGATACAAGTCTATGTGGGAATATGCTGCTATTTCAATAGTATCACACAAAACTGTAGGGAACAGGATTACAATTAATTAGGAATGAGATGATGAATGAGACCGTAATATTTTGGGAATGTAATCTGAAGCAGAGATAGGTAATCAGGACTTGATTAAAATGTATACTGATTACATTGGTAGATAATATTGTACAAAAGGCTCCTGAATATTTTGGATTTCTAATCTCACTTTAACATTTTGGGCAGCTGTGATTACTTCCTGTACTTTCTTGGCATTAAGAAGGATTACGAACCCTGCTAGATTTATACTTTATTTGGCAGAGAGAGGCCTTCAAAGTTATGAAAGCACAGCAGAGCTTAATTTCAATGGTTTTCTGTTCCGTAGGTATCTGATCTTTGGCACCATCATTTAGCACAGTTTTATTTTAAGCAATAATTGCCTTTAATAGTATGGAGGTATGGCATTGGCATGGGAAACTTGCAGTTTGTGTTGATGGAGAGAGAGAACAGAGTGGCATGAAACAGGTATAATCTATTAAAGCTAAAAACTGCAACTACTTTTGGCTCTGGTTCTGTTTATCATTATATCTGATGTTATGCCCCAGAGCTGCAGTCCTACCCTTGGCAGGCTTTTCACAAAAGGATATTTTTTTCAACCATCTTGAAAACAATTGAAAAGTTATGGAAATCCTGTTATTGCTTTGAGTTACAACCAAAATATTTTAATATCTCCCAGATATTAGGAACAAAAAAAAATTTCTAGGGAAATTTTTTCCTCTGCTTATCCTATATTAATTGATTTGGCCACCTTTGTTGTAAAATAAAAGGGCAGCCAAACTATTTACATCAAGGTTATTAAGTTTAACTTTGGTTAAAAATTAGGGATCTTTATGGCATGGGCTTCAGGAAAGCATTATCCTAGCAACTTTAGTTCTTTTAGTATAAATTTGATCCTTTCAAGGATGCCGACATGTCTGTGAGCCCATTATAATCCCTACTTCGGAAACGTCTATTATTACTGCCTATTTTCTCGGTGGGATGCAGCAAAAAACTTTGGAAAGAAGAGCTAAACCTAAAATGATAAAAAGGGATGAGTGCTGTGGCCCTGGTTATGACTAGTATGCAGATGCTAAGATACTTTCTCTAAGGAGTAAATTTCCATTGATGAAAAATGGTTTCACAAATCTCTTTTAGAGTGGCCCTAGTTGTGTCATTTTTTCTTATTTGTCTCTGTCAAAATGTTTACCTTTCCCAACTTTAAAATGCCTGTGAAGATAGGGAAAATAACTTCTGCTTGAGGTAAATTAGGCAGTTTATTTGCCCTGAGCTGCCAGATCATTAAAATAAAAAGTCAAAATCTGGATAAAGTTTTGGGTGTTGGCTACTTGTCAGGTGTTAGTTAAACATGTCTGCTTTTTACCAGTCCTTTTGTTCAGTCTTCTTGAATTCTATTGCATTTCATCTCTTTAGCTTAGTTTCTATTTCCCTGTAAGATGAAATGTTTAGCACACTTTGCATTAATGATTTTGTATGCAATATATATGGCTGTCCTGCAGATACTGGAGTTATTCAAACCTGCTTGTACATAACTGTTTGGGTACAATAGCTTCTCAAATTGCAGTTCCTGTAGTCTGATAAACCAAAATAACAAGCCATGTTTGACCGGGTTTAGGGCTAAAACATCAACTTTGATAAGCCATTGTTTTGCTCTTCTCCAGGGCTGCTACATCATCGAAATTTATGTAGTTAAAACATTGGAAACCTATAACAGTCAGCATGATTTATTCAGTAGCTGGGAAGTTCATTCCATCCCACAATTTATATGTGCAGTTGAAAATGTCAGCAATGGATTGGATTCAAAACTATGGTTTGATTTGACGTTTGAATTGATAATGTTAGAAGAGAGGTCCTTCAGATATATTGCTGTCTAAGTTCTAGCATTCCTTACTGGACAATGTGAGTGGGGAGATGAAGTTTATGAACATCTGGAAAGAAAGAAAGATTATATTTCATATGTAGAGCTAATAAACAAATATACTCTGAGGAATTCCAGCAAGCAGGCTCAAGGAAAAGAACCTTATCTGAATCATGAGACCCTGTGCACAGTCATTCATGCCTTCTTAGTGGATTACTTAGTAGATTACTGCAATGGGGCTACCCTTGAAGAGTATTTGGAAGCTACAGCTGGTATAGAATGCCGAATGCACACAGTTTTGGGTGGCACATGAACACAGCTATTGCCTGAGCTTCATTGGTTACCAGTTTGCTTCTGAGTCCAATTCAAGGTGTTGGTTATTACCTTGAAAGCCCTATATGGCATGAGTCCAGAGTACCTGACCCAATGGGACTAGCCTGCTCCACTCGCTCCACTGGAAGAGGCCTAATACAGACCCATATGCTAAGTAATTGCAGCAGTGGGGTCAATGAGAAAAGCCTTTTCCACTGTGGTTCCCGGCCCTTTGGAACTCGCTACAAGTGGACAGAAGAAGTGCCCTACTCTTTTGGCCTTCTGGAAACTAGCTTTGTTGGTTGGCCTGGTGCCCCAAGGGGGGCACTCAGCATTGGAGATGGCTGATAGGGTAAGACAACCTCATGTCCACCTTGTCCATCTCTTAGTTCTGGTTGAAGTGTTAATCTGTGTAGTTTTAATGTTTTAATTATTTTTCTATTTGTTTTTATAAATTGTAAGCTATCCGTAATAACCTTATAAAGGGGAGATGCGTGGCATAAATATTAAAAAAACAAACAAAGATATAAATAAATATTCGAGTTAGATATAATAATCTAGATGGGAATGATGTGATCTGTATCTGTTCATAAAATCGGTGCAGTTTTTCAGTTCAAGATCCAGATTCAGTCTCATTCTGCCACCCATCTCTCCATAATTTAACTTGCTGTGCAATTAACTTTATCATTGAGCAATTAAAAGCTACTACTGTAAAATAAAGTTCTTTAATACTTTAAAGTACTTTAAAGATCAAGAAATATTTTAGCAAATCAAAACAAAATGTTGCCTTATGAATCTTATAGTTCTGTACATCCCCTAACACTTTAGCAAGTAATTTTGTTGAAAATCCTGGTATTATGAATATGAAGCATCAGGAACACCATGTAAAACGAGAAACCATTATGCTCATAGGATGTACTTATTTGCTAATCTAGTAAACGCGTGAGCAGACTGCTAATCTGGCTAATCAAAATAGTTTATGATCTGACCCATGAGGCATACTTAATGCAGACAATGTAATTATCAGTAATCCAATTTGGCAGGAAGAGTAAAGAATTAACAGGATTACTAATCATATAAAGATCTGGCAGGAGTTTAAGTGAAATATAGTACACTCAGAAACGATAAAAATCATTGGATACTTCTAAAGTCTATATATACCTTGCAAGAGCAAGTCTAAACTTCAAATCTCATCGTTACAAATGTTACCCAATATTTGCTCTTTTATTTCTCCTCCTCCTCCTCCTCCTCCTCCTCGGGAATTTAAAAATGTATATTCTCATTGTCTGATAGACAGACACACATAATAAAGTTCTGCAAGTTTACATCCTTCTGTCATTAGGCATAGCTTATTCTATAGAAGTTTAGAAAATTTACTTTAGTGTTAACATCACTAAATCAATGCAATATTATAGGATTCATCTGTATGTAACATTATGTAATTTTGTATATAATTAAAGATAGTTTCTGCAAATACATAATTATTTCTAAAGACAATATAACTGTTTTGCTCTAAAAAAATGTTATTTCTAAATTATGAAGGATGCATAAGAACAATCTTCCTCATTATATATGGCAAGCATATCCAAGATATATTGTTTGTTTGTCAAATGAATCAATAAGACAAATCCTTTAAATGTAAAAAGATTTTCAATTGTTTCTTTCATTATGTATTACTTCTTTCATTATATTGGTGCCTGATCTCCGCTTAATTAAACATTACCTACTTCTGACTCCATAATTTGGCTTATATAAAGTATGTTAAGCATTAACAAAAGTTCTTAAGCTAGTAACTTTTAGTTTTTAATTAACAATGCAAAGGACGCTATTAAAAATATTACCATCTAAATTGCTAAAATGTACCTTCAAAGAAAATAAAAGGCATATTTGGTTTCTGATTGATTGTTTTTCTCATGCATTGGTTTATTTAATCACTATCAGTAATAAAATTAAGAGTATCCATATAATTCCATTCATTTGTTAGGGGATTTTCCAATACTTGGTGCATTGGCAGAAGATATTGTATTTTGAGCTATTAAAAATGTGATGTCTTGCTTTGCAAAATGCTTGCCAAAATTATTTTATAACTTGAAACAAAGACTCAGTGTCACTGCCCTCTGCTTTATATCTGATTTGTGTGTCCTTTATTCGGATTTTTTATGGTGGTGTTGGTGTGACATACAGAAATGATCCCTCATTGTGATTGAGGATTAAGGAGATTAAGGAGTTCATTGAAGGCACATTGAAAACTTCTTACTCTTACAACACAGGATCAATTTAACCAAGGTTTCAACTGGTAAACATCCTAGATGAAGATAAATCCAAAAAATGCTAGCATATTCCTGGAAGCTTGGTGTTTGGACTAATCAGCTATCAGTAGACACAGAGATAAATCACATTTACACACCATTCAAAATGGACAATTAAAAAAAGCTTAGAAAGAAACAAAAACAAAAAAACCTGAAGTATCTTCTCCAGCAGCAAAAACCTAGATAAACAGGGATTAACACTAGACAAACCAGCAGAAAACAATAACCTAATCAAGAAACTACAGTGGGAAAAAACAATACCCCCAACAACATTAATAGGGCAACCTATTGTATATAAATAGGAGTGAGTCCCATACTCAACTAATACTATAGATGCTTCCTAGTTGGATAATGAAACATCTGCAAGCAAACCACCAAGTTTAGAGAGCACCAAAGACTATTTAATTGAGTTTATATACAGTATTCACTGAAATCATCATTGTGTCTTTATATTTTCTACCTTGTACTTGTGTAGAGGATTTAGCAGTAATATAACTCAAGGATATAATTGTGTTGTTAGAATGCAAAAATATGATAAACCACTCAAAAGAAATTATCAAATATGAGAAATGGTAAAATTAATTTATTTTTGCTATATTGTTTTTCAGATTTAAACTGGGTTATGGAATTGTTCAAGACCAAAAAGACATAAAAAGAACACTTTCTACATAGTAGACAAAAAAGCACTTTCTTTGTTCCTGTATAACTATAAAATTTGTTGAGAGCTCTGAAGTGATTATCAAAACAATATTTCCAAAACAGTATGACTAATTGTAAAGGAAGATCTGTCAGCAAGAAAAGAAATGATAACGCCTATAGTGAAGGAGGATTTGTAAACTGGACTATAAATCTAAATGCAATTCAGTCTGACAAATTCTTGAACTTACTGTTGAGCATGGTTCCAATTGTTTATCACAAAACCCAAGAAGAGAGACATAAGAAAGGAAATAGTCTCTGGCAAGATGGATTGCAGCCATCAGGACACAATTTCAGTATTAGGACTGATCAACGCATGGATTATCATCACTTTTCAGAATCAGCCTATCATGGGAGTAATGGACACAATTCATCAAGCTGTAGCCCAAAGTATGATAACTTTGCAAGTTACAATTATTCAGATGGGACTGACTCTTCAGAAATGGATGCTATGCTGCAGGAGAACCATTTACCTAGCGACAATGATGAAACTTCTCCCATTGTGGAAGGAAGTAGAAAACAGCCCAAGGAATCCAGTAGCATTATGGCATTGCAGATACTTGTGCCATTCTTGCTAGCAGGATTCGGAACAGTGTCCGCAGGGATGGTTCTAGATATTGTTCAGGTAGGTATTTGCTTATCATATAGTACTGTAAACATGATGTTTCTGGACTAGGGTTTTAGATAGTGTCATCTTTATAACACTTCCGTGGTTCCCCAGAATTTCTGCTCCCCCCCCCACTTGAGGAATAATTTGTGGAATAACAGTACACTGGCAGAACTTTTGACCTCCTTCAAAATCTCTGGAGTTTTAATGCACATCGGTCAGGGTAGGAAAAAAACCTGTTTTTTTCCACAAGTTGATTGTTGTAATTTAAGTCTAATTAGTAAAAATAAAAACTTATTCAGGAAAACCCAGAGATACTTCTTGATGGATTTAATTGTGGCATTTTATATTTTTTTTAAAAAATATACTAAGGATGAGGAGTGCCTTATTTATGATTATGTCCATGTTTTCAGGATGGGGTGATGATGTGGTTTTTTTTTTTTGAAACATGACTATATCCCCAGTTTCAGTAGCGGTACAGATTTTTGAATCTCTCCAAGTTTTGATTAGATTTTAAACTTCTAGTTATGTTTATCCACAACTATCTACTGAGGGTGGGTGGGAGATTCATAGAATTCTAGCATTGGGAGGATTACTTTGAACTACTCTGTGCTGTTTCTGTTCAGTTCAGATATTAAAGCTAAAATATTCTAGACAGATGGTTGCCATCCTGTGAAGAGAGCTCATCTCTTTTCTTGATAAATAATTTTACAGTAAAATGCTTTTATTATTAGATATTTCCTTAACATTCAATTAGAATGTCCCCCCATGCCTTATGTCTCCCTATAACTTAAGGGGGGGGCATGGTGGATCAGTGATTAAGACACTGGGCTTGTTGGCTGGAAAGCCAGCAGCCCAGGTTCGAGATCTGAGCTCCACACATCGGGGTGAACTCCCATCCTCACCCCAGCTCCTGTCAACCTAGCAGTTCAAAATCATGCAAAGGCAAATAGATAAATAGGTACCACTTTGGTGGAAAGGCAACAGTGCTCCGTGATGTCATGCTGGCCACATGACCATGGAAATATCTTCGGACAGTGATGGCTTAATGGCTTTGAAACAGAGATGAGCACTGCCCCTTTAGTTGGCAATGACTAGCGGAATAACCTCATCCCCATAACTTAAATTCATTATTCATTATGTCTCTAATAAATAGCACAGAATAGCTTTTCTTATGCGTGACATCCTGTTAGATGTTGAAGTTGCTCTCATAACTTCCCACAGTCTTTTCTTTGCAAAACTGAGCACTTCCTATTTGGTGCCTGTCTTTATAATAGTTTTAAGTCTTCATTCCTTAATCATCTTTGTTATCCTCCAAATCTGTTTTTTTCAGACTTGACAAGCAGTCTAACAGGCTGCTCGGTTTATCTGAATTATTCTAAAATAGGGTTTCTGTTAAGTATTATTCACTTTATTTTTTAAATAATGTTGGAATGGCTGGTCTATAGGGATAACATTTACTTTCTACAAGGCAGTTGGCATTTCACCCATCTCCAGACATTTTCTTAAAGAAAATGTTTAAAAGTTCACTAGCCCACTAGCATGCTATTTTAGTATTCCACGATGCAATTTATTCTGCTCTAGACAATTGCTTGGTGGAGCACGCACTTGTTAGAGACATTGGGTCCAAGAGCTGTCCTTTCTTTGATTTTTGCCATCTACCCTTGGCAGAAGGTTTCCTGCTTTTTATTTTTATATTTTATATTTTTTAAACCAGTATTTACTGTTGTTCTTAACATCCTTCAGCAATCTAGATTAATTCTGAGTTTTGGTTTTCCTGTCACTATTGTAATAATTCTGGGCTATTTCCCCCCCCCCTTTTTTTCGGCAGACTGACCCTGTTTCATTTATTTTCAGATTTTACTAAGGCTACACTAAACTCTTTGTGTAGCCATATTTGTTGTTTTCTGTTTTCTTCCATGCTTTATTCTTCCTGGAGTGGTTTACAATTGGGCTTTTAGTATCTCTCTTTTTAGAAAATTTTATCCATATTGATCCAAATATTTCATATTAATTTCCCCTGCCACAGAATTTTCATTGCTTTGAGTTTATTAAAATCTGAAAGGTCCAAGATATCAGTGTAACTACTGGTACATTCAGAGGTGGTATTTCTACCGGTTCGGACCGGTTCACCTGAATCGATAGCAGAAATTGCGGGTGGCCCTGCCCACCCGCCCCGGCTCTATGGCATCCCATTTAGTCCTTTTTTGCCAAAAGCGTTTTTGCAGAAGGCTGAGCCCATGCACGCATGCTCACATTTGCAAACTGGTAGGGAAGGTAAGTGAAATTGCCCCTCGGTACATTCAATTTTACTTTCGCAAGAAATCAAGAATTCCAGTATTATGGTATCACTTTCCAGCAAAATTCATCTTCTTTCCGTCTTCTTGATTAATTCTTCTCCATTGGTTCATATCAAATCAAGAATAGCTGGTATTGGCTGGACCTTCCTTCATCGTCTGGAGAAGAAAGTTATCAATAAGGCAAACAGAAATTTCCAGGAAATACCGTGCTTGACAGAGTCTAAGTCCCCTCTTCCTCTTTTTATGTTTGTTAGGGGGAAAAAATCAGTTTTAGAAATCATCATCCATATATTATCCTTAATTGGACAAGCAATTGTAAATATTAACAGTGTCAGTACTGTTTTTTATTAATTCTCCACCTAATTTAATACAAAGGCCCAACTATTGCCAAATGATTTTCGTTGGATACGAGCAGCTGCAGTTGTAGTTTTTCTATATTATATCATAGAAAGTGATAATTTCCACTGGAATTGGAAAATACAGAAACTATTTTGTCACAATCCTAGTAGACGGTATGCTTCCTTGAGCTGATGGGTTAGATTGACGCAGATTTGTTTTGGTTCCTCATTAGTAATGAATCATTAACTTCCAGAATACTCATATCTTTGCAGAGTCCAAGAAAAAAACCAAATTCTCCTGCCCTTCAAGAAATCATTATCTTGTGTCCTGATCTGTGTCTCCCTTTCTTTCCCTGAAGGTTTAGTCTTGTTATTATCATTTTTTGCAAGGGCCTGAAACTGTTTCTGAATTCCAGAGGTACATATTATTTTCTGCGTCACATATATTTGCCACTCTTGACCTTTTCAAGTTTGCTTGATTTTATCTTAAGGAGAATTGCTCCCTGTTTCAGTTTTTATTGTATTGCCTACTTTTTCCCCCTGATAAATCTTCATCTTTTCTCATCAATAGAGAAGCCGTAGAAGTTGGCCACTACTTAATTCTAATTATCAGGTCTTCTACTTTTTTTCTTTCCTCTACTTACTGCAAATCTAAGGCATTTTGCTGTTCTAAGTGGGGAGCATAAAAATGTAACAGGTATTGCAGGAAATAGCTGTTGAGCCCCGCCTATTCATACTCATGTTTGTCTTGTGAAATACCACTAATAAAAAGCTTTTGTTTTTTGTTTGGTTAACCAAGTGCGTCTGCCATAAATTTGTAACAGAACCTGTCAGATCCCCTTTCCTAGAATGTCCACCCTCTCTTCCCCCTCTACCTGAGTTCCAGTTCCAGTCTTGTAGCTTTTTCTCCATGTGAAAGAGTTCATCTAGGTAGGTTGTGATGCCGCTGTCAGCTATTCTAGAATAGGGAGACGGTCCCCCTTTCATCCAGGTGATAGAAAAGAAGACAGGAGATATTCCTCTCCCAAGAAGTAAGGTATCATTAAATATCTCCATTTAAGTCCCAGTTATCAAATCCAAGCGGTTTTGGAAAGCATGGTGTTAGTACTATGAATCCAATGCAGGAGTAGCAATAGGTTGACTATTTCATTTTATTTGTATTCTAAAATGAAAATCAGTAATATAAGATTATTCACTTCTGTCCGCCATTAGTTCCAGAAATAAAAAGGCCTCATATTTTGTAAAGCCGCTAACCATTAGTCGGTAAGAAAAGTTTAACAATGTAACAACTTAGCTTGGTCAATATAGCTTGTATTGACCAAGCTATATTGTATTGACCACATATAACAATAAATAACAATATTTATCATTGTTTAATAGCATTGGGAAGTGTTCAGAAACATTACTGAAGTTTTCATCTTGGTCCCTGCATTACTTGGCTTGAAGGGTAACCTGGAAATGACTCTGGCATCTCGACTATCCACAGCAGTAAGTTTGGGTAACATTTTGGGGTTGATAATCAACTATTTCTTTAGGAATGGTTGCATTTGTAGAAATTTATCCTTCTGACTTCTACCTCATATAGTAGAACTTTTTAGTAAATTTTTGTCTAAGGGCAGGTAATGTGGTACGGCCATTCAAAGTTAGGTTGGTCATGAATTGGGTGCTTTATGTCCTGTTGTAAATGGACGTGTCCTACACCCCTGGTTATGTGATTGCATGTCAGTCAGGTCAGCTATATGATTGATCGTGGTATTCTACATTCACGCGACTGCAATCAAGTTTATGGTAAAAAAAAAAGCCCTTTAATGAATTAGTTTGCTTAATGACTGCTGCATTTGGTTAATAACTGCAATGTTTGCTTGATGACTGCCATGAAAAAAGGCCAAACAATTACTTCCGGTCACATGGGTGCCTTGATTTATGACTGCAAGGACTTACAACCGTAATTCCGGGTTCAGACCAAGGTATGCTCATTGTTGCCATTTTTGCCTTGCATAGAAGCCCTCTGCTAGCCCTCCCTGCTGAAAAAGCTTGATGACATTTGGAAAAGGGGCTTTTACAAAAAAAATAAATGTTTAGTTCTTTAAAGTAATGATAAGGAAAGTGCTTTAAGGTTTTTCCATTGTTAAAACACTTTATTGCTTTTCATAGGTAAACGTCGGGAAAATGGATTCCCCCATTGAGAAGTGGAATCTAATAATTGGTAATTTGGCTTTAAAACAGGTAAGGTCATTAAAAGAAATCATTACAACTCCGTTTCTATTCATTTTGGAGAAGTAGTATAAGAAAAATCTCTCTCTGATTAATTAATCCAGTGCTGGTTCCTCCCACAGTTGTGACTCCTGATTTGCTTCTGTGCCTATAGCTGATGCTAGGGATCTCACTGTGCGGTTGAAATCTGGGGAAGTTCCTGGAGATAATTTCATTCCTCGAGAGTTGGTAAAAGATAATAAAGATTGGTGGAGACCCAATTGACTTTTTTAAAAAAATCTTATTTTAAGTAAATAATATAAGCACCTTTTTTATCTGAGTGGAATGAGGTCATAGCTATCTCGCTCTATAAGAATACAGGAAATAGATTTAACCCTGCAAACTATATACCAAAGACCTTGCTTAAATACAATAAGCAACTATAAGGGAAGTAAAAGGTAAATATTCTCCTGCACAAGTACGCTAGTCATTTCCAGTTCTAGGGGATGGTGCTCATCTCCGTTTCAAAGCCAAAGAGCCAGTGCTGTCCAAAGACTTATCCATGGTCATGTGGCTTGACTAAACGCCGAGGGCACACGGAGCGCTGTTACCAGGGGTGGGTTCCTGCCAGTTCTAACCTCTTCTATAGAAGAGGTTCCACAAATCTACAGTGCCGTTTAGAACAAGTTCCAGCTCCCTCCCCCAGTCCGTCCACACATCATCAAGATGAAGCGAAAGAGGAGGAATTCTGGGAGTTGAAGTCCACAAGTCTTAAAGCTGTCAAGTTTGAACACTCCTGGGATTTTTTTTCCTAAAGGGTTAGGGGTGCAAGGGTCTTGTACCTTGACAGCTTTACGACTTGCGTGCTTCAAATGCCAGAGTTTCTGAGCCAACATTTTGGTTGCTAAGCAAGAGCGTTGTTAAGTGAGTTTCACCACATTTTACAAGTTGGCCATGCCCACCCAGTCACATGACTGCCAAGCCATTCCCACTTGGTCACATGGCTAACAAGCTACTCCCACCTTGTCACATGGCTGGCAAGCCACTCCCACCCAGTCACATGGCCATGCCCACCCAGTCACATGACTGTCAAGCCACTCCCACCCAGTCACATGGCTGGCAAGCCACTCCCACTCGGTCACATGACTGGCAAGCCACTCCCACAAAGCAGGCCAGCACCTACAGAAGAGGTTCTAATAATTTTTGAAACCCACCACTGGCTGTTATCTTCCCACCAAAGGTGATTCCTATTTTTCTACTTGAATTTTTTTACATGCTTTTGAACTGCTAGGTTGGCAGAAGCTGTAACAAGTAACTGGAGCTCAACCTGTTAGGAGGTGCTTGGGATTCGAACCGCTGAACTGCCAATCTTCTGATCGACAAACTCAGACTCTTAGCCACTGAGCCCTTATATGGGAAGTATCTTCATTTAAAACTGTTGGATTGGATCGAAAGTGAAAATATTCACATGGAGGAATAAACAGGATTTAGAGGAGGCTGTTCAACCTTAGACAACTGGTCTTGCACCATTTTAGCCCAAAGGCACTCTTTTTACAGCCTTTGTGGGTTTCAAATCTGCTTTTGATCTGATTCCAAGGAAGAGGCCATGGCAAAAACTTCAGGTATCTTCAATGGTTAAAAAAGCTGCTCCTCCTTATTCAAATTCATTATTCTAAAACATCTCATTGAGAGTGGGATGTTCCCACTAAGAGCACCTATCTGATGCGATTTCTATTAAAAAATATAATAAGACAAGGTATTCTAGGCTTCCCCTTTTAATATGGACACCCGTTCAATAATTAAAGCCCTCTATCATTAATCATCATTCCCCAATGTTAGCAGATTGTGCAATTCCCAGTTTGCCACATTCGGAGAACATTTTATCAGTTTTCCAGGTGGTAGTGAGGGTGGCATTGACGGCACTGGCTTCTTTTGCCTTAAAGAACAACTTACCAAATTACAAAAAAAAAACCCAAAAACCTTGATTGCTAGTGTTTGTATGACACAACAGTAGGTTAGATAAATGGCAAAGGAATGGAGAGCAGGCATGTATTTACAAATACCTCATTTCCCTGAAAATAAGACCTTCCCTGATAATAAGCCCAGTCAGGCTTTTGAGCGCATGTGCTAAAATAAGCCCTCTCCCAAAATATTGCAACACAGCAGCAGCCATGAGGTGACCACGCTTGTCGCCTCCTGCACCTCAAAAATAAGAGCTCCCCAACAATAAGGCCAAGTACTTATTTGGGAGGTGAAAATAAAATAAAAGCAATTCTACGCTTAATTTGGGCACACATTTCTCTTATCAAGCAAGTTAGCCAAGTATAGCTAGATCTACAGCTGTCTTAAGAGTCTTCTGTTCAAACCAGGGACATTTCATTCCTGCAGCTAGCAAAGTTTTTCTTGCTAAGATCATCTGTCAGCTTCTTCATGGTGTACGGATTTGCATTTTGTACAAAGTTTAATAGCTTGGAAGCAGTCCAGTCCAAATTTATAAAAGCCATGCTTGCAATTCCAAATGCATCTCTGAATCTTAGTATGGTTTCTATGGCTCCCAGAACCTGGTTCTATTGCTTGAGTTTTGGGATAAAATTCATGTTTTCTCTTTTGGTTCTGGGTCCACTGGTTCTCAGGGACCGTTTTACATCAACCTGGCTAACAAAAACTAATAGTAAACTGCAGACCCTAGATTTCTCTTTGGAAACTTTTCATTGGGGGTTTGCATATGAAATGTTAATGCTAGTTTAAACACAGTATCCAGCCCCACAAATTATGGATTATTCTTATTGGGGCATGAATCATCATTTTGTCTTCTCTTCGTTTCTAATTCTGAAATTTCATGGGTTTTTTACTTTGACTAAAGGACATGGTGGCTCAGTGGCTAAGATGCTGAGAGGTTGGTGATCAGAAAGGTTAGCAGTTCAGCAGTTCGAATTCCTAGCACTGCATAACGGAGTGAGCTCCCGTTACTTGTCCCAGCTTCTGCCAACCTAGCAGTTCGTAAGCACATAAGAAAATGCAAGTAGAAAAATAGGGACCACTTTGGTGGGAAGATAACAGTGCTCCGTGAGCCTTCGGCGTTTAGTCATGCTGGCCACATGACCACGGAGACGTGTTTGGACAGCGCTGCTTCTTTGGCTTTGAAATGGAGATGTGCACCGCCCCTAGAGCCAGAAATGACTAGCATGCATGAGTGGGGGAACATTTACCTTCACCTGTCTTTAACCAGGCAGGATGTACTACTGTCTTCAATTTTGTTAAAGAGATATAAAAACATTCCTTTTCAGCTGTGCTTATGCCCATGTGGAGATGTTTCTATGCAATCCATAAAACTGTATCCTTTTTTTATTATGCCCTCTGAAAGGATTCTTGGGAGACATAGTTTTATCCCATTTTAAAGAATTATTCTGGTAGAGCTCATGATATCTTTCTATCAAGTGCTTTTATCTGAGCAGGAACCTGCTATCTCTTTCCAGGTTGCCTGATTTTGTTCTAATGTATTATTTGCATCTTTGTTGCAGATGTGGTTTGGCACAATTTTTTATGATTGCCACTGCTACCTGTATTGCAGTTATTATAATAACATGTAATTTTATTGCATTTTTAAAAAGTAATCATTACAGGTTTATGAATTTTATTGTGTGACAGTAATAAGGGTGTGGTGATGATGATGGTAGATTTGCAGAAAATGCTGACATTTGATGATAGTGCTATAAACGCTAAATGTAATAAGGGAAAGGTGAGCCAATATTCCTGATTGTCTGTTAAAACAGAGAGTACCCCATTTTCAACATTTTCAACAATTACATCGCAACATATATTTTAACCATTGCATCAATATGTGGTAACTCAGGTGGCAGAAATGGTAAATCATCCCGAGTATTTTGGATACAGTGAATTGGATCTATTAAATGCACATGCTGCCAAGTTTGTCCATCGTATCTGAAGTCCATTAAATCTCCATTTAGTAGACCAAGAATTCATTGCATTGATAGTTGCTTAATTTACTGAGTACTACTCTCAATTTTATAGAGAATTGTATATAAACTCCATTGTGTTTATAGGGAAGCATACCTTTTCTCATGTTAAATATTTATTGTTATTTTGTAGGTACAAGCAACAGTGGTTGGTTTTTTGGCAGCTGTGGCAGCAGCCATATTGGGTTGGATTCCCGAAGGGAAATACCATTTTGATCACTCGATTCTTTTGTGTTCTAGCAGTGTAGCGACAGCCTTCATAGCATCACTTTTACAGGGTAAAAAATATATATATATAATATTTTAAGTGTAAATACCTTTAATTTTAACATTATTAATATTATGCAATTTAAAGAAAGAGCAAGGTTAAGTTCACTAGACTGTTGTCTAATGGTTGGTAGCATATGGTAGATGGCTCCTTCCTTAAGTACAAATAAACAAATAACAGTTGTATTTTGAATTTATAATATTTATTTATTACTTTCATTCATAGTCCTTTGTTTCCATTTGGCCACATTTGTCATTGAATCTATATACTATAACTATATACTATACTATACTATAACTCTTGCCAACTACAAAACATAAATCTTTTTTAATTAACAGAAACATTTTAATTTAATCTGAGCCTGCCAGAACTTTCAAATTATTTCCCTCTTTGGCTAGTAAATTATTTTTTATTATTGAACTGTCTTGTTTTATTGACATATTATCATTATGATCAGAGTCCGTTGCAGTAACCAACTGTCATAAATTAATACCTATAATAAGTATTATTGTTACATGGACGATAGGCCCACACGTGAATGAATATACAATCTAAATTTCAATATAAGAATATCAGCAGAAAAGGAAAAGTCTTTCAGAACGGAAAATCTGGTTGAAGAATATAAATGTATTTCTATTATAGAAATTTAGAGCTTATTTAAAACAATGGAGAATTAATAGTTTCTCAGCACACTAGTGGTAAATGAAGTACTATAATTTAGTCATTCTTTTCTGAGGTATTTTCATAACTAGACTAAATTATCTTTTTAATGGTTTTGCTATAAACATATTTAGTGGCATTAACACTATATATTGCTTTGATTAAGAAGTGACACTATAAATTTGTGAATGGTTAGTTAAAAACACAATACCTTGACATTTGAATGAACAGTACATATCGTTAAATATAGTTCATCTGTGCAAATTGTCTCTGTCCAAAGCAGAGACAAGTTTCAGTGGAATCTTTGTTTAACAACTTTTAACAATTGTGGGTTTCATCCAGAGGTGATATTTAGCAGATTCGGACCAGTTCTGGATAACCGGTAATGGAAATTTTGAGTAATTAAAAAAAATGGTAAATACCACCTCTGACCCATCTATTCTCTGCCTCCCAAATCCCAGCTGATCGGGAGGGAAGGGAATGGGGATTTTGCAGTTCCCTTCCCCTGCCAGGCCCACCAAGCCACGCCATGCCACACTCTCCAATCCATGCCACGCCCACCAAGTCACGCCATACCCACAAGCCACGCCCACAGAACCGGTATTAAAAAATTTTGAATCCCACCACTGGTTTCATCTGTACTACCTCTGAAATAATTAATAAAGCACGGCATGAAGCAATTTTTCATAACATGTAAATTTTTAAACATAGTAAAAGACCAAGTTGGTAATAAAATAGCCTGTAATTGAATTTAGAAATAAAAGACACTTTTATCTGAAGTTTTCGTATATAGAGTTTACAGCATAAGATTGACCCACTTTCTATTACCATGGTTTTAGGCATAATAATGGTTGGTGTTATTGTTGGCTCTAAGAAGACTGGCATAAACCCTGACAATGTTGCCACCCCTATTGCAGCCAGCTTTGGAGATCTAATCACGCTTGCCATTTTGGCATGGATAAGTCAGGGTTTATATGATTGCCTTGGTAAGTGTTCTTTCTTTGTAAGAACTAATTCGCCAGTTCGAAGTATCCTAGCTCCCAGCCCTAACCTCTTGAACCTATTTCCTTTGAGTAATATTTTGACAGGGAAATTTTTAAAAGGAGAGTTTGCTTACTTGAAACTAAGTGTGTTTCCAGATATCTCAGATACATCGGCATGACATTAAACTGAATTAATTTTTATATTGTTAATAAGAAAATAAAAAGAAAAATGAAGAAATGTTTGGATATCCCAGGGATTATAAACAAAAGACTTAGGAAAGAACAAGACAGGGTGATTGAACAGTGTTGAAAGTACAGGTGTAAGTCCTTGATTTACAACCATATCATTTAGTGACCTTTTGAAGTTACAACAGTGCTAAGACCATTTTTCACACTTATGACCATTGGGGCATCGCCATGGCCATGGAATTTATATTCAGATGCTTGACAACTGACTCACATTTATTTATGACATCTGCAGTGTCCCGGGGTCATGCGACCACCTTTTGCCGAACAAAGTCAATGGGGAAGCCAGATTCACTTAACAACAGTGTTACTAATTTAACAACCCCAGCGATTCACTTAACAAATGTGTTGTAAGATGGGGGCAAAAGTCGTAAAATGGGGGCAAAGCTCACTTAACAAATTTCTCACTTAGCAACATAAATTTGGGGCTCAGTTGTGGTCCTAAGTTGAAGACTACCTATATTCTGTTCAATTGTTTTTTATACTACAGATAGTTCTCAACTTACAACCATTCGTTTCGTGACTGGTCAAAGTTGCAACAGCACTGAAAAAAGCGACTTATAATTGTTTTTCACACTTACGACCTTTGCAGCATCTCCCTTAGTCACGTGATCAAAATTCAGCTGCTTAGCAACTGTCTCATATTTATGATGGATACAGTGTCCCAGGGTCATGTGATCACCTTTTGTGACCTTATGACAAGCAAAGTCAATGGGAAGCCAGGTTCACTTAGCCGTGTTACTGACTTAACAACTGCAGTGATTCACATAACAATTGTGGCAAGAAAGTTCATAAAACGGGGCAAAGCTCACTTAAGAACCGTCTTGCTTTAGCAATGGAAATTTTGGACTCAGTGGTGGTTGTAAGTTGAGGACTACCTGTGTTCTCTTTTAATATCCTTTGAAAGCACTAGAGGGTGCTGTTGGATTGCAGATTGAATGTCTTGAGAAACCTTTTGTAGATAGTAACTCATATTTAAGGTACCTGATTAAAATGTAAACACTGGATGCATTTAATATTTTTACTTGTAATTGTTTTAGTGTAAATACTTCTGGAAAAAAAGTGCTCTAAATATCAATGATCAGACATGCCATTGCATTGTTGTTTTTATTTAGTTGCATTCTGGTTATTTGGAAATTTATTGTTTTGTGCACATCCTAGGGTTGTTACAATACAGGCAAATTATGTCTTTTAAAAGGAATAAACAATGGTAACTATTTTCACTGTCAGTTATAATTACTGATACAAACTTTTGGTAGAACCTTTCTTGAGTTTTCTACTTTCTAATCTAGATTACAGCCCTTTAAGCATCCTGTCTAGGTACTAATTAGGCCCAGCCCTTTCAGCTCTAAATAAAGTTAGCTGAATACGATCACCTTCTGAAATAATCATATGGTGAATCCTACTACGGAAATAGTAGAAAGTGTTATTAACAAAAGAACTCTAGAACCTGTAATCATTGTGAATTTTTAGTAAGACTTCACGCTAAAAACTTGATGATAAGATCAAACTGGTGTGCTCAATTACCTTTCTTTGTTCCTTTAACAATCCGCTTTTTTTAACACATTACCTTGATCTTGTCATAGTTATTCAGGCATAAAATAGTGATTCTAATCAGGAGATATATGTAAGCCTTATTAATAACAAAGCATATTATAATTAATAATTTTATTTGTAATGGAGGAGAATTGCAAGAAAAGTTTCAATCTGAAATAAGATACTCCTAAAAAGTAGCAACTAATTTCTTCAGAATTTTATAATAACGCCTAACATTTTGTTTTAATTCTAGAGAGCTATTATTATATATCGCCGTTAGTTGGTGCCTTTTTCTTGGCTCTGACTCCTATGTGGATTATAATTGCTGCTAAGCATCCAGCTACAAGGACAGTCCTCCATTCCGGGTGGGAGCCTGTTATAACTGCAATGGTCATTAGCAGGTAAGGAGTTTTAATGACATTTAGAAAGTGTTTAACAAGGATCCAAACCAAATAAAGTAAGATGCTGGGAAGGTGTACACACAATTACATTAGCTGATTTTTTTAAAGCATAGAATAGAAGTCACATCTCCAACACACACACACAAACACACGTGTGTGCGCGTGTGTGTTGGAGAAGATGTGCCTTCTATTCTATGCTTTAAAAAATCAGCTTATGTAATTGTGTATGCCTTAGACTTACATTCCGCTCCCTAGTGCTTTACAGCCCTCCCTAAGCAGTTTACTGAGTCAGCATATTGCGCCCCACAATCTGGACCCTCATTTTACCGACTTTGGAAGGATGGAAAGCTGAGTCAACCTGAGCCAGTCCTGGCTATGGGCAGAGAATACTTCATTGAGTCCAATGAGTCACCAAAGCTCTAGAAATGTTGCCTTGAAATTGCATTTTCTAATTCAATAGAGAGAAAATTATTAATTGCAGGAAAATAATGTTAAATAAATGTATGTTAAACCTTGGACATTGTCCTGTCTCCAGTCATGTCTTTGGTACCCAACTATGTCTTAGAGTGCAATTCCTACCCTGTTCGTTAAAAAACAGAGGCATCCCTTAGTCCCCCCCCCCCGACCCCTAAATAGCAATTGCACTTAGACATATACTGCTTCATAGTGCTTTACAGCCCTCTGTAAGCTAGTTACAGAGTCAGCAAATTGTCCCCAATAATCCGGGTCCTCATTTTACCAACCTTGGAAGGATTGAAGGCTGAGTCGACCTTGGGCCGGTGAAAATCGAACTGCTGGCAGTTAGCAGAATTAGCCTTCAACACTGTATTCTAACTATTGCGCCATCATAGCTCAAAGTTGATTTGTGACATTTATTTAATTAAACACCCTATGCAATTCCATACAAATGGCTATCCAGGGTCTTCTTGGAAGCCTCCATTGATGGAGCACCCAGAAATTCTGAAGGCAAGCTATTCCACTGGTTAATTGTTGTCACTCAGGAAATTTCTTCTTAGTTCTAGGCTGGATCTCTGTTTAATGATTACTCCCAGTCCTGCTTTTATGTCCTTTGTATAATAACTCAACGCCTTCTTTGGGACAGTACCTCACATACAGGAAAATTGCTATCATGTTACCACTAATCCTTCTCTTCATTAGATTAGCCATTCCTAGTTCCCTCAATCATCAATGGAATGTTTCAATGTCAAAATGTTTTACATACCCCTTAAAAATAACAAGCTGTCCCAAATGAAGGCACCCTAGGTACAATATTAAGGTGCCGTTAACTGGAGTGAGAGGAAATGATTCTTTTGGATTTAAGATGTATGAGGCTTTAAAAGTGAATTTGATCGTAAGTGGACTTCTGCCGGCACAAACTTACATTTTATCCATCTAGATTCAATAGACTTCAGTGTGGTTAATTTTTAAATTTATAAAAATTTATATTTTATTTATTGCTATGTACTTATCTGAAAGATAAAAGCAAGTACTAGATGGTGTTTTCTGTTTTCTGTTGGCAGAAGTAGATTTTTACAATAAAACATATGTAAATGTTTTATTTATTAATTAATTAAATTTGCTTACTATCCATCTTACCACAATATCTATAGTATGTTCAAACTCAACTTTTCTAGTACAGTTCAATGTTTTATAGGTTATGTTAAGAATATTTCCTGGTATTATTAGATTGATTCTTAGAAACAATATAGCAAAATGTGTAACAGATATACGTAGCTTCCAAATTATTTCTGTTTTGTTTATTAAGCCATAATATCGTTCAAAATATTTAAATAGTTTTTACAGTCTGACTAGCCCTGTCTGAAATTTCAATTTTCTTTTTCAGTATTGGTGGCCTTATTCTGGATACAACTGTATCTGATCCTAATTTGGTTGGGATTGTTGTTTATACTCCAGTAATCAATGGTAAGGGAGACGTAGAATTTCTTAAAATTGCTGTGGTTCACTGCATGCTCATTAGGTAAAAAAAATATTCCAGACCAAATCGAGACATAAGTGGGTGGGTATGTACTACTGTAAAGTCACACTGTAATTTTAGAGTAAAAACAGTTCCTGGTTTCTGTTGTGAAAAGATAAATATACATTCATAAGATCAGATGGGGATAAAAAAAATATACTTTTAAACCTCATATAGTTTATATATTTAGATCCCAGATACATATTTTAAAACATTGTCTTAGATATTTCTATGTACTGCTATATAAAGATTTCTGTAAACATTATACAGATACATACAAACACAAATACACAGATACCGGTAGTAATAACTCTGTTTGTAACATTGTAATAATCAGTATGGATGCCTAAGTAGTTATATTTCAGTGCATAGATTTCTTTCTATATAGTTTGAATTTCCACATATATTTGTTAGTATGAGAAAATTGTTTTAGAGTTAGCAAAATTCATCTAGCCATCCATGTTAATCAAATTAGTGTGGGTGGCTAACGTGTTTACAAACAAAATATACATATAAGCATAGTAAACATAATAATAAAATATACTAGGTAAAAATAATCATGCTGTCTACCAGCAAAGCAAAACATCCAAATTAATACTCTGGTCCCAAAGTCTGAGGGAAGAGCCACGTTTTTAAGAGCTTCCAACAGGCCAACTTTGGGAGGGGGGCTTGGGGTTGGTGGGTGTGCACATGCATGCCCACACAATCATAAAAATAGTAGATACAACAATCACCAAAAACATTTTATATCAGGAATGTCAACCTGGCGGCCTGTGGGCTGGATATGTCATGTGCAGGCCACGCCTACCCCAGCTCTGCAAAGGGGAAAAATGTCGCGAAACATCACATGACAGCAACATGATGCGACGAGTTTGACACCCGTGTTTTATATCATATGAAATTACAATTTTCATAGCCTGGACCAGCAATCATATTCCCTAAATAACATCAGCATTAGTTCCCTACTTTTAGCATATTAGACAAATATCTGTTTTATAAATACAATGCATTCTTAAGTTGATTCCCTTGATTTAATTTCCATCTTCCACGTAGCTCCCACTATACTTTGATCCATAAATATGCTGGAAACAGTAATAAGATGTTGGCTAATACAGGTAATCCTCGACTTATGACTGCAATTGTGACCAAATTTCTATATTTAAGCAAAGTGGTGTTGAAGTGAGCTTTGTCCAGTTTTATGATCTTTTTTGCTATAGTTGTTAAACGAATCATGGCAGTTATTAAGTGAATCACATGGCCGTTAAGCAAATTCAGCTTCCCCCATTATTAACTTCGCTTGTAGGACCCGGCTGAGAAAGTCACAAATAGTGAACAAGTGACCCTGGGACATTGCCACTGTCATAAATACATGCCAATTGCCAAGGGCTCAAATGTTGATTATATGACCGTGGGCATGCTGCAACAATCAGAAAGCTGAGGATTGGTCAAAAGTCATATTTTTCAGTGCCATTATAACTTCAAATTGTTGCTAAACAAATGATTGTCAGTCAAGGACTACCTGAAATCACAAAGCAATAAGACACAGTTATTCATTGTGTATGGCAGCAAAGGAATGTGGTGGCTCGGTGGCTAAGACGCTGAGCTTGTTGATCAGAAAGGTCGGCAGTTCAGTGCTTTGAATCCCTAGCGCAAAAACAGAGTAAGCTCCCGTTACTTGTCCCAACTTCTGCCAACCTAGCAGTTCGAAAGTATGTAAAAAAGCAAGTAGAAAAAATGGGGACCACCTTTGGTGGGAAGGTAACAGCGTTCTGTGTGCATTTAGTCATGCCACGTGACCACGGAGAAGTCTTCAGACAGTGCTGGCTCTTTGGCTTTGAAACAGAGATGAGCACCGCCCCCTAGAGTCGGGAACGACTAGCACATATGTGCGAGGGCAACTTTTATCTTTACCTTATGGCAACAATAAAACTTTAGGTAACGAGACACACACAAAAAGTGTGAGATCTATTTCTTAGCCTTATTGTGTAATCATGAATAAACAATGGTATTTTTCCTGCCTGTTCTCTATAGGGATTGGTGGTAATCTAGTAGCAATTCAAGCCAGCAGAATTTCGACTTATTTACATTTACATAGTGTTCCTGGAGAATTACCAGAAGAAGCCAAAGGCTGCTGTTATCCATGCAGAACATTTTGTGGCACAGGTACAAGCTGTGTTACCTTTTCTTTACGTTCTGATTTTTCTCTCCCAGATGTTATTTATAATACTTTAAGAAAATATTATGATTAAAGATATTGGTAGGTAAGCCGTATTTCATTTCTGAAGGTTTACAGATTACATTGTACATAGCACATTCCTCTATTAGAATCAAGTGCAGCATTCAAACAAAAGCATTGAATAAATGCCTCTATTTCATTTTTCCTATATGCAGCTTTTTTCTCAAGGGTTGTAGGACTGCTATTTTTTAAAAAAAGCAAATGTAGTTACTAGCAATAGTTAGAATGCTTAGTTCCATAATCTAAAAAATTTCAGAAGAAGGTTGCTCTTCCAAAGGTGGGTTCTCTTTTTAAAAGGCAACTGGACTTTCTTAAGAGGTGGGTTGCTCCCGGTTTTACTACCGGTTCCCTTCTTGCGCATGTGCCAAACGCAAACTGTGAGCACGTGCACAGTTCAATGTAAATTGTTCTTCGTGCATGAGCAGAACAATTTACAGTGAACTGTGCACATGTGTACACTACTAAACAGTGACAGCGACGACTGGGGAACCAATTTGAGGGTGTGGCCAGGGCTAAATACCACTACCGGTTCGGCCAAACCGGGCCGAACCAGGAGCAACCCACCTCTGGCTTTCTTGGTTTTTTTTCTTGAAAACATTTTGCTTCTCAAAACCAAAGAAGATTCTTGGATGAGAAGTGAAACGTTTTCAAGGAAAAAAAACATAAAAAGTTCAGTTGAAAAGCACCTTTGGGAAAACCATGACCTGGATGATTTGAGAATTTCCATAGGCAAAAATATTGCTTTTTGATTTCTTAATTTCTGCCCCGTGTGTAACCCTTTGTTGGATTTTTTTTTCATGAGAGTAAAATGTCATTTCATCATTCAGTCCAGGATATTTAAAGAAGCCATTTCCTTTGATTTTCAACATGTTGCACGTGATAATGATTCAGTCATTATGAGATATTAAACCAAGTATACCCAGTGTATCCAGTCATTACTGGTGTCTTTTTAACCGACTGTTTACCGTTATTTTTTTCCCCCAAACCACAGAACCGAATGAACTAATAATGTCATTTTATTACCCATTGAAAATATCAGTAGCCTTCTTATTGACAAACAAGTGTTACTTATTCTTATTTACAGGAGTAAACAATAAATCAGCTCAAGTTCTTCTGCTGTTGGTGATTCCTGGGCATTTAATATTTTTGTACACGATTCATTTAATGAAAAGTGGTCACACATCTTTGACACCCATCTTCATTGTTGTATATTTGTTCACAGCACTTCTACAGGTAAGGCTAAAACCTTTTTTGAAGTATTATAGATTACATATGGATGTAACAACAGTCTCCTTTTCGTTCACCACTGCTCAAAATGGTATCTCAGTGATACTTTATGACAGGCGTCCCCAACCAGGAACCAAGGCACCAGGGACCGGTTCTGTGGAGAGAGGTTTTCCCACGGACCGGATGGGGCGTGGTTTGGCATGCTGCCTTTATCCCAAAGATGGAGCTTCATTTGTGCAGCCCGGTTTCTGGCACGCTGTGGGCCAGTGGCATTACATGGACCATGGGTTGGGGACCTCTGCTTTATGATTATCGTGAATTGGTAAAGAAAAGTGTTTGCATTTTTAGTTTGGAAGGATTCGTGGGGTACAATACAGCATACTCAAATTTTATAAAGCATTATGTTGTATAAAAATGTTTTTATTCTTTTGTATTATTCAGTTCTTCTGTCCATTATATTTAGGTCTCATTGTTCTTTTATTAGCTACATTAATATCTGCTATCCTCAGATATTAGGAACCAAAAAGCTAAACTGCATTTCACCCGATTTAATTAGAATCTTTTAAATAATAGAAAATATAGCAAAATAATAGTGACAATAACAATGTATAGTGTCAAGTCTCCGACTAACAAACTCAAGCAAATCAGAACCTTGAGACTTGGCTGCTTCTCAAAGGTCTTCTTTAATGAGTACATCATATTGGCACAGCTTCAATGGAAAACCAAATCAAAATCTTTCCCGTGGTTTCAGTACAATTAAACTAGGAAATAACCCCATTCCCCAATGTCACAGGTCATTTTGGCCAATTGAATTAATTGCCGAGCTCTTCAGGCACTCCTTTCCCAGCCTTATCTGTGGTCAGTGGAGATGACCGGGAAAGCTCTTTGTTGTGTCTGGTAATGCATTCCATTATGTCCCCCACCCCCTTCCACCCTGTGTGGCAACTGAGGAACGGGGATGACCAGGTTCAGTTCGAAGTTGACAGTATAGTTTTGATGGGCTGCCTTCTAAATGGCACACACTCAAAAGCAAATCAGGAAGACTGTAATTGTGGGGTCTGTCTGGCAAGAACAAAGAATGCTTTTCAACAGGAAATATGCATGTGTAAAGCTTGTAACAATTATGGATAGTTAGAAAGCTGATAAAAGTAATAAGAGTTAGGCAACTTGCAGATCTCAGCTAAAAGTTAGCAATGGAGATGGCCTGCAGCAAATGAAATGTGTATTAGATAACTCCTGGGGCATTCACTAAGGCTTAGGAATAGGGATAGCTAGAGACCAATAGAACCAATTGTAGAATTATTACTAAAATGTTTATTAGATGATATCTGTTACTATCTTGCCTTGTCCCGCCTTCTTCTTTAGTGAAAATGTATAAAGCTTTCTTAATCCTTTGGTCTTTGTCCTTGGCATTTAGGCCAGGAGCCCTTTTCCTTGGGGTACCCCAATAAAAAGCAATCAAAACTTGCACCTTGTGTCTGGTGTCCTTCATTGGCCTCGGCACCAGGCTCAGACCCGAATTGGGGACAACAGTTTCCTTGCACAATATTCAGGTTTTTTTAAGTCTTCATTTTAAGACTTATCGGCCACATAAAACTGAATACCAGAGAGCAATAACCAAGCCATCCATTTCATGATTCCGAGTTTGTAACTTCCAAAGCCTGTCCTTCATTTTGGCTAAACCTGCCAAGAGTTCTCTGATATGTTCGCATTTTCATGAGAAATCTCAGAATTCAGTTATATTAAGGTAGTATTCTTAAACCTTGGCCGTTTTCAAAATGTGTGGACTTCAGCTTCCAGAATTCCATAAGCAGCAGACTGGCTGGAAAATTCTGGAAGTTGAAGTCCACAAATCTTAAGGTTGCCAAAATTGAAAACACTATGTTTAACAGGACTTGAAATAAATAAGTAATGGGGAAACTCACCTTGAACTTTAAACAGAAATGGTCAATTTATTTAAAATCAGAATTGTTCTGCAAATGTTCACGTAAGGTAGAATTCATTAGATTGGCTGTTGATCTTTTCTTACTGAGAATAGTGATCCAAATGTTTATGTGGGAATATTTATCTTCTAATGCAGTGTTTCTCAATCTTGGCGACTTTAAGTCCTGTGGACTTAAACTCACCAAGGTTGAGAAACACTGTTCTAATGGTAGCCAGACAAATCTGACTTAAAGCAACAATTCAACAATATACAAGATTTTGAAAAGAAAAATTAATAAAATGATAATGTGAACACACATGTGATGGCCTTTCTTGATGTTTTAGCAATATAAAGGAGGCATAATCTCTAAATAAATGGCCATTATCAGATATTTGTGAAGACTAACAGCTAGAAAATTGCAGAGATTTGAAAATAAACAATTCACTTTAGCAATCAGATCCTGGCACTCTGAAATAACAATTGGAAAATTGTCAGCTAAGTAATGGGAATGATTGTGTATCATGAGATGTCCCCATAGCAGCAGCAATGCTGGACTTGAGCATAATATTAGTAGTACTTTTTAAAAAATATATCATACTTATTGGAGGGGTAGAGATACAAAGACAAATCAGCAAATAGTAGGTGGAAGGTAGTAGTGTTTCATCTTTCAGAAACCAAATATTATTCTCAAACACAATTTAACATCGTTTATTTTTGATAGGAGACAAGAGGATAAGATAAGAGAGGATACTCCTTGCTGAGAAATGATCCTACAGTGTAAAACTCAAGGTGGAATGGGAGCTCAGATTTTCATGTAAGGGATACAGGTGGTGTCTCTGTGTTGTTGTTAGAATTTATAGAAAGACCAATGGATTAGCTAGATTGGCATCAGACCACATCTCAGTGATTGTGATTGCTCTACAGATTGCTCTATTTATTTGTAAGGTAAGGGTAAAGGTTCCCCTCACACATATGTGCTAGTCATTCCCAACTCTAGGGGGCAGTGCTCATCTCTGTTTCAAAACTGAACAGCCAGCGCTGTCCGAAGTCCGTGGTCATGTGGCCAGCATGACTAAATGCCGAAGGTGCACGGAATGCTGTTACTTTGCCACCAAAGGGGGGGTGGAGGTGGAATCCTATTTTTCTATTTGCATTTTTATGTGCTTTTGAACTGCTATGTTGGCAGAAGTGGGACAAATAATGGGAGCTCACTCCGTTACGCAGCGCTAGGGATTCGAACCACCGAACTGCCAACCTTTCTTTTTTTTTTTTTGAAAAGTTTTTTTATTTTAATTGAACAAAAACACAAAAAAACCATCATCCTTCATTACACCTTGTAGAAAGCGTGTTGATTGGTTACAGATAACTTTTGTGCATTTCTTCCACAGTTATTACTTATAGTTCATATTAGATGATACATTTTAAATCAAAAATCTTTGTATATCTTACTATCAATATACCACAATTCTCATTTGACTACAATTATTTAAACATGCTTTTACCTCAAATCATTCATACTTAAAGACACAACCACATAATGGCATTCATTAGCTATTTCAAAAAATCCTCCAATAACATTACACCTTTATGACATCTTTTAAGTAAAAGTCAATTAATAATGTTTCTAAACCTCCCCCCCCCTTTTCCCCCAACTCACTGTTTAGAATTTATATCCAAGTTACTTTTTCCAATACTATAGCATGTATATACAGTATTATTAAACAATGTCCATTGACATTTCCTTGTTGTTATTATAATTGGCTAAAAATCATTCACTATTTATGTCCCATCTCCTCTCATCATACCCCCCCCCAAAAAAAACCCTTACATCTTTATGACAAGATCTAAATAAAAATTTGTTAATAAAATTTATAGGCCTTTTTCCCAAGTCACAATTTGCAATTTATATCCAAATTGCTTTTACTAGTTTGCCAGTACATGTATATAGCACTAAGCTGTATCCATTATCATTTCATTATTGTTATTACAGTTAATTATTTGTTAACAAATAAACATTTAATAACAATCTAAAATAATCTAAGAGTTACTAAATTCCTACTTATTGATCAGACTGCCAACCTTTCTGATTGACAAACTCAGTGTCTTAGCCACTGAGTCACTGCTCAGTGGCTAAGACAACACAACATAAGCTGTGATAATCGGCATTTTTAAAACATTATGTGATATCTAAATACCTTCTCTTCATTCAAACTAACATGACTATATTTGTTATGTCCCAGGCATTCTGAATGAATAAAGTTCTAAAGGTCTTTTTGAAAATCCCTGTGTTATGTCATGATATTTTAGTTAGCTTACATTTTAGAATATTTTTAATCTCCATTTTCCCATTCATACTTTCAGACATCTGCTTTTGAACATTTGCCCTTCCCCACTCCTTGTATTCCCCCCTGCCATATGATTAGTGTTGAGGCACAGAAGTCAATCCTGACCTACTCAGGTTACTGGAAGGGGAAAATATTCACCTTTGCTCTCCTTAATGTGGGCTTCTTGGTCAGCTAAAATAATGGGGCTAGGTAATAACATCCCATATTTGATATGAAGTGACAGGAGGTTGCCCATGTAGAGATAAGTGCTGTTAGTGTGTCTTGTGGGGTTTTTGAAGAGTAGGAGATTAACAAATGTTTGCATGAAGTTTTAAATGGCCAGTGTTGTCTGTTTTGGAAAAAAGAGGACCTGTCTTAAAAAATCCTATTCCATGAGGGGGAAAAAAGAGTCTTTCAAATATAATTTTTTGGATTAAAGAGTAGCACACTAAGCACACATATAATTAGCTTAGGCTCACACCTAGCACACATATAATTAGCTTAGACTACATAGTGACTTTTTCAGTAAAGATGTTTATCTAAATAAATAAAACATGTTCCTTCTATAATGGCAAAACTAGAAAGAAACTTGATCATTTGAAAATCGTGTAGCCATATGGATATTTTCCTTTGTAGCATAAAATCAAAGGTTTTGTGCTTTTAGAAGTATTAAATTATTTCAGGGTACTTAATACTTAACATGTTTCTGATTTGGGATGTTGATTACTTACATTATTTTTAAAGAAATATGAACTTTCAAACTGGTCTATAAAATATTGTGAGACATACAAAGTTTGCAATATTTTAAATTTGTTTCCGCCTGTAGAAATCTATAGAACTCTTTAGGTTGGAAATATAATTTCCCAAATTAGATTAGTTTAAGTTATAACTCTGCAGGCTGGTTATTTAGTTTAAGCAATTCCTGTAAAAAGGTAAATAACAAGGAAATTATGATTATGATTCGTCACACAGTCAGCCAGATGTTTAGACTGGATTTGGCATTTTTAAGTATCTATTGAGTTCTTCCTAAGGATCTGGGATATGCAGAAGTTGTTTGTTATTGTTAACAGTATCAGCACAGGATGTAGGCTGTTCCAAATAAGCTGCCTTTTGCAATTGAGGGTAATTTTGTCAATTGTAATGCCAAGGGTGTTCCAGTTTTTTTGGGATTGCACCCAAGGCACCTATATCAGAGGTGGGTTTCTGCTTGTTCAGCTGGATCGGGCGAAACGGTAGTGGCGGTGACAGGAGTCTCCACCCACCCGCCCGGAAGTGTCACACACATGCACGAGTGAACCGGTAGTAAAAAAAAATGAAAACCCACCACTGACCTATATTCAACTAAGTGAAATCACAGCTGCCAATTCTTTTTCTGGAATTGGCTTTTATACACATCAAGTTCTTCCCAAGAACTTAGGATGCCATGATGTATACCAACATAATATACATGTGGCCTTTTGTAATTGACACAAGGAAACTACCACACTCCCTTTATGTTTATCTTTTAAGTTCAATTTTCGTATTTTGATACTTTTGATCTTCTCTAATTCTTTGTCTTCTATTCTACTACTCCTTGGTATCGCCACATCAATTTCCCATGCTTTCTTCTTTTCAACCACAGTTAAATCTGGTGTGTTGTGTGCCAAGACTTAATCAGTTTGTATTTGGAAATCCAACAATATTTTAACCTGTTGATTTTTAACTACCATATTTTTCGGCGTATAAGACGCACCAGAGTATAAGACACACCAAGATTTTGAAGAGACAAATTAAAAAACAGTTATTGCACTCTGCAGACCACCCACAAACGGCCCTTTTTTGTGAAAATGGGCCTGGTTTTTTTCTCAAAAAAAAAAGGCATGAATAGCCTTTAGGAGGCTTGTAGAGTGCTCCTGGGGGGTGCCCCCCCAAAACCGAGCAAAAAACAGACTGTTTTTCATGAAAACGGGCCCATTTTTTGTCAAAAAAAGGGCATGCATAACCTTTAGGAGGCTTATAAAGTGCTCCTGGGAGCTGGGGGGGGGGCAAAATTGAGCATTTTTCACTCGTTTCTGCCCTCCCCAGCCCCCAGGAGCACTCTATAAGCCTCCTAAAGGCTATGCACGGCCATTTTGGTGATGGGGGCAGGGTTTTGGGAGGCAAGAAAATGCTGTATTCAGTGTATAAGACGCACCCAGATTTTCAGCCTCTTTTTTTGAGGGAAAAAGGTGCGTCTTATCCTCCGAAAAATATGGTACTTTTTCAACTGTATGTTTCCATCAAAGTTTCATTGCTGTTTAAATATAATATTTAATCATGTCCCTAACCGTGTTGTTCTCTCATAGGTATTTATCTTATTATGGATTGCTGACTGGATGGTGCACCACATCTGGAAAAAAGGGAAAGATCCAGATAGTTTTTCTATTCCTTATCTTACTGCACTTGGAGATTTTCTTGGAACTGCCTTACTTGCACTGAGTTTTCATTTCCTGTGGCTGATTGGGGATAGGGATGGAGATGTAGGAGATTAATAAATTAATAACACCTAATTTATCCCATTAGTTGATGTCTCAGAGTAGGGACCACTTGATTTAGCATTTCATATGAAATATATTAAGAGAGTAGTTGAGTTTCATTACCGTAACGTCAGTGTTGACACTGATATTAAACAGCCTTAACTTTTTTAAAACAATAAAAAACTAAAATAAGAGGCTTCAAGTATTTTTACACTGCAAAGGTGTGTTTGGGACTCTTTCTCATCACAGAAAGAGAAAGTTGGGCAGCGTTATGTCAGGAAATAAAATATAGTTGATAGGTAACAGAATGATGTGGTTTAACCACTGATGTATCTGCCTAATGAAACGTAGCATGCGTTTCATTAGGCAGTCTGGCTATGCATTTGAAGTCATATAATATAATGGGTTCACAACATGAAATAGAGATAACCCATAATGCAAAAGATATTATTTTTGCATATCAATAAGGTTCAAGGAAGACATTTGACATTGCGTTTATTTTATTTGCTGGCAGAAAAGGGATGGAACACTTTCTGTTCAAGAAAATTAATCTGTTGAAATAGGAAAGATGTTTCTCATAGAGATAATACAGTATGATCATGCATGGACAATAATAATGTTGAATTAATGATTGTAACTCAAGAGGTACATTGACCCTGTTTTCAGGTGTTCAAGTTTTGTCCTTTATTGTGATGTATAAAGAATCAAGACTATTTAAAGAAGAAGAAAAGCAACTTTTCATATGTATTGGGGAAACTATAATATAACTTCTGAAATAGCAGGTGGATGCTTTTATTTTTTTTCTTTTTAGAAATACCTATTATTAGAAAAATACTATTGAGTTCGTTTATCTTGGAGATCTTTTATCAAGCACCCAGAATTGCTTTGGAGTTAGACATTGCCGAAATCTAAACCAATGAGTCAATCAATCAGTCAGGCATTCATGCCAATTATATGCAACCAATGTTATTTCCTGATACATTGCAGTTCAAACTTTAAGATTTATATTTAGAATACCATCTCATTTTGCAATGAGAGGTTGTTCCACTGAATACTGTTTTAATCATAGCTTTGTTGGGCTAAAGAAATTGCTTGTTTCTGGGAAAACATGTCCCGTGTCCAGAATGTTAATGCTTGTTGAATGACTACTTTGTAGAGTATCTTTATGAAGTGTCACAGGTACTCTTTAGTTAGTTTCTGTGGTACGTTGATGATGATGGGGCATTTTCCACTGCACACCATTCATGTCTGTTATTTACACAAAAGAAAATCAGTAAATGTTTTAACTGGTTTTTTGTTTAAATGTTTAAAGAATTTTTTTGCTTTAGATTTGTGGGAAAAGAAAAAGATTGTAGAAGCTTTATGATATAGATTATTATGAGTTGTAGACTTCCTTGAGTTGTCCTATCATTAAACATTAATATTCAATCAGTCCTTGGCAACACAGTTTCTGACTCCCTGCGCTGGAAGCCACCAGTGAGAATTTAAAAATTATAATTTATAATTGTTTAATTTTCTACTAAAATTAATTACATTTGGCATCTAATTATTTCCATTCAAATTACATGGAAATCCAAGCTACAGAGTGATGTATTTTAAAGGCAGATTCATGGTAATCTGTGGTAGTAGATTATTGTGTGGGACCCCAATATTCAGAAGTGGGCTTCTATTAATACAAACACTCTTGGGCCTAGTATAATTTCTTGATCATTATCTTCATCTTAATAGTTCAAAATACTGGCAACTATTCAGCTTGCTAATTGAAATTCTGTAGATAATTTTCCTTTACTTTAATGATACAATTTTTTTCACGGTAACTGTCTTGTTTATTTCTGTACTGGAGATGGAAAGATAGAACAGAAATAAGCTTTTGTTTTTGTTGCCCTTTGGTTGTTATCTATTAGACACTTTTCAGGAAGTAGATGAACTCTGTGAGGTCTACTTCTTAGTGCATATGCACTGTTACCATTACTAAGCCCAAAAGAGATTTGGATTTAGCAATTAAGGTTTGAATTCTGGTTGAATGTTTTTATAAGGATTCATGGTCTGATAGAAAATATTGCCGTATTTGAAGAACATATAGTTCCAAGAATATATATCCTTAGAACCAAGAAAAATAAAATGTCATCTTTATATACCCTGAATATAATGTATGCATGATATTTTCACTTGCTTTCCCTAGTTTTTACATACTTGCCTTACGATTTATTGAGAAAGACCAAAGTAACTATATGTAGACTAGGTTCTAATTTCACTGAATTATAGGGCAGGGGGAGCAATAATCAGGACGGAATAAAATTCATATGTGCGTGTAATATATTTGAGGCAGATCATTAACATGTTCAAAATACAAAAGCACATGCTTACAGAGTGAATATGTAAAGCAAGGTATTGAGGTGTTTTATCAAACAATTATTTTAAATTCCCCTTTATTTTAAAGCCTCTACTTTTCTGCTGTTCTACAGATTTCTTCTAATGCCATTTGATACGGAACCTTTGAAGCAAACACTGAGAATTCATGTCCTCTGTCACTTGCTATTCATATAACCCATCCACCATGCCAAGTTTAGTTGGAATGACATAAGCAGATTCAGTTCTGTTCCCTTTATGAAGTGCATAAATTAGAAGAAAGTAGCACTTGATGGGTTCAAATAGAAGTCCCTGCTAATGGTTGTACTGAGTTGCTAAAAGATGAGAGAACAGTGACTAAACCAATTGACTAAACTTTCAACAATAGAAGCAGAGCAACCACCAGTTGGAAAGTGGTTGCTAACCGAGAAATTCTGCAGACCAGTTTATGTAAGTCCAGGAGAAAGAAAACAGAGGGCCATCAGATTTTGACCATGACACTGACTATTAGAATATATAGTCTAAGAGAGTTTTAAGAGAAGACTCGATTGCTGTCTCTTGGATCATTTATTTTGAATGTACTATTGTATTTTTACCAGTAAAAAACACACACATTTTGTCTTAAATGTATAACAGTGGTTTTCCAGGCTGCACAAGTTTCTTCCCTATTAATGGGGCAGCCTGTTGACAAAAAAAAAACAAGAGCTGGTAGTGAAATAAGCTTACATACGTCTACAAAATCAGATAGTAAACGGATGGTTGAGATGGATGGTGCTTGATTTCCTATTTAATTTTATGATTCTGAGGTCATTTTAAAAAAGAATTTATTGTCACAAGCTGTACAAAGTTCCTATTTGAATACTATTCTCTTATATTAAATATAGGTTATTCTTCATATCTGAGTTGCATTTGATTTCCAACTAAGAAAACGCTAGGGTTTCATTTCCTGGGAGAAAGAAATAATCTGATCAGCCTTTTTCTTATTATTTTTTTTATGCTGCAAAGAGAAACTTTTTTTTTTTTAGAATCACCTTTGATATCAGTTGCACATGCAGGCTTATTGCATTCACTGTAATAATGTTTATATTCCAGAGTGATAATGCACATTGACTTCAAAATAGCCAAGCTGTTATGCAGCTCCATTTGATTGAAGACATTGCAATAATTCAGGCATGTCGGGAACATTTATAAATGGCCATTTCACTCACGAAGATAAATATGATCAGGGAGCTGCTATCATTCTGCTTTTCAGAAGGTCTCATCTTTTGACTCCAATAAAAAATATGGATGGGAAAAATGCGTGGTTCACTAAGGCAATTTAAATGTCAGCTTAAAAATGTGTTATGTTACTTTTTCTCAGTCTTTTACATATGTGTGTGCGCACACACACACACACACACACACACAAGAGTATATCAGAATCTTATGTGCTTTTTAATAGAAGTAAATTCATTTTTTTAATCCTGGTTCTTTCTTTGAGGTCATACACATGTAACAGGCTTCTTGCAATCCTCTGCCAATGAAAGTGGACCTCCATTTTAACTGGCAGAGGCACGGTGGGCTGGTCCTTCGCTGTTTCCAGGGTAGCCCCACAGGCCATATCTAAGCACCCCACGGGCCGGATCCGGCCCTCGGGCCTTGAGTTTGACACCCCTGCTATATATACTGGTAGATATGTTGTTCACCCACAACAAGCTTTCTACTGCATTCAAAGAGGAAAACGTCGAAATCTTCAGATGCTAAATTGTGTTTAAATATTTGTTAGGTATGGTAGTTCTGACATATAGGAAAACATTCTCTTTAACAAGAGATACAGGGATAAATATGAATGACCTCCACCCCACATTTCTGCTTGGAAATGGTGCAGGTTTCAGAAGGCCAATTTGATTTCAGATGCTTTTTATCCGGTGTATTAATTACACAACTACTGCAACGGGCAGATTAACATTTGGTTACGCCACCTGACAATAATTGAAAGAAACACTGATGTTTACATGCATTTATCAATATGCAAAATGCAACTGAGTACTTGAAGAGAAGGTCAAATCTCAGCAAGTTACCAGACAAGATTGCCGTGATGCCAAGGGGACACCAAATAACTTTGTCTGTGATGCCACCTCCCAACTTGTCCTAGTGTTCTTAATGTCTGTGGAGATGTTAAACATCGTAAAAAGAATGACTATGTCTAGAAAGAAACCCAGCAGGTAAAAGGGAGTAACTTAAGGATGACTTAAGGCTTAAGAAAGCAGTAGTGCCAATGGGATAAACATCCCACAAGCATATGAAACAATACTGTGGACATTCTGACTTCAGAATTCTACTCCCGTAAATCAAAACCTAGGTTAGTCGAGCTCTTTGCATATTATCCAATGCAAGAAAACCCTTTCTTTGGTCTATTGTCCAGTCATGTTAACTGATGACTCTCATTAACCTATTGCATGGGTATCAAAGTCACATTGCCATCACATGATGATTCACAACGTTTGCCCCATTCGCGGAGTGGGGTGGGCGTAGCCTGCATGTGATGCATCTGGCCCACGGCCACCAGTTTGATACTCATGGTCTATTGGATATGTTGTCTGTTTTGATAGTTAGGATTCTACAAATAGCTACCTGGGGTGTCCATAGACTATGATCAAAACACAGGTATCTTTAATGCGCTCATGTTGCACATAAAGAGAGGACTTCAACAATTGCATGATTGTGGCTGCCTTCTTGATTATTTTGACCATCTTTTGCAGATACCCCTGCAACTATCCTCGAGGATTTTAATCTCTTTTGCATCAGCATTGTTTCACCTTACACCAAGCAACTACTCAGAATCACGCAGGGTTTCTCGTTTATTACATACTCTATTCAGCACACCCAAGAGATACCTTCGACAGTAGCATAGCCTCATTCCACGGTGTTTTTCATTAGTCTCCAACTGATACTCTGCAGGAGAAGGTGATGATGTGTTTTTTTTAAAGCTACTGTTTCTTAACTGCTGAAAATAAAGGGAGCACTACTATGAAAAATGGTGTGGGTTTTCCCTTGAAGCAGGTGGTTACATTTATGACACTCCCCAATGGGCAACAAAGAGATCTTTGTAATTAAAAAAAAGAAGGATTTCCCCCATTTCAGTGTCAGTGCTCGAAATGAATTGTAGAGATGTGTTTGATGAGATTGGATACACAAATGCCCGCTTTGTAAACTGGGTTGCAAACTCTCAACCCTCAGCCAGTTTTCATCATATCAATTCTGTACCAGTTGCACCCCAGAGAGAGCGGAGTAAAGTCCTTCTTATTGGAATACAATAATCAGCTGCCCAGAAACATAACCAATAATGTCATACAGCCACCTTGAGAATATTATACAGTTACGTACATTATTTTGAACTGAGGAAGTTAAGTTTGAAATAGCATTAAGTACTAAAGCAAAATGATAATAATCCTGTGACTTTTTACCTATTTTAGGCAACAAACCTAGATGCACCATTGAGAAGGTAGCAAGTATATGCTGTTAAGTTTTATCACACTAAATTGGGATATCCAGGCCAAAGTTTGTGAATAAAGAGCAAAATCAAAAATAAATAAATGTTATTTCAAGAGAAGCACAAATACATACCCAGATATCAAGAACCAGGCAAATATAGCAAGTGTCACTAGACAAAGTACTGGAACGATAATAAGCACAATTATACATTTGTTAAAAAAAAGGAAAAAGGAAAAAAAACCCAGTTTGTCATTAGATTTTCCCCCCAGTAATTTTACATAGTTTTTCAATTTTACCTACAATTTCAGAGTTTCATTATATGGTAGTCCTTCAGTATGAAGAGGGCACATTGCTGTGCATGTTATCTGTAAACATTGGAATGGCATTGCAATCTTAGTCTGGAAGGGTAGAGTCTTGCACCATGGAGATATTGGAAGTCCATTGTAGTCACTGGGTGTTATTCTTAGTGCTATTCTCATGGTTTTCTATCAGTTTCTGCTGGGACCTGTCCTCAGAGTTGGTGGAGGTTTAATAATACAAGCTTGTGTAGGGGTTTTGTCAGCAGCTGCAGCTTCTAGTTCCTTTGACACATAGCATAAGGGTTTCTTTCACAATGTCTTGGTAGCACTTTCATGATTGGCCTTGAGATTGATATGCAGTAACTGGTGGAGCATATCACAGTCATCCATTCTGATGATGTATCCCTCCCATCTCAACTGGGCTCTGATAATTGGAGTCAATCCTGGTGGGCTCCATATGATCCAAAACCTCCAATGTAAGCCAAGGACGTGAAATTTCTCCAATTATTTGACGAATGAGCTCCTGGCACACAAAAACAGAGACGTACCAATTCTATATTCTTCAGCCTGATAGCTGGAACAAAACGGTGTCAGCCTGTGCCAAATACCAAGCTGGTAGAACCAAAAATCACTGGTGATGACAGCCAGCTCACCAATTTAAACAGCTTCAAATACTTGGGATGCATCATCTTGATTGATGGGCCAGCTGGCTCCTGGGGTGACTGCATATTAAAGTGCTCAATCGACATGCCATCCATATCTCCACAAAGCTAAAAGCCTACAGGTGCTTCATTATAGTTTAGGGGGGGGGATAAACTGGGTAAGAGGCATAGTAGATCTCTATGAGCTGCGGTGGCACAGTGGTTAGAATGCTGTACTGTAGGCTGCTACTGCTGATCACTGGCTGCCAGCAGTTGGGCAGTTCGGATCTCACTAGCTCAAGGTTGACTCAGCCTGCCATCCTTCTGAGGTTGGTAAAATGAGGACCCAGATTGTTGGGGGACAACATGCTGACTCTATAAACTGCTTAGAGACAGCTGTAAAGCCGTTATACATAAGTCTAAGTGCTATTGCTATTGCTATCTTGAGCATCCAGAAAAATAGAATGCCTTTCAAATGAAATATGCATAATTGAGTAACCATCTATTTTAACTGATTCAGATTAAGCAGACACAATATCGTCTGTCTCATTACTTCTGGAGAACAAAAGCATGGATGGGTACGCTATGAGTGAATTATAGCCCCATTGGTAGGGACAAATAGGAACTATAGTGTTCATTGTAGAGTTTGGGTTTCAATTAAAATATAACTGCTTAAAATAAAATAATAAAATAAAATATAAACTAAATGGAACTTTTCATTGCCCATTGGTCATTTATGGAGTAGGAGTGGCAGTCAAATGCTATTTTTTCTCCACAATTTAGATGCTGTTAATACATTTCATGTAATAATACAAAGTAATTATATTTCAACAGGAAGCTCCCCAACCTGCTGGCTAGGAATTCTAGGGTTTCCAGCCCAACACACTAGGAGAAACCAAGTTGTTATGTTTACTCAATTGCCATTTTCAAATAGAGCATCTGTTGCATGACTACACATATATGCAAAGTATATGCTGGGGCTGTAGACTAGAAGGTTGGTCGAAGTACCGTGTGACGGGGTGATTCTTGCCCCAGCTCCTGTAAACCTAGCAGTTTGAAAGCATGAAAATGCAAATAGATAGTTAGGTACCACTTTGGTGGGAAGGTAACAGAGTTCCTATCCACAGTGTGAATAGTCATGCCGACCACACGACTACAGAAGTATCTTCCGAAAATGTTGGCATCTTTGGCTAGGAGATGGAGATGAGCACTATCCCTAGTGTCAGTCATGACTGGACAGGAGAAACCTTTACCTTTTACTTATATTTTTGCTATCTAAAATATAAATACTCAAGTTCTTTGTTAGGGAGAGAGAGTAATGCACCAAACAACCTCTGTTTTTTATGCAGAAGGTTCTTAACACCATAAATGCCAGGTGATGAGGGCCATCACCTGGGAGTCACTCTTAGTCAGAGCAACCTGCATTAGGTTAAATAGCTACTGAAGACCATTGAAACCATGCTCAGCTGATCCAGTCTTTAAAGGATACACAATATTGCTTAGTACAATGTAATTCCAACTTGGTTTTGTTCATTCATTTTGCAGATTCATCCATCTTTACAGAAGATCTAATTAGTCAAAGAGATTTATTTCAAGGTAGAAATAAATCTATGCAGCCCTGGATTGCATAGGACTGCAGTGTTAATCTCCAGTTCCCCAGTCACTTGCTCCTTCACCAAACATCACAGGATTCCTTTTATATCTTGATGTAGACTACATTTTTGCAATGCAGTATGTTTTGCTCTTTTGATAAAATACAGATCAATCAAAACAACCAGTGAGTGTTATAAGGCATATTTTTTGTTCATGCAGGGACCAATTTCAGGTATAAAAATTGGTACACAACTAATTTCAGCAAGGTGCAATATACATGAAAACTACTTGGAGTAGGCCAATGTCAGCCTTGTTTTTGGCAATGGAAAATATTCTTCTCAAAGGGCCTGGCAGTATGATTTTTTTATTTACTACATGGTCCATGACAGGATAGTATCATCTTGGTGGATAGTAGTTACCTCACTGTTATAAGAGAGTGTGAATGTGAGTGTATCTGTTGTTGCTCTTGCATGTCTAACAGAGGTGATATTCAGCAGGTTCTGGAGAACTGGTAGTGGAAATTTTGAGTAGTTCGGAGAACCGGTAAATACTATCTCTGACTGACCCTGCCACCAGCTATTCTCTGCCTCCTGAGCTCCAGCTGATTGGGAGGGAATGGGGATTTTGCAGTAACCTTCCCCTGTAGTGGGGAGGGAATGCAGATTTTAGAGTATCCATCCCCTGTCATGCCCATCAAGCCACACCCACCAAGCCAAGCCACACCTACCAAGCAATGCCCACAGAACCAGTAGTAAAAAAATTTTGAATCCCACCACTGATATCTACATATATGTGTATCAGTCTTTTTCAAGCTGGTACTGTCCAGATATATTGGATAATTATTCACAAAATTCAAGTCAACTTGGAAATTGCAATCTGGACAAATTTGGAAAGGCTAATACATACACACTCACAAATGTTGTTGGCAACCTATAAAGTGCCCTAAGCCTTTGGAGTGTAGAAGATTTGTTTCAGACAACTTTTTATAAACAAGATTGTCCATCCCCTTCCATCCCACAATAATTCAGTTGTGTTAAAGAAAATTCAGACATTTATTCATACCATCTAGTTTTCCCCATTCTCAGGATAATACTGAGCGTTATTCTGACAAATACTTGATTAAGACCCACTTAATCAGAGTAGGAATTCTACTCCCTTTTCAGTCACAGGAAATAAGACAGATGAGAACTGTAAAGAAAAGAATTCAATTTATTCTCCCCATAGTATATTTTTCTCTTGTCCGGTGGAACAGCTTTGTGGATAAAAATCACTCTGTTGCATCATAAATAGTCCTCTAGTTGCTTACCTAGTTGTGCATCTCAAAAGTAAAAAATAAAAATGAAATTGCAAACTACCATAACTCAACATTTGCCAGTGCCATTTATCAAACATAATTTTTTTTCACTTTCATTGTAATGAATCAATCAGTTATGCGAATTGGTTTAAAACAACTTCTAGCCCATAATTTACTCATTTTGTCAAATTTTTGCGAACTCAGATGAGACAGAGAGAGAGAGGGAGGGAGGGAGAGAGAAAGAGGGGGGAAGAGAGAGAGGGAGGGAGAGAGGAGAGTGGGAGAGAGAGGAAGAGAATGGTTACCCTCATAAATTTATCATTTGTGGGGTGGCTCAGTTCTTTTATCACACCAGTAGAATATTAATGTGATAATAAAAATTAAACATTACAAACAAAAGTATTAATACGCGAGGTTTTAACTAGAAAGGCATTGGTTTATGAACACCTTATGAAATTCTGCAGAATAGATAAAAGGAATCTTTTGTTACATAATTCATTGAATTTATTTCTTCAGGCCATTAATCATGTCGTCTTCTAGGTTAGGCCTGCTTCACCTATAATTCAGAAGAACTGCTTTGGACTTCACAGAAACACAGCATCTCTCTGCCATTCATTCAAGAATGACATTCATTAAAGAGATCCCTTCCAGCCCTATGATTCTATGCTTCTAAAGCAGCCACACTTTATGTAAGCAACGTGAGAACCTAGGAAAGCTACTGTGTAATGAATAAAAGATTTTGTAATTGTGCTCGCACACGATTCAAAGCCATTCTTTTGAAACATGTAGAGTACCATCTTCAGGAGAAGAAGCAGTGTGCCTCTGCATTATTAGTTGCTTGGTATAAACATGGGAGAATGCTATTACTCCTATATCCTGCCGGGAGCATGACAGAAATGTTGCATATGTTTATGTGGAACTGCCCCTAAATTGGATATTCAGGAATCTTTAAAACTGATTATGTTTTACTGCTTTAAATGTTCTAAAACCAGCTTATTAAATTTTGGCCAATATTTCTTAAATTGGAAGCAAGTACGATAATACCTTCCAGAGTTTTTGGACTTCACTTCCAACCAGCACTTCAAGAGGTTTTTGGAGCTTTAGCCCCAAACATTTGGAGAATGCTAGATTGTCAAGCCTTGAGAAAACAATGTCAAGATATGTAAGAACAACTGCTGAAGGGAGTTCTGAAGGATCTCAAAATCAGCAACTGCATTCTAAGAATATCAGTTCTCAGGCAGCATTCACGATAGTGATTCATAATGAGAATTGCTTTAATTTGTTGTTGACACTACAGTCTACAAAACCGTTTCTTCTTTATAAGATTGTCCTAAATGAGATGGTGGACCAATCACTGCAATTCCAAAGAACTATGGGAGACATGCTAGTACAGTGATGGCGAACCTTTTCGACACAGGGTGCCGAAAGGGAGCATGCGCACATGCACGCTCTTCGGGGATCCAACCCATAAGAGGAGTGGCCCAGGGGGCATGTGCATGCCGGGAAAGAAACTTCTGGTTTATGGTGCGCACATGCACACCATCCAGCTGGTCTTCTGGTTTCTGGCACACATGCACACATGACGATCAGCTAGCCGGCATACATGCACACACCTGAAAATGGAGGACCAAATCTTCCAGTTTCCGGCACTGCTGCATGCACAAAGGGCAGTTGATCATCACGCTTGCATTCCCAAAACCCAAAAGAGGAATGGGTGACGCTGCACGTGCAAAGTGACATGGCTCCCCATGCCATTTCAGGAATGCGTGCCATAGGTTCGCCACCATGGTTCTAGCAGATTTCATATTTCCCCAAAGGATGCTAAGTTTATTTTGAGCAAAACACCTACAATTTACACCATCAGGTATGTGTGAAAGTCATGGCCATCACCTGCTGTTTGCTCCTCCTTGCTATCACAACCTCTCAGTCTGCTTACTTTTGGGAAGGGGATATGAGAAGGGGACGATAAACACTTCCTACAAGCAAATGAAAGAATGAGCTGCTGCAGGCATGCTGCCCAGGCCACTTCACCTCTGTCTTCCGTTTCAAACTGTCACCAGATCCCTCTCCCTCTGCTCCTGCAGGATTACGTTCAGCTTTTGAAACATCTTCCTTTCTCAAAAATGCGGTGCTTTTTGACCTGCTGGTCGGCAGCAGAAACAAACATCTCAAACTCTCATGAGTGTGCAAAGCTAGTTGTGCGGCTTTTCGAGTCCCAGTTCCTTTTGCAACAAAATTATAATTGAACATTTTGCCTGAGCTGATAAGTTGGCACAATCTTAGCTTGCTCTGTCAACTATTTGTGGTTGCTCAGTGGTGGGTTTCAAAATTTCTTAGAACCTCTTCTGTAGGTGTGGCCTGCTTTGTGGGAGTGACTTGCCAGCTATGTGAGTGGGTGGGAGTGGCTTGCCAGCCATGTGACTGGGTAGGTGTGGCCAACTTGTAAAATATGGTGAAACTCAATTAACAATGCTCTTGCTTAGCAACCAAAATGTTGGCTCAGAAACTCTGGCATTTGAAGCACGCAAGTCTTAAAGCTGTCAAGTTACAAGACCCTTGCACCCCTAACCCTTTAGAAAAAAAACCCAGGGGTGTTCAAACTTGACAGCTTTAAGACTTGTGGACTTCAACTCCCAGAATTCATCCTCTCGCTCTTCATCTTGATGATATGCGGATGGGTGGGGGGAGGCAGCTGGAACCGGTTCTAAATGGCACGGTAGATTTGTGGAACCTCTTCTATAGAAGAGGTTAGAACTGGCAGGAGCCCACCACTGTGGTGGCTGCAATTTTAGGACGATAAGACTGCTATTCATTAAAGCCATTGGCCCTTTTTCAGATTTTTGCTTGAGCTATGCCTTGAAAGTCTGAAAAATGTCACGCTAGTTTAATGAAGAAGCAAAAATGCTGTACCTTCATGAAGCACATCTTCCAAATCATTTTCATAGCCTTATCAGCGATATTGAATAATTTATACTACATTTCAGTGAACCACATGGATGAAGGATCACATTCCAAAATTTAAGTCAGGATTATGTAGATTAATATATAGGAGTAACTTCCCTGCTTTCTTACATTTTAAGAATTATTTTAGCTATACAATTTAAGATGAAGACCCTTTGAAGAGTGCGAGAGTAGGAATGGATTTCCAGAGGAAAAATTGCAGACTACAGGAACCAGGAACTAGTCAGGTGACCCTGAGGACACAGATAAACCTCCAAGTGCTTCAAGGACCCTCTAAAAGGATGCAAATGACCAGCTGTCTGCAAGGAATATAAATCTTTCCATTCCCCACTATCCTATCAGAGCTGAAGAACCTTCTTGGATGAAAAGTGAAACGTCTTCAAAAGAAAAAACAAGAAAGTCTAGTTGCCTCCTGAAAAAGCATTATTGGGGCAACCATGACCTGGACGATTAAAAAGCTCTACAGACTTTCTGCTTTCTTACAGTTTCCCTAAGTTTCTCCAGTCAGATTGTCATTAAAATCATGTCATATTACACTATTTTTGATCCAGTGTGACCATATGAATGGAGAGGCCAAAGTCTTTGAGATATTGCAGAGACTTATGGGCCATCCTGTTTCAAGCTGGAAGAAGTCTTGGGCAAGGCAAATCGCTGTCCTGCAGCTGAGTAAAGTTACCTGTGAAATAAGAGCAAGCTTCCCATCTGGACTGGAATGATGTCATTGGAAAGGGAATCTGTCTCCCTGTTTAATATTTTTGCCATAGAAACAGAGGTGGGTTCCTACCAGTTCGCACCTATTCGGTAGAACCGGTTCGTCAAATCTACCGAAACGGTTAGAAGAGGTTCCACCAGTGGGCCCGGAAAGCAGGCCACACCTACAGAAGAGGTTCCAAAATTTTTTGAAACCCACCACTGTTCCTTGGATATGATTATTCTACACTATCATGCTCATATTTATAAAACTCAGTGCCTCTGTGAAAGGTAAGGATGACTACTGCGTTTGTGGTGCAATCAGAACATTGCGTGTGTTGAAGTTGTTTTAACGCAAACCAAAGATGCCTTTAAAAAAACAAGTTTACATCATATTCTTATGCATGCCAGTGCTGTGTATGAGGTAATTTAAGGTGGTTCTGACAAGTGTCGTCGGCATCCTCATATCCGGTCACATGGGCGTCAAGCCACTCCCATCCGGTCACATGGGCAGCAAGCCACTCCCACAAAGGAGGCCACACCCACAGAGTAGGTTCGAACAATTTTTGAAACTCACTACTGCATAGAAATACCTGGATTTTTCTCTCCAAAAAATAACAAAGGCAATCACAGTTTTATAGGTTTGCCATAGGTTTCAAGTTTGCTACAAAACACAATAGAATCTGAACAGTTGTTTGTTGTATTTCTGAAATCCACTAAGTTATAGTTTTATGTAACTCTCAGACTCATCTTCCACATAAATATTACAAATGAAAAATATTCATCTTTAGATCAGGAAGCTAAGCTGGATTTTCAAAATCATTACTGTGTTAATTTGGGATATGTTGAGCTACATGTTAACAATAATAATATTAGAGTTATCCTCCAATTAAATCACTCAGTTGATTAATCCAGAAGTTGTGAATGCCCCAACACTGGAAGTCTTTAAGATGATGTTGGATAGCCATTTGTCTGGAACGGTATAGGGTTTCCTGCCTAGGCAGGGGGTTGGACTAGAAGACCTCCAAGTCCCCTTCCAACTCTGCTATTGTATTGTATTAATTACATGCTTTTAATTGGTTGATTAAATTTTATTGCATATAAATCAATAGTTCTGAAGCAAAATACTTCTTCGAATGTTTTAGATGATGTGTGTAGGCACTGCTTAAAAGCACGAGAAGAGAAAGTAATTTTTTCTAAGACGCTTGTCATCTATGTTTAGAGAGGAGCCTTTATTTAAAATTGTCAAGTTTAAAATTTTGCTATCCAATTAATTGGGAGCACCATCCAATGAAGTGATTTAAATTATTTGATCATCCTAACTATGATGACTCCCCTGGACCAGGAGTGGGTACCAGCTTCTTCTACTGACGGTTCACTCAGGGATGTGCTTCAGGTGTGCATGCATGCGCAGTAGTAAAAAACAAAAACAAGATGGCGGTGCCTATGGCGCCAATAGAACTGGTGTGGCAGGCTGAGTTACCACCTATTTGGCTGAACTGGTAGGAACCCACCTCTACCCTGGACAGTTCCCCAGATGCCTCTCCAGAGGTCAGCTTGGAGGAAGACGAACCAGTTCTAGGAGGCACATCTGGAGGGGAGTTGGTTAATGGCTCCAAGTAGCTGTCTGAGAGAGGCTGAAGCATAGGTGCAGCAGGACAGCCCTGAGGCTTCAGGTGGAGAAATCATGCAGCTTCAGCCAGTCAGTGATGAAGAAGAGGAACTGCCTTCTGCCCCTGATCCAAGAACACGCAGGCAGAGAAAAGGCAGGAACAGAGAAGGTCATCCAGACCAGGGGTCTGCAACCTTGGCAACCTTAAGACTTGTGGACTTCAACTCCCAGAATTCCTCAGCCAGCTTTGCTTAAAGTCTTCCAAGTTGCCAAGGTTGGAGACCCCTGATCCAGACTACTCGTGAAGAGAAAGCCTCATCCTTCTTGATCGGCTGCACCAGAAGCTGGCTATTTAGCACAGCAGACAGATGGAAGCGATGCTGGGAACAACGTGTTCATTTCCTAGCTGTTGTTGTGATTCTTGTCTTGCTTGGATTGGCAACGTGCCTTGACTTGCATCGTGCCTTATGAACTCTAGACTTTTGTTGCCTCGTGAACCCTCTTGTGGATTTAATTTTGCCATGTGAGTTTATTTTGACGGGGAAACTTTCAAGTGCCTTGTGGCCTCATTGGCCATTGCCTGTGAACTAGCATTGGTTTGCTTATGGTTGGAGCGGGACAGCGCATTAACCAACTATTTAAGGGAACTGGGATCCTAAATAATATTACTACAGCTATTTGTAAAAAAAAAAAAAAAACCATCATTATTACGCATATTAAAATCAAACAAGTAGGAATGCAGAAATAATTTTAACATGACCAACAAAGTAGAATTTTGAATATACTTCTCTCTAAACCAGTGGTTCTCAACTTTTCTAATGCCGTGACCCTTTAATACAGTTCCTCATGTTGTGGTGACCCCCAACCATAAAATTATTTTATGTTTTCCATATTTTTTCAAAAACATGTGTTTTCCAATGGTCTTAGGCGAACCCTGTGAAAGGGTCATTAAACCCCAAAAGGGGTCCTGACCCACAGGTTGAGAACCACTGCTCTATACAATATAGTCATATTTCATTCAGTCACAATCTCTCTCTCTCTCTCTCTCTCTCTCTCTCTGTACATGTATGTGAACATACTTATATGTAAAAATCAGTGTTTCTTCTTCCCAATGTTAAAAGATAACATCATAATATCACTATCTTTAAAAATAATTATTGTTGAGGTCTGGAAGTGAGATAAAATTGCATTAATGCAGGATTTTTCTTTCTCCTGTTATTCTAGAGTATACATTTTGCAAATATTTAAGAATATCCTGCCAGCAGTTTAGACATTGATGGCTGTGTGTTGTGTTATTTTGAGGGGACAGCACATTTACACTGTTATGCAAACTGTATGCTCACTCCTTTACATTGTAGCCAATTGTAGTCATTTTTTTCAATGTTGTCACATGAAAAGATATACTTAAATATTTACAAAATGTGAGGGGGATGTATTCACCTCTGTATATACTGTAGGTAACCACCTACAAGAAGATTAGGTATTATTTAATATTGCAGGCTATGCAATGAGCCTTTTAAAATTGGGCTATAATTCAGAACATGATATACAGGAAAACCACCCCTAAATTGCAGTTTATTCTTTGCTATGGCATGAAGTTTAGGTTTGGGATGTCATTTAAATCTGTGGGGCATAAGGGGCACATTCTTCCCCTTTTGTGGAATGATCTTCTCCAAAGACCCAAATTGAGGAATGATGGATGCAAACAGCAGTGTATAGATCTGAGAACTCCTATATAGATACTGTATAGTCCTATTGCTCGGATATATTATGAAGCAAAGGAAGTGATTGTGCTTATTTGAATAGGAAAAGAGCCAAAGATTCTTTTGTGCATTGACCTGTTTCAGAACTTCTGGGGGGGGGGGGGGGAAATCCTAAGTCTCATTCAGAGGAAAAAAAAGTTACAGTAATTTGATTCACTTACCTTCCCTACCGGTTCGCAAATGTGAGCGTATGTGCCATGTCTGCACATGCGCACCGCCTTCTGCACATTATGTCGGGGTGGGTGGGTGGAGTCTCTTGCAGCCACTGCAACTGTTCTCCCAAATGGGAGAAAACCAGCTGAATACCACCTCTGAGCCCTAAGAATGTTCTGTCTATGAAAGATTTGTGTCTAATCAATCGATGATGCCTCCTTGCATGTGATCAGATGAATTCCCTATTGGACTAGGATTCCCTCTAAGGATAACTGGGAATCACAACTTTAAGTAGTCTCTGGCTTGGTTGTCTCCTTTAGGGGGCAAGAGACTGAGTCATGCTATCACTTTCCAGGACATTTCCTTCCTTCTCCTATTGGTATTTTGGATGCACAAAGGTATGACATTTTAATAGTCTAAACCAGGGGGTCAAACTCAAGGCCTGTGGGGCGGGCCTGGAAATAGCAAAGCACCTGCCCATGGCGCCTCTGCAGCCAAAATGGGATATGGGGGCATGTGTGACCCCCCGCTGCACCCCATTTTCAGCCTGGAGGGCCTCCTGCAGCAATCTGCCAGACAAAATGGGGCATGGTGAGCCTGTTTTAGCTGGCAGGGTGCTGCAAAAGGTGTCCGTCACATCTCTACCCCCCAGCCGGCCAACAGAAGAGAACTACAATGCTGATCCACAGTGGTGGGTTTCAAATTTTTTTAGAACCTCTTCTGTGGGTGTGGCCTGCTTTGTGGGAGTGGCTTGCCAGCCATGTGTGACTGGGTGGGAGTGGCTTGCTGGCCATGTGTGACTGGGTGGGAGTGGCTTGCCAGCCATGTGACTGGGTGGGTGTGGCCAACTTGTAAAATGTGGTAAAACTCACTTAACAACACTCTTGCTTAGCAACCAAAATGTTGGTTCAGAAACTGGCATTTGAAACATTCAAGTCTTAAAGCTGTCAAGTTACAAGACCCTTGCACCCCTAACCCTTTAGAAAAAAAATCCCAGGGGTGTTCAAACTTGACAGCTTTAAGACTTGTGGACTTCAACTCCCAGAATTCCTCCTCTCGCTCTTCATCTTGATGATGTGCGGACGGGTGGAGAGAGAGCTGGAACTGGTTCTAAACGTCACTGTAGATTTGTGGAACCTCTTCTATAGAAGAGGTTAGAACTGGCAGGAACCCACACCTGCTGATCTGTCCCTTGAAGAAATTCAGTTTGACACCCCTCTCTTTATTCGTCTTGCAAAGCAGAGAATCGGAAGGTCCATAAATCTATTGTAGCTCCTGGGCCTTACTGCCCATTGCAACATTTCCAATTTTATGAGCACATTTATTCCCCCCTTCCCATAATAAAATAATATTTACGGCAGAGGAAAATTCCAGCAATAAGAACACAAGAAACTTTTTTTCTTTTTTTTCTTTTTTTTTCTTTGCCTAAACAGCATTGCATTTCAGCTTTTAACGAGGAATCTATTCTGTAAGCATAAATAACCTAAAGGCTCGGATTTATTAAGAATGCAAAAAAAAAAAAGAATTAAAAAAATAAATCAGGGCAAAAGAGACATTTCCACCCCAAAACAGTGTAGCACTTTTACTTCTCACATCTAGAGCTATTGTCACTGCAATTTTCTTACCCTGCAAACAAGGCTGTCATTCCTTACCAACCATTTAAATAATAAATTTCCAACTATGCTGCTCGCAGCATTACTAAAAAAAAGAGAGAGAAAATATTAACTTACAAAATAACCAATTATTCATACATAATGATGACAAATAAAAAAAATCTTAAATTAAACAGCTTTCTGTCGTTCTCTGGGTATCCACATTTCATTCCAGTTTCAGGTAGCTTGGCACTGAGTAATTAAACATTAAAAAATCAAGTTTGTAGACGTCATAGAGCTGTGTTTGGTGCTCCGAACTGATGTTCTGGAAGAACTCTGCAGTCATTTCATCAGTAGTTCTTGTAGACTTTGCATAAGTGGGGAACTTGAGATAGTTTCCTACTCCTGCTAGTTGAAGGATGTAGTTGGAATCCTCCTCAAGAGTCTCGTACTTCCCTATGAGGTCGTAATGGATGTGACAAGGATGGCACAGAGAAAAGACAGTTTGCCAGTGTTCATTGAATGGCTCTTCTCTTTGAGTTTGCGGGTCTATGAGATAAGCCACAAACTCTTCAAATTTTACATCATCACCTTTCTGCAGAGCCTCTTGTGTCGCATTTTTCCTTTGGCGTTTCACAATTTTGGTACCATATCTCTTGTGAAAGGAGGTGTTATATTTTTGGGTGAATTTGTTTCTGTAGGCTGACACCAGTCTCTCAAAAGGCTCACGGACAAACAAGAACTTCATGTAGTTTTTCAAGCGATGGTTGATCTCTGGAATGCTGTACTGGTTGAGGGTTTTCAAGTTGGATGAGACATGGGCTTCATTTGCTGGTATCTCCATAGGATCTGTGTATTTTCCTCTCCCAGTCAACACCATCATGACTCTTTTCCAGTTGGTACAGGCCACTTTGGGGACATAGCAATAAATCAGTTCATGATCTTCATCAACCACTAAATGTTTGAGATCGTTAGGGGTCAGGACACGGCGCTTCTTGGTGGACATGCTGTTGGCTCGACAGGTATCTGTCACTTGATCTCTCCGGATTTGATGAAGGATTGCAGTGCTGGATAATTCCAACTATGTAAATAAAACACAAATAAAGACAACTTAGTACTGTTTGAAAATATTTTTCCATCTTGTTATTAATACTGTCTATTATCCTTCTTGCTAAAGCCCACTGAAGTGGTACACTAGGTAAAGTAAATGTTCCTCTCACACATATGTGTTAGTCGTTCCCAACTCTAGGAGGCAGTGCTCATCTCCGTTTCAAAACTAAAGAGCCAGCACTGTCCAAAGAAGTCTCCGTGGTCATGGGGCCAGCATGACTAAACGCCGAAAGCGCACAGAATACAACAGCCTTCCCATGAAAAGTGATTCCTTTTTTTCTACTTTTTACGTGCTTTTGAACTGCTATTTTGGCAGAAGCTGGGGCAAGTAATGGGAGCTCACTCCATTACACGGCGCCAGGGATTCAAACCGCCAAACTGCTGACTTTTCTAATTGACAAGCTCAGCATGTTAGCCACTGAGCCACCGTGTTCCTATATCTTAGGCTAGATGTCAAACTCACGCTGTCACATTGTCGACACGTGACGTAATAGCAATAGCAATAGCAATAGCAGTAGACTTATATACCGCTTCATAGGCCTTTCAGGCCTCTCTAAGCGGTTTACAGAGAGTCAGCATATTGCCCCCAACAATCTGGGTCCTCATTTTACCCACCTCGGAAGGATGGAAGGCTGAGTCAACCCTGAGCCGGTGAGATTTGAACCGCTGACCTGCTGATCTAGCAGTAGCCTGCAGTGCTGCATTTAACCACTGCGCCACCTTGGCTCTAATGTGATTTCCCCCTCCCCCTTTGCTAATGCAGGTGGCGTGGCCAGTACTTGAAGCATATGGCCCACGGGATACGAGTTTGACACACCTGCCCAGGCAGAAATTGTTTCTAATTCTATGCTAGAGCTGCTTCTGTAGAGATTCTTCTGCTGTTTGATTGACAAACAAAACTTACAGTTACCACTTTGAAATAAAACAATTACTAAAAATGCACTTTCCTGGAAAACTAGTGGCTTGTTCAAGACCCATCTATCCAGTCTTCTATGTCCAAAAGCAATATTACAACTTAGGGATGATGCTGAATCTTGTACTTTATAGGTATACTTTTTAAATGAAGTCTGGAGTTCATAAGTTACAGTACACTGTTTGCAATTCTACTAAGAAAAAAAGGTACAGTTCCTTTGTGTATCCTCTGCTCTAAAAGAATCCCTTGGTGATGATAGCATTCTATTTATCAGTTGCTGCATTACACTCCAGCTGGGAACCCAGAAGACAAATTTGCATGTAACATGCTCTCTTTCCATCCTTTTTCTCCCCTGTGCTGGATTTTGATGCATCTGTGGTTTATCAAAGTGCAATTCCCTGTTGCCTTCAAATTATGAAATAGATTTTATACTGAACTTCAAATGAGGATCAGATCCTGATGCATTTCCAGTCTCTAGTTAGTAAATAAACCGATGTTTACCTATGTGGAAGCAATGGAAATTGTGGTTTGATTAATTCTACATGTATTGGAATCAGCCCCAGGCAGTAAAGAAGGATAAAGAAAGACTATAAACAAAAGATCCCTTCTCTGGTCAGATCAAGTTGCTTTCCCTGTAAGACAGGGGTGTCAAACTGGATTTCTCTGAGGGCCGGATCAGCATTGTAGCCCTCCTCCATGAGCCAGCCAGAGATGTTTGAGGGGGGGAGACAGGATGGGCAGCGAGGCCCCCCTTTCCCCATTTTTGGCCTGGACGGCCCTCTGCAGTACTTTGCCAGCCAAAATGGGGCATGGGAGGGCCGTCTGGAGCTGTCTGATTCCCCCCACATCCCGTTTTTGGCCTGGACTGCCTCCTGCAGCACTCTGTTGGCCAAAATTGGGCATGGGTGATTCAAGAGGTCATCCAGGCCAAATATAGGGTGTGGGGGTTAGAGTTAGGGTTACTCTAACCCTAATCCTCACCTAATTTTGGCTGCCAGAGGCATCGCGGGCCAGTACTTTGCTATTTTCAAGCCATCCCCATGGGCCAGATTTAAGCACCCCCATGGGCCGGATACAGCCCAAGAGCCTTGAGTTTGACACCCCTGCTTAAGAGCTAAGATATCGTATTGGAATCAAGGGTACAGAAGATCAGGTTCTGCAGAAATGTGGAATGGCATTTACCAGAACGTAATGTCTTTTCAAAGCATTCTATTTACAATAATTGTATTTCTTAACCAGTGCAGAAAACTCATGTTTTCCAAGAATTGCCAAGAAGATTTTTGGATTTCAAGCAAGAATGAGAATGAATTTCCTACTCGTTTGCCCTAGAAATCCTACAATCAGAAATCTAACAGCTCTATGGACGGCTGTTTCTTTTGCAGATGAGATAATTATGGCTGTTATCCTAGCCCTGCCCAACCTGCAGAGGAACTTATGGCCATAATTACAGGTGAAGCTACAGATGGAAGCAAACACATTTTATGGGCTCCTAAGGACAATGCAGCCATAACTTGGTACTGCAAGTATTTCAGTCCACCTTTGTGAAACATGGCAATAGAAATCTTTCTCTTGTCCTCAAAAGACTTCTTCCCACAACTCTGGTCAAATTCATTTTGAAAGAAGATCAAAACGTGGTGTGACCTTTGATGCTGAGAACAGAAGGAGGACACTGGTTTCCAAGCACTTTGAAAATGAACACAGTATGTGCTCCTGCTGTTGATATGTATCTCAACATAAGATTAATTGTTTTGTCTTCCTCATTGTCAGTGACCTTGGCGTGTGAAATAAACTTTGTGGAAAGGCACCAAAGGAATTTTAAAACATGCTTCCCAGAAGTAGTTGTTTTATTTTGTTTTGCTATCAGTGCTGGCTTCTGAGACTCACAACATCAAATAGGCAAGCATCCATTGGCTTTGAACATGCTTTTTGCTTATCATGTTCTTTGTTTCTAGATGGATATATTTATTAAGGATTTTTGTAGTTCTAAATTGAATAAATTTTCCTTTGTAGAATGGGTTAAATTATAGGATAGGATTACATTCTTTTTCCTATTTTATTCCTCTAATCCTTCTCACACTGCAAGTTTTCTGGGGTAGATTATTTAGTTACTTAAGATATTGCAGCAAAAAAGAACAACTCTGTAATATACTGGGACTAGAGGAGGTAAGCAAGTTCTGACCAGTTCTGGAGAACCAGTAGTGGAAATTTTGAGTAGTTGAGAACCGGTAAATACCACCTCTGGCTGGCCCTGCCCCCATCTAGTCTCTGTCTCCCCCGTCCCAGCTGATCAGGAAGAAATGGGAATTTTGCAGTAACCTTCCCCTGGAATGGGGTGGGAATGGAAATTTTACAGTATCCTTCCCCTGCCATGCCCACCAAGCCATGCCCACAGAACCGGTAGTAAAAAAATGTTGAATCCCACCACTGACTGGGACATAGCTCATGGATGTTTCAATCTATTAAAACAGCCAATATAACAATATGATGTCAAAGGATGTCAAAAATCACTTAGCAAAAGTCATAACAGTTTAAGCATGAATATCCCAAATTTCTTTTCCATGTAGCCAGGAATATGTGTTGTAAAAATTGTGCTAACCCAATTAAATTCCATTATATTGACCAACCTATTGTTAAGCCATGAATTATTGATCAATGGGATTGGTTTCCACAACTAGCCATTGATAATTTACAATGCAGTAATTCAATAGCAAATTACACTATTTGTGCAAAATCATGATACATAGGACATCACATACCATCCCTTGCTGCCACTTCTGGACATCCATGCAGGGATTATAATTTTTAAGTGTTGCTTTCATCTAACATGCTGAGCTTACTATAATGCCATAACTCAGACATTACTGAGAAGTGACCCATTAAATATACTTTGATTTTCATTTTAGGAGAAATATTGATATTATCAATATTCTAATAACCAGACTATTGCAATACCCAGGTATGTGATGGTTAAGATGCTGAGCTTGTCGATCAGAAAGGTCGGCAGTTCGGTGGTTCAAATCCCTAGCACCATGTAACGGGGTGAGACCCCATTACTTGTCCCAGCTTCTGTCAACCTAGCAGTTCAAAAGCACATAAAAATGCAAGTAGAAAAATAGGGACCACTTTGGTGGGACTACGGAGACATCTTTGGACAGCACTGGTTCTTAGGCTTTAAAACAGAGAGCACCACCCCTAGAGTCGAGAATGACTAGCACATATGTGCGAGGGGAACCTTTACCTTAAAATCCAGAATGCATATTCACAAGTAGCAAATTTTTACATTTGCATTAGTATTGGCTGCGTCCATTAAAATAGGTATTATCCCACCCCCCTCATCATATACAAGCAGAGCTCAAATACCCCATTTTCTGATCTGGACTACCTTAAAGAGCTGATTATAACCTATCTTCATTTCCCCCCTTTCTCCCTTCATTTCAAAAGTTCCACTTATTTGCCATGTATGAATGAACACGCAAACATTCATAAACATTCTGATACCATTAACAGGCTTCATAATTTACACAAAGTCTAATTGCAGCAGGAATGTAGCCATTATATATTACCAATAGCAATCAATGTCTTTCCTTTTTCCCCTTAATTAATACTCACATTGCATTGTGTTAATTTATTCCTTTGATCTGAAAGTTAAACTTTCATTTAAAGTAAAGTGCCATGTAAATGCCATCAAGGTCCTGGAATCATATTTTCATGATTTGTAGACCCCCCCCCTCCAGTGTTTACATTTTGTTCCTGCTGCGGTGTCTGTGTCACCTTGAGCTCATGGTTGCCATATGTGACTGCCATTCCTAATGTGCGTATGAGACAACTGACCTAATGACCTTTATCCAAAGTCTTAATGACAACAAATTAAAAGTCACATTGAAGCATATCTGCTTTTTTGGCTACTGACATACCTAGAAACCCTCGCACAATTAAAAAAAAGACACAGAGTTAATTGCAAATTAGCTTTCTAGCTAGCGGATCTTTTGATTGAAGGTGCCCTGCAACAATGCTAATTTTTGAAGATACGAATTTGCATCAATATGCTTAAGGGTTTTTTGGCAAACATTTTGAAACTAACGTTTAATAATAATTGTTTTTTTAATATGCCCACTGTTTTTTGCTGTAGGCCGCTCAGAGTCACTTTTTTGCAAGATAGTTGGCCATATAGTTTTGATAAATGCATAAATAAATATTCTCAATATCTTTAATAGCTAGGGACAGATGCCTCTTCTCCGACCTTTTACGACACAATCCACTATCAGTTGCAAGAAGAAGGCAGATGTGACACATGTCCAGGTGGTAGACCTTGGCTTACAACCACAATTAAGCCCAAAATTTCTGTTACTAAACGAGAAATTGTTCAGTGAAATTGGCCCCATTTTACAACCCCTCTTGCCATACTTGTTAAGTGAATCACTGCAGTTGTTAAGTTAGTAACATTGTTGTTAAGTGGCTTCCCCATTGACTTGGCTTGTCAGAAGCTCACAAAAGGTGATTACATGACCCCGGAACACTGCAAATATCATAAATATAAGTCAGTTGCCAAGCGTCTGAATTTTGATCACATGACTGTGTGGATGTTGCAATGGTTGTAAGCAGGGGTGGGTTTCAACCGGTTCGCAGCGGTCCCTGCGAACCGGTTGGTCGCCGAACCCGGAAGTAAGTAACTTTCAGGAACGGCGAAGGGCGCGCCTGCCCGCCCGCGGTCCTTACCCGGTTTTGATGAGTTCTGCGCTTCCACGCATGCACAGGACGCATACAGCGCCTGCACGATCGTACAGGAGCAGCTGGAGTGTTGCGCAGATGCTAGTACGCATGCGTGCACCGGCGTGTGCACGAGGACGCCGCCGGCCCTGTTCCAACCAAACCGGTTGGAACGGGGCGAGAAACCCACCCCTGGTTGTAAGTATGAGAAATAGTCATAAGTCACTTTTTCAGTGCCGTTGTAACTTCAAACGGTCATTAAATGAACAGCTGTAATCAAGGGCTATCTATACGGATCCTTACTGCATGGCTTAATTGAAACAATACGATAGTTATTTAGCAGTTTCCAAAAACTTCAGCACTGAAGTGACATGGCAGCTCTCACCTAAAACAGAGCCCATGAAAATATGCAAATCGAAAGAGATAATCCTCGACTCCTCCCACATTTTAAGATACAGAAATAGCTTTTTTTTTTTTATTCCAATGTTTGGATGGTTCAAACTGGCTTGAAAGCTTCATTTATATCTGAGCAGATTGCACAGGTAGGGCTTTTTCAAAACTTTGGAGACTCAAACTGATCAGGAAGATTATCTTCCTATACCACAATTTACCTTCACTGTACCTATGGATCAGTGGTGGATTCCAGATCCTGGTGCAACTGGTACGGTGCAACAGGGCCTGGCATCCACCACATGAATGCATGCTGCATGTGTGCATAAGCGCACAGTGTGCACATGCGTCCTTACCTCCTGTGATGCCTCTGCGATGCTCCAGCTGCTCAGCGGAGCGTCGCGCAGGCGCTGTACGCTCTGTGCGCAGAAGTGCCGAAGAGCTCAAATACAGGTAAGGAGGGCGGGCAGGGGTGCCCTCCGGAGCACCATACTGGAACAGTACCCAGTGTTCCCGGCAGGCACCGGTACGCCCGTACCGGGGCGTACTGCCTGCAACCCACCACTGCTATGGATTTATTTTTTGTTCAGAGACAAAAATTGGGATCACTTATGTAATCAGCATGGAAAGAAATAAAAAAAAATCAAGGTGGTAGCTACCACTCTTCAAAGCCTTTGATGTACATGGCATTAATAAACAAAAGGATGAAGCTTTGATTGTCTAGTCATAGCCACCAAGTTAACTTTTTGGGTGCGTCTCCCATGGATAGACCTGTCTGAAATAAGCTTTTCTATTACCTTTTAACTAATAGCTTTTGCGATCTTGAATGCATCGCTCCATCTGATAAGTCTCAAATATTAAACAATTGTGCTTAAATTAGGGATAGGAAACAAAGCACGTGGCCCCAATTTTTATGAACATCATAGATTGGAAAGGCTAGAGGTAAGTATTGTGTGGGTTCCAATTCAAAATACAGCCCCAGGTACTACCGGTAACTAAAAAAGAATCAAGGTTGTAGGCAATTCATTTCATGGCACATTTAACTAAGACATATTTGAAGGGTGGGGAAACATTATTTGTTTAAAACTCCTGTAAATCATAGCTTGCTATTTTTTTCTGAATGAAAAGAAAATCCTTTCATTTTTACCTCAGTGGGTTTTTGCTATGTTTCTTGCAAGTACATATTTTATTTACTTTCTTCTTAGTTTTCCTCCCTTTTGTTATTTGCTCCTACAGTAATTTTACTTCATTTGCAGATAGTCATTGCCTGCCTTGCATTATAATCCTTTCATCAGTTTTGAACATCTGCCAGGTCCTAACTGTTTCATTCTGTTGATGTATTTGAAGATGCTAATTTCACTTTAGATGGCTTTGTATCCTATCCCAACTCATTGCATAAAACCCCACAGCAAGTCCAGAAATCTGGCATCTTTGCCAGATATGTACATGCAAGATCCTCCACTTTGTCTCCCTGCTAGACTTCAAGAGACAATCAGATAAGGTGGTCCTTATAGCCCCTCTGGTCTATGACCTCCAAATGTGATCCCATTGTGCCTTCTCAAGCATCACTTATGTGTCCACTTACGCTCTGGGTAAGTTCTTTCATAGAAATGATTATATAGGGTTTTCACCTGTAAGTGAGTCAAATTACAATGGGTATAATTTCCTTGGGAGGAGAGAGAAATAATGTAGGTGCAACACACTTTGTGATTCAACAGTTCAAATGATCAAATGGATTTATATTTTTCATTTCAGGAAAAAAAAAATCCCCAAGCCTAATAGTTAAATATAATCCCAAATGTTATTTCAATTTTGGGAGGTCTCTTATATATGCCTTTTGATATGGCCATTGTCTCCAGTGGACAAAAAATAATAGCAATAGCAATAACACTTAGACTTATATACCATTTCAGCATTTTACAGCACCCTCTAAGTAATTTACAGGATCAGCATATTGCCTTCCGGGTCCTCATTTTATCAACCTTGGAAGGATGGAAGGCTGAGTCAACCTTAAGCCGGTCAGGATCGAACTCCTGGCAGTGAGGAGAGTTGGCCTGCAATACTGCATTCTAACCACTGCGCCACTAAAGCTCGCAAAGCAAGAGAGGAATTGGATCAGGGGTGGGTTTCAACCAGTTCGCGGCAGTCCCTGCTATCCGGTTGGTCGCCGAACCCGGAAGTAAGTAACTTCCAGGAACGGCGAAGGCCTCCCCCCGTGCCCGCGCGCCCGCTCCTTACCCGGTTTTGATGAATTCTGCGCTTCCACGCATGCGCAGGACGCATACAGCACCTGCGCAATCCTCCAGGAGCAGCTGGAGCATCGCACAGACGCTAGTATGCATGCATGCGCCGTGCACGTGCACGTGCGCACTGTGCGCATGCGCGAGGACGCCGCACACGTGCGCGAGGATGCCACCGGCCTCGTTCCAACCGAACCAGTTGGAACGGGGCGAAAAATCCACCCCTGAATTGGATGTTGATGTCAAGCAGAAGGAAGGTTCTCCTGGACTTCTTAAAATATACCACCAATGCAGATGGTGAAGATGGAAGCAGCAGTGTGGTTCAGTGGGATTCCAAAAACAAAATACAATGGCTGCATCCTGGGAAGAATTGTCTCAGGTATTGGAGAAAAGTAATTTACCTTGTTAAATTGAATGAAATCCGGTGAAGAAAAATAGAGGCAAAAGTTTTGGCCTGGTAAAAAGCAATGCTCACATCTTTTGCCAGCATTTAGTTTGACTGGAAACTAATCTGTTAGTTCACTATTAAGTCAGAGTAATTTATAAAGGAAGAATGTGGAATGAGTTTTAGGATAAATATTTAGCAGCCTAAGCCAAGCATGGAAAATCCTCACATAACTTTCCAAAATCAAAAACTCCCCCATTGCTATTAAATTAATTTGGTATAATAAAATGGTGAAATTAATTGATGCATATAATCATATTAACTGTCAGTAACAATGTAAGATGAATTAAATTTTAACTATATCAAATTCTATTGTCTTCTACCATCCACTTTTTGGCCTTGCCCCCCACCCAGTACAAGTGTGGCTAATCGGAAGCCAAACACCTCATCCTGAGCTTCACAAAAGTATTCTATTTTTCAGAATATTTACTCATCATTTCCTCTTTGGTAAGGGTTCATCTCTTAGTGTACCCACATTCAAGGGATGGGTATGCTAATTGAGAGTGGTTGTATTTTCTCTAACTTGCCATACCACATTTTATTTGCTTCCCTTTGAGAAAAGATAACTGTCATCAGCTGGAGTGGAGAAATGCAATAGACCTCTTAAAATACCTGAAATAATGTCTCATAGATGAAGGTCAAGACTTGACCTCTACTATTTAAGCCTGTAGGACAGAGGTGTCAAACTCAGGGCTTATGGGCTGCATCCGGTCCGCAGGGTGCTTAGATCTGGCCCACGGGCCACCCTGGAAATGAAGAAAAGGGAAGGACTGGCCTGCCTGAGCTCCGTTTTCGCTGGCAGAAGACTTGGGCCACCACAGGCAACCCCCCCCGACACGAGTGTCATTGAGCTGATCCACCTACCCTATTAAAGGTCAAACACAACCCTGATGTGGCCCTCAATGAAATCAAGTTTGACACTCTGGTTGTAGGACATAAACTAATGGATTGGCTAATGGTTTAAAGTTATGGGAAGACAACTTCCAAACAGATATTGGGGTGGGGAGGACGTGTTCAGGATGAAGGTGAACATTCATTTGTTGAGGTAGCTTTGATCTGGATGCCTGGAAGATGGAGATGGTAAAATGCTCTTCCAACTCCATGTTTCCCCGCTTGTCTGACTTGGCAGCTTCCCTTTCTGTGCAGGTGATATTAAGATTCTGAGGTCAAACCTCCCTTCTGTTGCTTTTCAGTGATTATGACCTTTGAAAGATACTGCTCAGATTCTTTGGCATGCTGTCATTTCAGCCATCTGGAAGAGGTTTTCTGTCCTGTGTTTTTATTTTTACTCCTTTGTTTTCTTTTGTGTCTTCAGAGGGGCTCATTTTCCTCTGTTCTACCAGCAACAACAATAACATGAAACGGAAAAGTTAAATGAAAGCTACATGGGTGTAATAGATGATAGATGAGCTTTCCACTACCAGGAAGTCATCTTTCAAATGCATGGAAAGGGGAAAAGAATAGTCAGATGTATTCTTACAAGACAGAATTGTTTACAATCATGCACAAGGCTTTCCCCTTAAAAAAAAAATTAACCTCCACCCAACCCCAAACAATCAGCCCTCTTGTTTGTGATGTGTCCAATAATTATAATGGCCCTTTTTCATATTTACCTTTGTTTACGGTGACATACGTCAAAAAGGCATGTTAGCATTTTGAACCATCCTTTGGAATTAGAAGCTATTTTCAGATCTACTTTAAAAGCTTGATATCTAAAATTATGAAGCTTGCTAGAACAAAATGTCAGCTGGATGTGACAGCTCCTTTATGGTTTTTTAAAAAAAAGTTGTTCTGGAAACTTTTGAGAGCACCTGAATAAAACTAGTAAAACAGTGGCTGTCAAATTGTGGTTCATGAAGACATTGAATAGATCAGTGATGGTGAAACTTTTCAGCATTTGGATGTGCAGGTGGGCAGCATCAAGTGCCAAAAAGGGAGTGCATGCTCGCCTGGGCTGCAACCAGAAAGAGAAGCTGCCCAGGGCGCATGTGTGCACTGGAAAATGAACTTCCAGTTTCTGGCACACACATGCACACTGGCCAGCAAGTCTTGCGCATGCACCAATCAGCTGGCCGGTGCGCATACTCACGCCAGATACCGGAAGACCAACTCTTCCAGTTTCTGGCACTGCCACATGCATAAATTCCAACTGATCATTGCGTACACATGCGTGCCAGAAACCCGGAAGAGGAATGGGCGAGGCTGCATATGCCAGGTGCCATAGATTCGCCATCACAGGAATAGATCATTGACTGCAACATTCCTACATCCCCTAACAATCAATTGGTCAGACCAGACCAAAACCCCTCCCCCTCTTTCCCTGTGTTAGTTGATTTGCACAAATGGATCAGAACCTGAAAACGGATGCATTTGTGCATGGTAGTGATAGCACAAGTAGTTTGTGTGTGAGAGGAAATAAACAGGACTTGAGTGAAGTTAATGATTATAAGCTGTAGATACTGTGCTAAGTGGAATTGGGATTCCATGAAATCAACATGTAAGAAAAAATGCAAAATGAAAATATGGTGATTAATATAAATATATATAACAAGGATTTCATTGGCTTAGAAATCCACTAATACCTAGCCCACAGAAACCCATTAATGCCTAGCCCACTAATACCTAGCACATCAGAAATTTTGATTGAACATTCCTGAATTACAGTTGTAATGATGGTACAAGTTAAAATTATGAGAACAGCAGTAATATCAACATCTTAGAAGATAATCTTTTTTATGTTCTCATCGGAGATTCTGCAAAAATGTCCTTCCTTCCTTCCTTCCTTCCTTCCTTCCTTCCTTCCTTCCTTCCATCCATCCATCCATCCATCCATCCATCCATCCATCCATCCATCCATCCATATTGCATAAAATTCAAGTAATGGTTCCTCTGATTAGCTGATCTTAATGTCAAACCATAAACTCTTCTACAATACGTAGACCTAAATCACCACATTATGGTTTACTCTGAGGTGAAACGCCAATCATTTTGTCTGTACCAACATCCATAAACTCTACTGCTTCCTTCTATAAATACTTGCAAGAAAGTCCCCCAAATGAGAAACAGCATGGAAATCTGCTTTTTTTGTTTTTTTTTGGAGTTTTCTTTCTTTTGTTTTCTTTATTTATTCATATACAAACTTCTCAGCTGTCCTTTAGGGGAAGCATATACTGAGAGTGCTTATTTCATTTGAGCTTTTAACCTGACAAAAGAGAGCAAAGCAAATATTTACACAAGGTAGTGAGGCCAAGACACAAATAACTGAAACTTGCCTCAAGAGTCTACAGATTCAAATAACACAACTCTCTCTGTCCTACTTTAAACCTGATGCAAAACATTTGCTCCTGCTTACGGTAGATTTTTGTCATTTCTGTTTTCTTACCTAAACCTGTAAAGAGAAGGCGGGGCCAGATATGACCGGATATAAATGAATCTAAATTCTTGCTAGAAGTAGAGAATTCTTATTGTGCCCAACTGAATGTTCAGAAAGATACCCAACAGACTGAAAGTTCAGGCAAATAAGGGGGAGATTCATTCTTTGAAATCCTCTCTTAATCTGCCTTTTTTGTTGCCCTTGTACCCTAAGAAATCTAAGTTATTGATTTTGTTAGAAAGCCCAAAGGGAAAAAAAAGAGGAGTGTGGAGAAGAGATTAAGAGAGAGACAGAGAAAACAGGTATTATAGGAAAGAGAATAGTGTATAAATCAAGATTTTAAAAAATATTTGTCTTTGAGTGTCAGATCCTGTCTAAGCTAAAAAAAGAGACTTCAGAATTGTTTGATTGTTCCATGAAGGAAGGACACTATCAGATCCCCCTATTCCAGTGTTTTTCAACCTTTTTTGTGCAAAGGCACACTTTTTTCATGGAAAAAATCACGAGGCACACCACCATTAGAAAATGTTAAAAAAATTTAACTCTGTGCCTATATTGACTATATATAAAGTAATTCTCCCACGGCACACCTTACACTATGTCACGGCACACTAGTGTGCCACGGCACAGTGGTTGAAAAACACTGCCCTATTCCATACAAAGAAACTGGCATCAATTGGCAGCTTAGGTTGACAGTAGAAAGAAGTCTCAAATCCTCAGCCTCATTCTGAGGTTACAAGCTACTTCCAAGTGGGGAGGGAAGCTAGTTCAGGTACTAGAAAATAGTACAGGCCTGCAGAGATTTCTTTGCATCATCTTCTGCCTGCCCAGAGTCAGTGCTTCCAGTATTATGACTTGTTGACATGGATTGTCCTAAGAAAATTGTTTTTACACAAATTTAAACAAACTTACTTTGAGATCTATGTAAAATGCATCTATTTGGAATAATTCTTCAGATTTTTAATTTATAAGCAGAAATATATGGGAACCAGCAAGTTATTCGGTAAATCTTACTTTTTCTAAGCTGAGAATCACATTCTTTACCGATAGATTTAATATTCTTCCATCTGCACTTCTTCAAGGAGGTTATAATAAAATCCTTGTAGTTGAGGACATTTACCCTTGTAAGGTTAGCCTTCAAGGAGGTTGAACTCATCTCTCATGTACTATTGCATTTTGTAAAGACATTAGATCAATCTTCATTATGCCACTAATAGATACGTTTTCTGGGAAGCCAAATACATTTTATGTGAATCATCTCCTTTGGGATTTAAAACCATTCATTATATGTAAATAGCTAAATTTTGGGTTGCTGCCATTGAAGTATGATATAATGAATTAAATATTTAATTACTTGGTTTTAAATATTACTTTTGGTTTGATGCACCTTAACTAATAAATTGTGTGTTTGTGTGTGTATATGTATGTACACACACACACACACACACACACACCTATCAATGTTTTAGATTTATTACCAGGTAACAGCTATATTAACATAGTAATAGAGGAGTGAATGTTGCATTGTGTGATTTATTTTGCTAGTTCTTAGTATATTATTGTATTTATTTGCTTCGCTCTGTTTTTGTTCTTTTAAATTTTGCTAGTCATTGACTGAATAAATATTGATTGAATTATAATTTATGGTGAATAATAATGCAATTGAATGGCATACATAAAAGGTGTATATGATTATATTATCTCCCTTGACACAAATTATGTATACTTCCCACATGGACAATAGGTTAGGAATTATAGCATTATCTTATTGGCATAATTATTAAATAATTATGGCATTATCTTTCATTGACTAGATTATTCTTCATGAGTCATACAGAAAGTAATTGGCAGGCACAAGAGAAAAATCTAAATAGTGGAACCAAACAGCAGTAAAAATAAAATACAAGTGTGGCCTATAACAATAATTAATACGTCATAGGTACTAACACAATGGAGTTAATTCCAGCTTTACTGGTGTACTTCCTCTCTTGAGGTTTTTAAGAGATTGGACAGCTACTTCTCAAGGATGTTCTAATTGGTTTTCCTGCGCACTGAAAAGGGTTGGACTAGATGATCTTTAAGATACCTTCCAAACCCATAATTCTACGATTCTGAAACCAGTTGCACTGTGAATCCCAGCACTTTAATTATATTGCCTAGAGTAAATAGATGTGGGAGTAGGTGAATGGCACTGCACTTGTGGGCAATTCAATAATTAATTGAATTAGTTGAGGTAGGTAGCCACACCAATCACACAAGTTGAGATAGGTAGCCACTCAAATAAAAAAAAAGATTTGTGTGGCCTATCTAGCTTAAAGCACAACTCTGGGTGGCTCACAACAATAAAACTACAAAACCCTAGTGTATTTGTTTTGTTCAAACACCAAATATGTTTGCACATACTTGCCCTGTATGTCAATGTCTTTGTGAAACGAAGAATATTTACTCTTCCTGCTTGAAGCCTCTTCTCATACCTCTGTTTATGGCTGCCTATGCAACAAGTGATTTTTGTCACACACACAAAATCAGCGGGCTTCTGTACACTACATGCCAGAAATACAAAATCCTTTGGAAACAAATTAAAAACAAGTATCATGTGTACTTTACTCTGAAGTGAAGACTGTAAAATTAAACAGACTTCTGTTGGCGGGATACCATCCTGGGCACTGAATGAGGAGATAACACAAGACTCTTGTCTTGTTCCCCTGGAAAAATACCACAGGAAGGAAGACAAGGAGAGCTTAGTTTCTGCAGCTGAGCTATAATGTACCCAAAGGAGCAAGATTAGAGGCCTAGAGTTAATTATGAAAAACAGTGTTTTCATAGGAATGCACTTTCAGGCACCCAAATTACCATGTATATTTAACCAAGGCAAATACCTGTGTTGGGAGAGGGACTGAAGAACATAAGGGCTGTTGTATAGAATCAAGCCAACAATCCTTTGGAGCAGGCAACCATTTCCCACTGAAAGTAGCAGGAGCATGGGAAGAATCTGGGAGAGGCACGCGGGGATGGGTCCCATGCCACTTGCTGGGAATGTCGAAGCCACTGTGGATGAGGGAAATCATCCTCTCTGAAGACACTTTTGGGGGGACATCTATTTTTCCCCTCTTTTTGACACCCTCCTTTCTTTTCTGTTCCCATCAAGCAAGCTCACAGAGAAATGCTAGATTCCTTTGTCCAGTGGTTTGAATTGCAAAACTTGCAAAATTGATAAAACTTTTAGGTTAAGAGCTGGTGGCTTCCCCCGTTTTGAGGTATGATTTGAAGCAGGGGCCACAGGTATTTTTTCCCAGCCCTGCAACTCTGGGAACTACCTAAAAAATAGAGGTTGATAGCAGTGGTGGTTGTCAATTTTTTTTACTACCGGTTCAGGTGTGTTCCCACATACGCTCACGTTCGCACGCAACACTTATGCACAAGCGCAGAAGCATCCGGGTTGGTGGGTGGAGCCTCCCACCACCACCGCTACTGGTTCGCCCGATCCAGTCTGAACCATAATAAACCCACCTTTGGTTGATAGAATGATATCACAGAACTGGGTAGAATAATTTCTTTTCTTTCATTTTTGTATGGTTTGAATTTTTATTTATGGTCACGTAGCTGAATATCTAAAAGCATTCTGGGTGTCACATGGTATGGAGGGACAAGCGAAGAGCTACGTAACATATCATTCTTTTGCAGTTTTAAGATTCAATCACTTTAATAAAAACCTCTGGAATAATCAACACTGAAACATTAAGTTATGTTAGCATCACTTCTTAAGTGGAACTCTGGTTACACAATTATGTTTGAATTTCCTTCTGGACGTCAGGCCAAAATGTATAGACTGTTCCTCATCATTAATTCCTGTAATTGCCTGTATTCCTTTACATTACGGTTTTCCACCCTAAAATGATACGAACTCTACATGTCTGTCTGACAAATAAAGTAGACATATTACTATCCATTTATCATATGCTCCACATTTTCCCCAGTTAAGAATTTGACACTTCTGGCACAAACCTATCATGAACTAGCAGGATCAATTCGTTTCAGTTAATATGAATTTGCTCTGGGCACGTAAAATGCATGCAAGCAATTCATTGTAACTTGTTAGAAATGCATAGGGCAAATTGCACGCCCTATCTTATATTGCCTAGACACTTTTGACAAAAGAACACCCTTATTTTCCAAAGCAAAAATATTTGCCTGCCCGCCCTCCCGCCCATCCATCCATCCATCCATCCATCCATCCATCCATCCATCCATCCATCTATCTATCATCCATCTATCTAATTTATATGGCCACCCATGTTATTCGTGCTCTCAGGTTTGGCTTATGGTCCCTCATTCACACACTCACAGTCCTGGTCAACAACTGGAAAATAGTTAGGATGCTAATTGATATTTACCTCCATCTCAAGTAGACTGGCACACAGGACTAGCCAGAGGGATGGAAGCTGCCAAGTCGGGATCCAAAGACAACTCAAAGAGGAAGGATGTTCCATAAGGCAGAGAAGGCCCACCTCCTAGGATCTGCCAAGTGTAAATCCCTAGCAGACGGGACCCGCAGCACGCCTTCTTCTCTGCCAGACCGAATGGACTGGACTTGAGCATTCATGATTGCTAACACGTTTAGTAAAGGTGATGGAATTGGCAGAGATGGCAAAGCTGACTGTTTTAATTACGGTAAAGAAAATTTATCTTATTTTGTTTCTCCTTGGAAACCGCTTCTGGATTTTTTGCTCAAAACCGAAGAAAATGAATTTTGGATTTGGATGATTTTCTTGTAATAGGAAACAGCTTGAAATGTTGAGAAATATCAAGTAAAAGGTTGATTTTGTAATTCATTCACACACACACACATACACACACACACAAACACATCCTCTCACTGAAAAAAGTTGGAAGTCATTACTCACTTTTTCTTTGTTTTCTAACTTTTGTTTCTTTTTGTATTTTTATCATGATAAACTTTAATAGGTTTCTTTAAAAATGATTGCTAACCAATTTAATGAAATTTAAAAGGGAAAAAATGGTTTCAGAGTCATTAAATTTAAAATCCTGAGGGGATGAGATGGTTCTCTATATTGATTTTGAAAGAGTTTCAACAACAAAAATTCAAAGACCACTTATTTTTATTTCACGAAGGAAGGCAAATATTTTTATTCATTGAAGTATTATTAAACCTAGGAAATTAAATTATTATGTAAACATTAATACAAGTCAATGTAAACTTCAGGAATATTTATTGTTTGCGCCAAAAACTCACAGAATTACAGCATCAGATTTTTCTTGGTAGGATAGCAGCTTTAGCTGCGCCACATTAACTGGTGTTGAAATATGTGTTTATCCTCAAGAGAGTTTCAGCCAATAACTGAAAAATGCTGTGCAGATGATCTCGCTCTCTCTTCACATCCAAAGTAGACAGATGAAAAGTTGTCATCCTTCAGCTGGCCAAAAATATTGCTGCCAGAGAGTGAGTTAACTGCACATTATAGCATATTGTCTACACTCTTCTGACACTTGAACATGTGTTCATTTTTTATTTAAAAAAAAACCCCAACAACCCTAATCCGCTGATGCATGGAAGAAGTTTCAAAACACTTGGCTTAGCTAATAATGAAGCCCCAGGAGCCACCTCTCAGGCAGCAAGTGAACAAAGAACGTTCAAAGGAAATCTGGGATATGAAAAAGATGGATCACCGAGAGGCCAATTTGCATGCAGAAGGAGAGGCCAATATTGCAAGCATCTTTTCTAATAACACTGACCAGGGAGTCCACAGGGCAGTAATGGCTAAACTTTCTCCCATCGTGTGCCAAAAGCGGGGATAGCGCAGGGGGGTCGTGTGCAGGCGTGCCCACACTAATAATTCTATGCGTGTCACACACACACACACACACACACACACACACACACACACACACACACACATATGCATTCCCTCCATTTTTTTGCTTCGGGAGGGCGAAAAATGGTCCTATGGGCAAACCGGAAGTCTGTTCCTGAAGCCTCCGGTGGGCGAAAAATGGGCGAAAATGAAGGCTGAAGTCAGCTGGCCAGCATGCGCATGCGCGCTGGAGCTGACAGGGCAACACCTCGTATGCCCTAACAAATGGCTCCGTGTGCCACCTGTGGCCCGCGCACCATAGGTTCGCCATCATGGCCATAGGGTGGGTGGGTGTAAGATGGTGGGTGGGAGCTTGCCACAAACAAAATGAGTAGGCCTTCAATCTGTTATCTTATTCTTCTACTATTATTTTAGGGTTTTCCATTTTTATTCTCTTCCAGTTCTGCATCTCTGATTTTTTCCCCCCCTTCTGGAAGTTAATCTCTTTTGATCCGCTAATCCATTTTCAATAATATTTGAGTCTGGATAAATGTTCAAACGTTCGCTTTAAGTATTCCTACTCTTAGTAGGATTTATACTAGCAAGCCGTAATGATGTAACTTTCAAATACAGTATACTTTTGCCTTGTCTACGTTTGTCGTTCTTCCGGTGATGGTACAGGGCTAGGACCTGGTTGCCCAGATGTTGCTCCTGAGTCCCATTGCCCATTTGTAAACAAATGCCCAGGAACTCTAACATCTGATATAGTCATTGTTGATTTGGGTGACAATCTCCCCATATTAAATGGGTTGATGGGAGTGGTGCAGTGGCCTAGAGGTGGAGCTCTTGCCTCACAATCAGTAGGCTGTGAGTTTGATCCTAGGTAGAGGCAGATATTTCTCTCTCTGGGCACACTTGATGATGATCACAGTAGACTTATATACCGCTTCATAGGGCTTTCAGCCCTCTCTAAGCGGTTTACAGAGTCAGCATATTGCCCCCAACAACAATCCAGGTCCTCATTTTACCCACCTTGGAAGGATGGAAGGTTGAGTCAACCCTGAGCCGGTGAGATTTGAACCGCTGAACTGCTGATCTAGCAGTCAGCTGAAGTAGCCTGCAGTGCTGCATTTAACCACCGCGCCACTCCGGCTCTTAGACTATATCTGCTGAACAAAGCTCCGCATCGGTGACAGGAAGGGCATCCAGCCATTAAAACACTCTGCTAGCTCCATTCAGTTGCCCAGACTCCACCCCGCAAGGGATTATGGGGTCGTTAAAAGACAATGAAAGATTAAATGTGTTGATGAATATAGTTAGTCTGGCTCCTCTGCTAAAACTAGTCTGGTGTGAGTGATCCTTCTGGTAGAATACACTACTGCCACCAAGCTCTCAAATTCATCAGAACAGCTTCCAAAAAAGCCAACACAGTTCTGGGCTACATAAACAGAGGGATAGAATCGAGATCATGTGAAGTGTTAATACCACTTTATAATGCCTTGGTAAGGCCACACTTGGAATACTGCATCCAGTTTTGGTTGCCACGATGTAGAAAAGATGTGGAGACTCTAGAAAGAGTGCAGAGAAGAGCAACAAAGATGATTAGGGGACTGGAGACTAAAACATGTGAAGAACGGTTGCAGGAAATGGCTATGTCTAGTAGTTTGATGAAAAGAAGGACTAGGGGTGACATGATAGCAGAGTTCCAATATGTCAGGGGCTGCCACAAAGAAGAGGAGTCAAGCTATTCTCCAGAGCACTTGAAGGTAGGACAAGAAGCAATGGATGGAAACTAATCAAGGAGTAAACCAACCAGAACTAAGGAGGAATTTCCTGACAGTTAGAATAATTAATCAGACTTGCATCCAGAAGTTGTGGGTGCTCCAACACTGGAGGATTTTAAGGAGAGATTGGACAACCATTTGACTGAAATGGTATAAGGTTTCCTGTTTGTGTAGGGGTTGGACTAGAAGACTTCTAAGGTCCCTTCCAACTCTGTTATTCTGTTCTGTTTCTCAAACAATTGAGAAAACTATTGCATATTAGCAGGGATCTTGGTCTAATTTCTGCTAGCATCTTCTCTAAAGTTTATGGCATGGAGGACCTCCTAGATAAAGTCTTTGTGTGAAATAAAAAAAAATGAACTAACACACAAAAAGCAAACCGAAGTATAAACGTCACTTGTAAATAAATGTTTCTGAAATATCTGCCTTTAGTATACAGTGAAAAATCAAATTTCTGAACCTCAATTGAATTACCTTCATGTGCAACTTACCATGTCCCATTGCAATTTCTTACACTTGCATCATCACAAAAATGAAATGATTCAAATGGGGAGATTTATACCATTTGCACCAACATAATGCCACCTCTTTAATTTACCAGGCTTTCAAGAAAGTAGTTATTCTTCTCCCTAGCTAGACTGTTAAAAAGTGACTTCACTATTCTATTTTTATTTCATTCTATGATTATTATGCAGTCAATAATGGGAGAATTGTCATAGAAATATAAAATAAGAGTACTGTATAGAAACAGCATGACCTAACTGAATTGTGTTTCTTCAGTAACTATCACTGTGTGTATTAATCGTTAGATGGCAGCACGAAACAGAAAACTTTGATCGCTTATACAATTTCCTATTATCCAAAGCAGTAAATGAAAGACTAAACTATATTAAGAGGTCCAGGAAAAAAAATTAACAAAGCAAAATTTGCTTTTTTTGGTCATCTATCAAAGTGATAGTTGCACTTTTGCAACAATGTCAATATCACATTTCTAGTGATGCTTATTTATGGGAGAGGTAATAAAAAAATAAAGCACATACCGTATGTTGAAATGTTCCCCTATTATTTACCCCAATGACCAGAAAAAATGTGGGTTTTTTTTGCCACAAATATTGATTCTATTGCCACTGAACTAAAGTATTTTTATAAATAAGAACTAGGCTCGTAAGATATCTGTTCTGTGATGTTCCTGTTGCTATAACAATGAACACTAGATGCAGAGATTCCTAGATTTCATTTACAGTGAGCTACTTGGTATGGAAAGCATTTCTCTGTATTTTTGTAGCTGTTATTGTTCATTTGCACTTTGACTTATTTTGCTTTTCAACGATCTCTCTGCAGTCAAAGCTTCAGTCCATGCAATTGATATTCAGCACTACTACTAAATAAACAGTAGTAGATGATGGGCTCCCAGGAAAAGCAAACTCAAAGACTAGGTGATATTACACAGAATATGCAGCCTTAACTACAGCTCTTAATATTACATAGAGGTAATTTACCTGAAGTGAAAAGAAAAATAATAATAATGACAGTATAAACTCTAAGACGTAATGCCAAGTTCTTAAACTTTGATTCTAATCTCTAGCCTTTGTACCTGAAGTCACAGATGGATAAAGCAAAGACAATTATTTATTCATTATTTCACATTGTTTGGGTCCAGTTTTTTCAAAGCCAGAAAACAGTTGAATAATGAATTGTTAGTTACAGCCCTTATCGAAGTTCACAATTGAGTTAAAAGGAAGACTGACTTTTAGCTGGACCTGCTGGTGCCATTATCAAGTGATTACAGCTTTTTGCACTAATAATCACTGCTTGGTACTACAAATACCTATGAAACTCTTCTGTTAGTAAATAAGGTACAGTTCTAGTAGCTCCAGCCACTTGAACATTATTTCTCAACCTTGGCAACTTTAAGATACTGTATATGATTGGGGAATTCTGAAAAATGAAGTCCACACATCTTATAAATTGCTAAGATTGAGAAACACCACACAAGAAGATATCAAGACTTTCTTCCCTCCCAAGCCAGGGCCAACTGAAATAAGACACTAAATATGTCTTCAACATCATTTCAAACAACCTTAATAAAGAATAGCAAGATCTTTCATAATTGCATTCATTAAAACACTTTGGGGCTGCCCTTCATCCTTGCAAACACCAGAGCAGTACATAAGGCTTCAAGCAGAATTATTATACAATGTATCAAAAAAAGCAATTAGAATCATTTCAACAAACAGCAAAAATTCAACAAAGGCAATGAACCAATCTGATTAATCAATTACAGCGACTGTGCCAATTGTGAAATATAATTGATACTGAACAGATTGCAGTGCTGATATAGCAACTGCACTTGAAAGCAGACAGCATTCTAGAACTGGGAACCCTTACAGAGAAAGCTTTATGGTCACATATTGTAAGAACATATGATTGGAAGTTCAACTTTTTCCATTCACTCTGTAGTCTCCAGGCAAGTCCCCCTTCCATTGCAACAGTTGCTAGCTCAGGCGGAGAAGGTTCCATTTATGCTACCGAGAACTTCCTTTCTGGGACTACTCACAACCATAAAAGCAGACTGAAATTGCATTAGAATGAGTGTGGTATTAAACCAAACCATAACCATTATAGAGTTAGTATTTTACTGTTGTGCTCTCTGGTCTAAAGACCTCAGTAAAAAAAGTTTGGCTTTGGAACGTGGATTGAAGCTTCTCGTCCTACTGGATTCATTCCTGATGAAATCACCCTGCCTCTACTGATTGTTTAATTGGTAGGGATATTGTTATTGTCTAATTCAAAAGACAGTGGATAACTGTTCAATCAAGTAGATGTCTTCTATTGAAGAGGCATATAAGCATGCTTATGTGAAAACTATTCCATGATATTTTGTGATGAGTTGACCAATCACAGGTATAGTTATTATCTTCTAAGACAGGAATGTCAAATTTGTGATGACATGTCATCTCGTGACGTATCACAACTCCCCCCCCCTTCGCTAAACCCGGGGTAGACGTAGGCAGGACATAGGTAGACACATCTGATCCATGGGCCACCGGTTTGACACCCTTGTTCCAGTGGTGAGATTCAAAATTTTTTTGCTACCAGTTCTGTGGGCATGGCATGGCATGGCTTTGTGGGCGTGGCAAGGGAAGGATACTGTAAAATCTCCATTCCTCCCCACTCCAGGGGAAGGTTACTGCAAAATCCCTATTTCCTCCCGATCAGCTGGGACTCGGGAGGCAGAGAATAGAGGGGTGTGGGGCTAATCAGAGGTGGTATTTACCGGTTCTCCGAACTATTTAAAATTTCCACTACCGGTTCTCTAGAACTGGTCAGAACCTGCTGAATACCACCTCTGCCCTGTTCTAAGAGATGCTATGATAGTAATGGCTCCTAGCGTTACATATTTGAGTTTCCTACAGAGGTGGCCTTGATCCAGGCATTAGGGTTTACTGTTTTATCCAAAACGGATAACCACAGAGGATCTTGCCAATCTAGTTCCTCACCATGAAAATCAAAAACAATACATGGTAATTCAGACCGCTTGTATTAGTTCTATCACAGATTTGCAGGGTTATGGCATTTACTGTCATAAGCTTGTAATTCAGCTAGACAACCAGCCTGTTAGGTAAGTTCTCCGTTGGGAGAGCGAGTACGTTCAGAGAAGCATTGTGAGAGTGTTGTTGGAGAACACACAAACCAGCATACAGAGACACTGCAGTTTAAATAGGCTTTTACTTTCGTGGAAATAGAGTCCATCAAACAGTCCAAGTCATACACGGATAAGTCAGTCAGTCATCAACGTCTTTCAGTTAAGGGATAATCCAAATAACATAGTCCAGTATCATATAATCAGTTCGGTACACAAAGTTTGCTAGCAGTTGCAAAAGTTACAATAGCTCAGGGCACTTTCTAACAGCCAGCTTCCAAAAACACTCAGATCAGATCAGTCCAGCATATAATAAACAGAGAGCTAACAGTCATTCTGGCTCCCTCTTATGGCTGATTGAGGGAAAACAGCAATCAATCACATTTTACAGTATGATTTAAAGAAACAGGTATAGCATTGTTACATATTTATATATTGCCAACCCAACCATTAGATTATATTCCTAACACAGTCCTTGCAGGCAAGCAGTGTTAACAGTAGAGCTGGACAACTATCAGCACTGCCGGAGGCTCTATACGATGTAAAGACCTCTTTTTCTTAGTGTGGTGCCTTTACTTCTTGTCCTCATTTTAAAAGCTGTCACAGACCTTTCACAAATAACTCTCGTCATTCTGTGTCAATGACATAATACTTGCTAACGAAGTGCGCCCCTTTTAAAAACTATTCCCCTGAGCTTCGTATTTGTCATAATCTCAATGCCTCATTTTTATCCTCTTATCATCAGAAGGAGGCAACATCTGATACCCAGCTATTCTTTCATCAGTTTTGCATCAATAAGATGATTTATAGCATGACATTGCGGTTTTGGAAAATAGCATTAATAAAACATTTTAAAATGAGCCCAAGTTTTTGCAAACTACCCCTTTGGCATGCATTTAATCCTAAAATATGACTTTTTATATTTATTTTAGCCTGAAACTCCCATTTGGAGGATGCATGTTGGTACTATAAAATGTGAAGAAGCATAAATAGAGATGACTGGATCCCAGTTTGTCCAGAAAAGTTTAACAACATAAATCAAGTCTCTTTGGAGTTTTGACTTACAACGATTCATTACACAGAGATGTCTCCAAAGTTTTTTTTTAGTAGCTAAAGGCTTTTTTTAACTTCGCAGTTTGGCTTCAGATTTTCTGATGCACTTACAACCAAATACTAACTGGATCTAACTATGCTCGTCTTTTCAAGATCAGCAAATTGGCTTGGTACTATCAACTTACAAGTAATAACATCACTTGTACAAATAAGCCGAACAAAAAACATTTGCAGGGATTTTTTACTAGGGATGGGATTCAGCCGGTTCAGACTGATTCGGGTGAACCGGATGTTAGTTTTAATCTGGTTCGCCGAACCGGTAGTTAAAAGGACTGGCTGACCCTGCCCACTCCCCTCCCCCACTCCCAGGAATCTTCACACCACCCCTTTTTGGATGCCAGATAAGTGCAGAGCCCACGCAGAGGCTCTGGGAAAGCAACAAAATGGGCCTACCAGAAGACTGGAAACAGGCCCAGAGGGCCTCCAGAGCCCAGGGAGGCTGTTTTCGCCCTCCCGGAGACTCGAAAAAAACCTCCAGAGCCTGGGGAAGGTGAAAAATGGGCCTACTGGAAGTACCAGAAGCCCATAAATGAAGGTACTAAATGAAGGTAATGGGTCTTAACGGATCAGAAACAGGTCTTAAGGGCAAACTAATAGCAAAGGTAAGTTGATTTCACCCCTGGTCTGGTCACATTGTTGCCATGACTTAATGACAAATTTTTTTGGCTCCATTATGGTTGTAAGTTGAGGCTTACCCGTATTTTGCAGAGAATATTACAGGGGAGTATTACCTATCTGGGAAGGCTACAAAACACGAAGGTGTAACCATGTCGTCAGGCAAATATAGCACAATAAATGGAACTTATTAAATATGAAACTGAATAGCTGACAAACTATTCTGAAAGAAATGCACAATTATATATGCTTACAGGAGGGAGAGAAATATGCATTATTGACTTCATTGTTTTATGCCAATGTGGATAAGGATGGTTTTATTTTAAGAATAACTACCAGTTGTCAGGATAGCTGCAGCTTTAAAATACAGTCAGTTGCCTTATAATGCAATATTATGAACTCTACATGTTTGCTTGACAAATAGAACAGCAATAGGGATTTTTCAGCCTAACCAAAGAAGTTGAATGAGATGTTACCATTTTAAAATAAAATTACAGTGAAGGTTTTTTAGAAAGCACTTGCATCCTACACAGACTTCCTGTGGTTTGGTATGTACCTTAGAAACAACTTTGTCAAACATAAACAATCATTTCCCACTACTTTTTAGTACTATATAATAGGCACAAACTTTTCCCAGCATACAAAGATGCTTTTTAGAGGAACTGTAAAATGAACAAAGGTGGCTCTGAAATATTATTTAAAAGTGTCAACCATTATGTCTATTTTTAATGCATGCTCTTCTCTATAAGTTGCTATCATCGAGTTTTTGCTAAATTATACTAAAATGTCAACACCAACAAAGCCTTCTTTTGTATTCCATATCCAAGAGCTGAAGCTAAGGAAAATGGGTCACAAGTTGAACCAAAATATGCTGGTGCAAAATATGAGCTACTGCATGACTGTAACTTCAAACTGCTACTTCAAACAGAAGAGTTAGGTTGCAGAAAAAGAACTTTAATAAAATACTGAGATAAACATAATAGGAAACATTAAGAGGAACTGAGCGTTTGGCTTGAGTTTTAAGGGCCAATCTCAACCCAATATCTAAAGCTGTACTTATAATAAATAGAAGGCAACCTTATATTCTGTCAGAACTTTGTATCCATTTACCCATTAAAAGTGGAGTGTAATGGTATACTGGGAACAGAAAGTCCTAGGTTCAGAGGGAACTCACTTGGAAATTTTGAGGTGATCATTAATTCATATTCCAGTAACCTCATATGTTTGCTTCTTATGAAGATGTGACGAAGGGAAACACTCCCATTTGCCACTTTAAGCTTTTAAAGGAAAGAGGATATGAATGTAGTAATAAATAAATGAAAAACACTTGTCTACTAAATGGTGATCCAAATTCCCTGCTCCAGGGCTTTCACGTTGTCTGCTACCTTAATTGGCCAAAATATGGTACAGCTAGTCAAATATATTGCTTCAAATAACCCAGCTATTAGCAATGAACAAGGATCTAAGCAGGGATGGGCTGCTGGAGTTCACAGGGGTTCGGGAGAATCTCTAGCTAAGATTCTGTGCAGTTCGGAGAACCCCCAAATCCCACTCCTGGCTGGCCCTGCCCACTCTGCCCCACCCCTTTCAGGAGTCCTCACGCGGCCAATTTTGGAGGCAGTAAGTGCAAAGCATGCACAGAGGCTCTAAGAGGGCAAAAATTGGGCCTACTGGAAGTTCAGGAAGGCTGGAAATAGGCCCTATTTCCGGCCTCAGAAGGCCTCTGGAGCCTGGGGAGGCCATTTTCACCCTCCCGGAGCTCGAGAAAAGCCTCAGGAGCCCGTGGAGGGCAAAAACACCCCCCCTGCCATGGTGCAGGTGGTTGACTAGGCCACGCCCACCATGGTCATGCCCACCCAGCAACCTGGCAGAGAACCCCTTGCTAAAATATTTGAAGCCCACCCCTGGAACTAACTTTTTCTCTCTCCTTAAAATCATGTATTTATTATCTCCTGGTTCCACCGGGATTTTCCTTCAGCAGTTCTTTATCAGCTTCAAACAGGAAAAGCTGTAAAGCAGTTTAGTTTTTTTCTTAAAATACAGTTAACGTCTTATTAAAAGGAACAGTTACTGCCTGTAAAACACATAAACAACAAACACACTTAGGAACAGAAAAATAATATTAAAATGAAACGTTTGAAAAAGAATTTTAAGTGCACAATATGCTTCTACAAATCACACCTTCTTGTACTTGCTACAAATTTGCTAGATACGGTCTCACACACTTCTTTACAGTGATTGGGATATATAATGCCTGCAGGGCACATTTTAAATCTGTGATGATGTTCCTTTGAATTTCTGCATAATCTCCCCAGACCTTTTACTGGGACTTGCATATTTTGCAATCACAGCTTTTCTATCCTGAAGATTTGTGATATGATGAGGTGCATTATCATCTCTCCATAAAAATGGCCAACAAATGTTTCCCCTGTTTTGCCTGATTAGTTGTTCTAAGTAATATTCTTGTAATTGTTATTTTACAATTATTCCACAAGTAATATCTTGTTATTGTTATTCTACAATTGAAGCAATGGGAAGCTGTTCAGGGGTGGTATTTTCTTACCGTCCCTACCAGTTCGCAAATGTGAGCCCGTGCGCATACTCTGTGCATGTGCTAGGCTTTTTGCGCATGCACTTTTCACTAAAAAAGAGCCTAAATGGGATGCCGTAGAGCTAGGGAGGGTTGGCAGGGCCACCTGTGATTTCCGCTATCGGTTCGGGCAAACCGGTCATCATTTAGAAATATTGGGAGAAACTGTAGGATACAAGGGCACTGAAGGGGATGTTCTCCAAGTTAAATCTGAGACTCTCTTGAAGGCCTCTTATCAAATGTTTTAACCTCCAGTAGCCTCCAAGAAATCTTCCATTTCTTTTTAGATCTGTTTAAAAAGCTAAAGCAAATTAGAGAAGACAATTCTAATGTATTTTCATTTTTTCCTTTACAATAATGAGGATAAGAAACTTCCTTCCATCCAAAAATTAGTACACTTAAACTGCTGATTTTAAATAAAAGGAAACATCACATAAATCAAAGGTGGTTTTAAAAAAAAAAGCTTGAATCATAGCTTTCCTAAATATAAGTTGGGATTTTCAGGAAACCAGATGTAACATTCCATAGAGTATAAGCACATAGTGACCTGGCCAAGCATATTGAGTAACCAATGTCCATAGGAACGCAACTGGCCTTTGATTTTAATTTTATGGTGCTCTACGTCTAAGTTCAAAACTCTTTTATATGTGAACAGTTTGAAAAGAACATTGTAATGCTCAGAGGTGATATTCAGCAGGTTCTGACCAGTTCTGGGGAACCGGTAGCGGAAATTTTGAATAGTTTGGAAAACTGGTAAATACCACCTCTAACAGGCCCCACCCCCATCTATTCTCTGCCTCCTGAGTCCCAGATGATTGGGAGGAAATGGAGTAACTTCCTCTGGAGTGGAGAAGGAATGGAGATTTTACAATATCCTTCCCCTGCCATGCCCACCAAGCCACTCCCACAGAACCGGTAGTTTAAAAAATGAATCCCACCACTGGTAATGCTTCCATCAGCAGCATGTTTCACAAGGAGAAAGAAAAGAGGGAAACAAGGGAAAAAAGAATAAGTCAACAATTTTGATCTTACTAATGGGTTCTTTTTTTGCCAAAGATTTGCTTTCCCAAGAACATTATTCTTGAGCCCTTTGACAAAAAGAAAAAAAGTCTCCCCAGTTCTGTAGTGTAGTAACACTTTATGAGAATTTTTATTTGATGAAGAAGTAGAGTCAGAAACCTTCTGGTGCAAAGGAAGAATGGAACATTCTGGAGTTTTCCAGAACTTTCCATCTTGAGAACAGGATGTTTGATATATTTCCTCTCTGCTTTCCTGTATATAAGAATGTGCTTTTGTGGATTTTGGTGGAAAGAGAGATGAAAGCATACTTAAAAATAGGAAGCAATCAGAGGTGGTATTCAGCAGGTTCTGACCCGTTCAGGAGAACCAGTAGTGGAAATTTTGAGTAGTTTGGAGAACCAGTAAATGTCACCTCTGAGTGGCCCTGTCGCCATCTATTCTCTGCCTCCCGAGTCCCAGTTGATTGGGAGGGAATGGAGATATTACGGTATCCTTCCCCTGGAGTGGGGAGGGAATGGAAATTTTATAGTATCCTTCCCCTGCCATGCTCACCAAGCCACGCCCACAGAACTGGTAGTAAATAAAAATTGAATCCCACCACTGGATGCAATAATTATACAACCCAGAGAGATCCACTTGTTCTAGGATCAAACTGTTTACTACAATTTCAGCTTTGTCTGAGCATTTTAAAGATTGCGGAGTGTCTTTATTCCTATCCCCATACCAAGAAGCACTCTAGGCTTTGATATAAAAAAATGTAACCAGTGATACTGGAATCAAAGAGGCTAAAATCTGGCCTTCGTATCATAACCAAGCCTCCACACTCTGGTCTGTAAAACAGGAATTTCAGTTTTTTGGAATGCTGTCTTTTAGCAGCTTCCCTAATAAATTGATCCCTTCTGCACCAAGCAACTGCACCCCCATTTGAGTGTGTAGCCAATGTGTTTCTCTAATAAAAAAGGGCAAAGGTCTGGCCCCCTTTAAAGCCTTCCACCTCTCATGGAATGACAGAGCACAGGAAAAGTGCTTTCTTCTTGCAGGAATAAAATGTTACAGTCCCTTCACATAATTTTGCAGCAAACGTTGCTTATTTGGAGCTTTCCATGGTGCTGAAACGATTAGGCTGTCTTATCTCACATTGCCCCTTCATATTATCAAGACAGAACAGGACCATGATACATCGTTATGGGTATTGCCTGTCATCCTTCTGATGACCTACTACATAAGTATGTCGGTGGCTTGAAGTAACACTGAAAATATTGAAAGTTGAGTATACTGGAGGGACACCAAATTGTGGAAAGCTGTCATAGAGTTTCACGTTCTGAGGCAGATGAGCAATGGTAGGAATTTGTCTCTGTTAGATAAAATAATTTACATAGTGAGAACAGTACTATATACTTTATATGCTGATGACTCTTTCAGGCATTAATTAGTTTTTCTTATTAACTGATACCTGACACTTTTAATAAGAGATGCTAGGGACTGAACCTGAGACTTACGCAGGAAAAACTGTATCCATTAGGTATAATATTAGTAAAATCTCTATGCTCAGGTTTTTTTAAAAACAACAACAGCAAACAAAATTTATGCAACAGATGAATATAGAAGCTTTTCTGGACTTTCCTCCATCTAAATCCCCATCCACAGTAACTACTAAATCTCATTTTGGTGTGGCTAAAACGTAAAAGTAGTTATGCAGAATCATTATCCTCACAAGAAGCAGGACCAATAGCCACTTTATGGAAACGCTAAGTAAAATCTCCCTCAAGCTGGGCTTAGCTTCTAATGACTATTTCAGGTGAATATAGGAACAGTCCATTTTGTTTTCATGTCAGTAATAAGGAAGATATTTGATGTTTTCTCTTTTATTTCTCAGTGGAGTCTACTGTCTTTGGAGTTTTTTGTGGTCTCTCTTTTAGGTATTAAGCCCAATTCCACTCAAATAACTCAAAGTTATCCAATTGTTACATTTAGGAAAATAGGCACAATTTATATGAAGACAAAAATACAGGTAGTCCTCAACTTATGACCACAATTGAACCCAACATCTCCATTGGTAAGCAAGGCAGTTGTTAAGTGAGTTTTGCCCCCTTTTATGAGGGCAAACAACTTTTTTGCTACAGTGGTTAAAGTGAATCACATGCTCATTAACTGGATCTAGTTTTCCCCATGGACTTTGCTTATCAGAGGCCAGCTGGAAAGGTTACAAATGGTGATCACATGACCTGGGGATACTGCAACTGTCATAAATACGCGCCAGTTGCCAACATTTGAATTTTGATCACAGGACCATGGGTATGCTGCAGCAGTTGTAAGTGTGAAAAAATGGTCTAAGTCACTTTTTCAGTGCCATTGTAACTTCAATTTGTCGCTAAATGAATAGTTAACTCAAGGACTACCAATATGAAAAGAAAGTGCTACTATATCTTTTCTGTCCCGTGATTCTAATGAATATGCAGACACAGGCTTGGCTGTCTGCCACGACTAATGAAGGAGATAAAGCCATGCCTTGGCTAGGAGCCTAGAACGCTATCTTCAAGAAACCAAGATTAGACTTACAGAATGCTTTCTCAACAGCTAGTAAAGTGGACTGTTGTTTCCTGCAAAGATTCCCCTTCCGTCATTCCACCTATAAGCTCTTTGGGAGGGGCCACAACAGTAGCCACCTGTCCCTATTTCCTTCTATGACGTCTTCTCCCCAGCTGCTCCCTTCTCTTCTCAGCTCTACGCACACGCATATCAGGAACAACCTCCCTCTGTTCCTCCTCACTGCTCCCTGACTCAGATGCCACATGGTGACCAACAGGCCTCTCTAGTCCCTGCTCTGACTCCAAACACCCTCCAGAGTCTTCTTCATCCTCCAGAGCAGTCCCATAATGTTCATCGCTGTTAGAGTCCACCAACAGCTCAGCCGGCTGCTGCTGGGCCACAAAATATTGCTACAGTATTTTTGAAGCTGCCAGTGGCTGCATTTAAGCTGAAAAAGAGAAGTCCAATGTTACGAATTTCCAAGTCATAACCATACTGATTCACATAGACAAAGCATATACTTAATTCCAACACCGCGGTTAATGGAATGAGAATTCTGGAATGTTATTTTATCTATCCACAATGGACCTCTAACTTCAATCTTCTAGTTGTGTTCTACCAATTGAGGATACAGTCAGAATTCAGTTTACAATCCTATACACCACTGTCTTAAATGTCTCTTATAATCCACTGCTGTCTGGAGATGGCTACATGCCAGAGTCCATCATCTCTTGAAGCATGAAAGCCAGATGCTGAAAACACAACCTCTTCTTAGAAAGGGTAAATACATATAGAGGTTGACTTGTTGCATACAAAGTGGCTTTCGGCCAAAGCCAACATGGAAGGAGTGAAATGCAAGAGCTCCATAGAAATTGACCTTAAGTTTAAGGATAGAGCTTCTCTCCCTTTGCCTTCTTCCCAGCTTGCTTATGAACTAACTGACAGCCTTTGACTTCTTGAAACAAGATTGCATTGTATAACTCACTGCCCTTAATCGCTCAAACTTCCCTAGCTTATATAAGGTACCCCAGAAACTTGTCACGTTTTAGAGATTCAAATATGATAGTGCTTCAATATGAGATTCCTCATCATCATTTAATGACTCCATAATGCCTTGCAGGCTGGAGTCTGGGCAACTGAATAGAGTTAGCAGAGCTTTTAATGGCCGGATGCCTTTCCTGTCGTCAGTGCAGAACTTCGTTCAGCAGATACTATTCTCATTGAGAGAGAAATATCTGCCTCTACCAAGGATCAAATTCACGGCCTCCTAATTGTGAGGCGATCTATTTAAAATCCTCCTCCATGAAACATTTTTTGTCAAGTTAAGAGGTGAACCATGTTTTAGATTTAAGCTCAGAAGAGTTCAATGGATTTGAAGAGTTCAATAGAATCCATTGAATTTAGGCAAATAAGTATAGGAGGCCAACACCACTATAAATTGATATTGTATGCTTACTAAAAATATTTAATTTTCTCTTTAATAAACAAGCAAATGAGGATGTGCAAAATCAATTCCAGGATATTCTGGGTGCTTCCAGATCACTCCAAATCTCTTCTGGATCCCATTAAGGAGGATAGTGGTCAGAAGTTTCCATGAATATATTCTCTGAACCAAAGGATGCTCAAGGTGCTTGGAACATTCTCAAACAGGCTTGGTTTTAAGATAAGATCATCCCAGGAACATCTCACATTACTTTTTGCTTAGAAGACTTACTTCCAGAAATGTCCCAGATTTCCCTTCCAAGAACAGCCAGGCACAAAGGAAATGAAATATTTCAGAGGGTTTTTTTTTTTTTTGGAACAGACTCTTCCAGGTTGACTAATTTTGCTCATTTATATGAACAAATATTCAAAAGTATTTTATACCCTTATAAAAAATAAAGTAAAGGTAAAGGTGAAGGTTCCCCTCACACATAGGTGCTAGTTGCGCCCGACACTAGGGGACAGTGCTCATCTCCGTTTCAAAGCCGAAGAGCCAGTGCTGTCTGAAGGCAACTCCATTGTCATGTGGTCAGGCTCACTGAACGCTGTTACCTTCCCACCAAAGATGGTTCCTATTTTTCTACTTGCATTTTTACATGCTTTCAAACTGCTAGGTTGGCAGAAGCTGGGACAAGTAACAGGAGCTCACTCCATTACACGGCACTATGGATTTGAACCGCTAAACTGCTGACCTTCTGATCGACAAGCTCTTAGCCACTGAGCCACTGAGTCACCGCATCCCATTAAAAAGGAAAGTAGTAAACAATTTTAAAAATCCAGGTTTTGTTCAGTAAAAATAAAAATAAACTATCGTTCAATTGTCATTAAGGGTAAGCAAAGCTACAATTGCAAATTCCTCAGAAGACTCAAATTGTTCCGTAGACACCAAGTCCGAGACACCGCAGATAAACATTGTGGAAATGATATATTTGTATACTAATCCCTCCAATGTCAGACACACATCTAGATTCACTTTAAGTCATGCCTGTTGCCATCTTCCTCTCTCAATCATGTGAGTATATTGAGTTTTCTGAAATCTGCAGTCATCATATTGGCATCATGCAGAATTTTAAATTTGTAATCTAAGAAACCTAAAGAAATAACAGAGGCATGAATTCCTGAAGGATTGAGAGGATGAAGAAATGCCTTCTGCATTAAAGTATTTCCAAACTGATAACAAAACAGAACCTTGGTGTATGTAAACTCGCGAGATTCATTTTTCTCGCCATGTATAATAAATACATCTGAACTAGATTGTGTTATCTCTCTGTGTCATATAATATATGTGGGTATTTGGATATATGCATACTTTTTATTGTTTTTGTCATGTTTATGTAGTGTATATTGGAGATGGTGATCCTTTGAGAGTTGTATGCAACAAAATTTCATTTTAATGTATGCTGATTAGTGTACATTTAAATCAGGGGTGTGAAACTCGATTTCATTTAGGGGCGCATCAGAGTTGTGTTTGACCTCAGGGGGATGGGCGTGGCCAAGATGGGCATGGCCAGATTGATGTCATCATGTTTGGGATGCTTGTGGCAGTCTGAGTGCTCTGCCAGTGAAAATGGGCTCCTGTTGCTGGCTGCGATGGCCTCCTTCAATCCTGTGCCAGTGAAAATGAAGCTTGGAACGGCCTCACGCAGCCCTCGCAAGCTCCATTTTCAGCTGTGATGGCCTCCTGCAACCTCTTCCAGGGACAATGGAGCCCAGGACGGCATCCTGCAGCCCTTGCGAGCTCCATTTTCAGCTGTGATGGCCTCCTGCAACCCTCTGCCAGGGAAAATGGAGCCCAGGATGGCTTCATGCAGCCCTTGCAAACTCCAATTTCAGCTGTGATGGCCTCCTGCAACCCTCTGCCAGGGAAAATGGAGCCCGGGACGGGCTCACGCAGCCCTCGCGAGCTCCATTTTCAGCTGCAATGACCTCCTGCAACCCTCTGCCAGGAAAAATGGAGCTATGGAGGCTGAATGCTCTGCCAGCTCTGTTTTCGCTGGGAAAGGCACCATGGTCTGGTCCTTTGTTGTTTCCAGGGCAGCCCCATGGGCCAGATCTAAGCACCCTGCAGGCTGGATCTGGACTCCAGGCCTTGAGTTTGACACCCCTGATTTAAAGTGACAATAAAGTTATTCTAAGTCTAAATATGTATATTTCAAGGTTTTTCACTTCCCCCCAAAATGATAGAAAAGATTAAAAAAAACTTTCTTATACAAAGAGTTGAAATTTAGTAAGTACAAATATGCATAATGAATCCCATTATGAGAATATGATGAGACTGGCATCTGGTCTTAAATGCTGGGCGTAGCCTAGGTTCTGGATTCACAAGAGATTCTAATGCATCGTATTTAATTTATCTATGAAATTTGCTACCACCTCACTAATTGCTTATAAAAAGATACATTTGGAGACTAAATGTATATATTTAACATCTGTCGAAGTAAATAAATAGAAACCCCATATATATAAACAGGGAATTCCTGAAAGAAATATAAGACAACTATGATGGCGATGATATGATGATGTCAATAATAGTTAAGATTCAAGACAAATAAGAGCTAATGTTGTTTCTAATAGATCTTGTTCTATGTTCTTTATAGCAATAGCACTTAGACTTATATACTGCTTCGCAGTGCTTTTACAGCCCTCTCTAAGCAGTTTACAGAATCAGCCTATTGCCCCAACAATCTGGCTCCCCATTTTACTCACCTTGGAAGGATGGAAGGCTGAGTCAACCTTGAGCCTGGTGAGATTTGAGCTGCTGAACTGCAGCCAGCAGTCAGCTGAAGTAGCCTGCAATACTGCACTCTAACCACTGCACCACCTCAGCTCTTTATCCTTTCAACTATCCCAGATCTACCGATAAAACATGGCCTTGGATTATACTAACTGGCATCTGGAAGATGTTGCTACAAGTCCTGAGAATTTATACCTGAAGTGATGCAGAAGACTTAGGAATGAACTGAATCATACATAGTATAACTTCTTTTCTCTCAAGTTAAATAGCAAGTGACTGGTCTGTTGCCAAAGGCACTAAATTTTGATGCTGATATAAAAACTAAGCTATGCTCTAATAGCATCTGTGATAGATGACTAAAGGCCAATTCACAAGGCCATTCTGCTGCTTTTTTTGCCATCAGTATGCCTAAGAAGATAGTGTGAATTTTCTGTAAGTGGCAAGAGAATTGATGGGCAAGTTATATTTGGCCTTCAAACATCATTCCTTGAAACGCAAGCAACTGGAGATGTAACACAGTGTTCCACAGCTGTCAAAACTGAGCGTCAACATAATCTCATGAAATAAAAAAGGAGACAAAACCCCTTCAGTCTTTTCTAGAGTTCAAGGTTGATGGCATGATGGCATCTGCCTTAAAGGCAAAATAATGACAGCTAAGATGAATTCATTAGAGTCATTTGTTTTCATAGCCTCCAGGTGATTATTTTTAATAGAATAATTTAACAATCTTCCAATTGTTGCTAGTTGAAAGACAGTGGTAATTGTGATTTAGCAATATTTGGACCAATCCCACAAGGTTTTTTTCCCTTCACATTCCACAATTGTACAGTAGAATATAATAAGCCTAAGTGTCTATGCAAAATAAATCAAACACAAATGCATACATGCACAAACCTCTATCTATGTGATCCTGTACAATTTCCCTTAATACATTTTTGGTCATATCCCTTTTCATGCAGCCCTTGTATTGCTTATCAGTGCCACACATTCCTCCATGATGATCTTCATGATCAGGCTATTCCAATTTATTCACCCAACCATTTAAAACAATCATATTTATATACCAAAATTATATCAAAAATAACCTGTCTCCCACCATTTTTTCCTGAGCTTAAAACAAAGCAGCCCAACTCTGAACAGTCAAGACTGGTGTGTTTCAAGTATGGGATACTTGAAATGCAGGACTTGGGACATTCTGCTCACCACTATTAGACATGTAGATAATTACCACCCCACTACTCAGCATCTTGGCTGACAAAGTTTCATGAAAGAGAATGAATACCATCTATCTTTTCCTGCAATCTTCATTGACAGCATAACTAAAAGCCATCATTTCTCCCTTAGATTACTCTTCTTGGAATGACTTCCCATTCCTACCTCCAGATGACTCTCCTTCTCCCAGTCCCATTAAATAATAGATACCCTGTTTCCCTGAAAATAAGACCTTCCCAGATAATAAGCCCAATTGGACTTTTGAGCATGTGTGCTAAAATAATCCCTCCCCTGAAAATAAGCCCTCCCCAAAAATATTGCAGCAGCAGGCATGAGGTGACCATGCTCACTGCTTCCTGCACCTCAAAAATAATAAGACCTCCCTAAAAATAAGGCCAAGTGTTTATTTCGGGGGTCTCACTCATTTCTATCACTTTTAAAATATAATAAGAGAAAGGCGAGCAACAAAATTTGTGAAACTGAAAAACCCCTAAAGCAATAACAATTCTATTGAATTCAGTCAAATGTAAAATACCATATTGAGTCCAAATTCCAGAATTCTCCAGGAAGCAGATTAAAGATCATGCAGAATTCTGAGATGCTAGAGCAGGGGGGGTCAAACTCAATTTAATTGAGGGCCGCCATCAGGGCTGTGCTTGACCTTGGGGCACTGGGTGGGCGTGGCTGATTGGGTGGGCGTGGCCAGCTTCATGCCACTCATTAGGCATGGCTGACTGGATGGGTGTGGCTGACTGGGTGGGCGTGGCCAGCTTGATGCCACTCCCCAAACTGCTGGCAGGGAAGCCTCCTGAAGGCCCCTGAAGGCTCCGGAGGGCTAAAACTGGCCCTACAGGCAAATCAGAAGTCCATTCCCAAACTTCTGGTTTGCCCATAGGGCTGGTTTCTCATGTTCCAGAAGCTTCAGGGAAGCTCCTGAAGCCTCCGGGGGAACGGGGGAGACTGCTTTTGCCCTCCCAGGCTCCTATAAAGCCTCTGGACGAAAAAAGGGCAAAAAAAGCATGCCAAAAATGGGGGGAGTGCTGGTCTTGCGTGTATGCGTGCTGGGGTCGTGTGCATAGCATTATGGGTGTGGCACGCCCATGCAGGACCCCCCTGCCCTTCCCCCGCTTTTGGCATGCGAGCCAAAAGTGGTTCACCATTGCTGATTTAGACTTTACCTAATGTTTTACCCTTCAGAAAATTTAGAAATTGCAAAGTAGCCTTCCCTACTGTAACCCTGAGCTCTTCTAGGCCTGTCCAGGCTTGCAAAAATGGTGTGACTACACAGAAACTCTTCTGTTAAAGGCATGATGAGAACTGCTTTGTTTCTCCTTGGCAGAGCAAGCAAGAGCAGGCCTTTGCTGAACATTATATCAAAGCAAAGATCTATGCTTTTTTTTGTAAAATGATTTAAAAAAATATTTGGAATATCAAAAGCGGGCACACGAACATTGGTGCCATCATTTCATTCCTGTAACCTGTAACCCTGTGTAGGTAAACACAGGGATATTAATAATAATGCCTTTATCCCCAGTTTTATAAAAGAAATTGGTATTCAAGCTCACTCACTCAAAAGATCTTGCCAGAGACTCCAGAAAATTGGAGGATTGCGTGTATGCTGGGGCATGCGGGCCCTCTGGAGAACAGTCATAGTTCAGCAATAGAATACACTCAGTCAAGCAAAGATACCAGAGTCAAGCGACTACCGACTGTTTTACCCTGGACAGCTATTTTCAGTCAGTGGATAAGATGTCAGTTAGAAGTAAGCAGTCTATGATCCACTTGTAACTCCCAAGAATCTCTCCACATATGTGATTCAAAAGCACCATTTCTTTTCTGAGATATTTTTTTTCTGGGAGAATTTTTTTTTTGCAAGTAGGACTTAAAAATCGAAAATATATTATTATCTATACTTTTCTTGTCCCCCTCTCTTATTTTATTCAATTTCCCCCACCCAGCCAGTGGTAAGTTCCGGATCCCGTTGCAACTAGTATGGTGCAATGGGGCTGGGTGTCCATCACATGCATGCACGCATGCATGCAGTGCGCACATGCGTACTTACCACCTGCGATGCTCCACAATGCTCCAGCTGCTCAACGGAGCATTACGCATGCGCCGTACACTCTGTATACATGCGTGGAAGCCCCGATCGGCTCAAATACAGGTAAGGATGGACAGTGGGCGGGTGGGCCCTCCAGAGCACCATACCAGAATGGTACCTGATGCTCCCAGTAGGCACCAGTACACCCATACCGGGGCGTACCAGTCCTATCCCACCACTGAACCCAGCCCACTGTTTTTGAATATGACCTTGACACAACACTCAATGGCAGATGAAGATCTCATACTCCCACCTCTATGTTTGCCCCTACTCTTGGTGTAGGTCTGGCTCTATCAATATAAGCAATTTCTAGAAAGGTTTCCTACTCCATGCCAGGACATGATTTCCAAAGGCTTTTACACAGGGATTCTTAAAGAGGCAAAAATGAAAGGAGGAGATTTATTAGAGGTAGAGGTGGAATATATATTATTCCTCTCTCATTCTGCTGCCAGTGTCTTACAATGACTTATGTAAGGGTCCTGACTAAAGGAATACTTGGAGACAAATCAAAGTAATAGATTAAACATTCTGGGTACTGAAATAAATCCAAGGCAGAAAGAAACTATTCCAATATTTAATTTCCCCCCACCCCCATACTGTGCTGTCTTATAGTTTTGCACCATATTATTCTTTAGAGGGAGCAAAATTACAAGCTGAGGAAGGTCTCACTTCGTGTTCTATGAAGCCAACTGCTTGAAAGGACCACACATATTCTGGCATTCCTGTGCCTTCAAATGATAACGTCCCTCCAGCAGCAGAGAAATTTACTACAAAAACGTAACAGTCCTGTGAGAAGTTTAAGCTCTTGCTACCTGATCAAGAAGCATTCAGTCTACCAGGGAGGGTTTGCTGGTACACTGCTTTATATATATGAAGAAACAATCCCCTACTCAAGTTACTACTGAATCATGATTGTCCACAGCTACCGCTTGCTTTTAGACTGCAGTCATGTCCCTTGTTTCATTTAAGCTGCCTTCCAGAGGTGATATTCAGCAGGTTCTGACCAGTTCTGGAAATTTAGCAGAAATTTTGAGTACCATGTTTTTTGGACTATAAGATGCACATTTTTCCCTCAAAAAAGAGGGTGAAAATCTGGGTGTGTCTAATACATTAAATTCAGCATTTTTGGCCTCCTGAAATCCTGCCCCTTTTGCAAAAATGGTCATGCATAGCCTTTAAGAGGCTTCCAGATTGCTTCTGCAGGCTGAAGAGGGCAAAAATGAGCGAAAAACAGGCCATTTTTGCTTGTTTTTGCCCCCCAGCCCCCAGGATCACCCTATAAGCCTCCTAAAGGCTATGCATACCCTTTTTTTGACAAAAAATGGGCCCGTTTTCACAAAAAAGGAAGGTCTGCAGAGTGCAAAAACTTTTTAAAAAAATTTGCCTCTTCAAAATCTTGGTGTGTCTTATACTCCAGTGTGTCTTATACTCCAAAAATATGGTAGTTCGGAGAACCGGTAAATGCCACATCTGATTGGCCCCGGCTCCATCTATTCTCTGCTCCCAAATCCCAGCTGATCGGGAGGGAATGGGGATTTTACAGTATCCTTCCCCTGGAGTGGGGTGGGAATGGGGATTTTACAATATCCTTCCCCTGCCACGCCCACCAAGCCACGCCCACCCAGCTATGCCACGCCCATAGAACTGGTAGTAAAAAAAAATGAATTCCACCACTGCTGCCTTTCCTAATTCTCTTGTGAGTCTCAAAACTATGCATTAACTTTTCATTTCTAGCAAAAAAAACAAAAACCTGAATCGTTTGAAATGGAGGCCTCCACTGTTAGCTTTAGCCTTTCTGTTCTCCAACTGAAGATACTTCCTCATCTAAAACTCTTCCAAGAAAAGAACCATCTATTGACTGGAGAAGAGGATTTCTACTACAACTCATGCCATGTGAATATGCTTTCTTTCTTCGGCCCTTAGCAGAAGCCACACATTACCATTCTCCAACACACCTTGGACCTGCTTTTCTGAGATCTAACTAACATGGTCTGGACTGCTTGACCTAATTGATTTACAGAACAATATCTGCTGTCGTGTAAATTTTTTTGTCACATTGCAACATCTTTTCTCTTTTATGTTCTTCCTGCTGTTTGTTGCATGGTATTTTTTCTTTCTCATGATACTAATTTGTCTATTATTACTTTTATTGTTTTCATTCTTGTTCCTAGAGTTTCCTCTGTTTTTCTGATTCTGTCCCATTAGCACTCACCAGTGATGTGTAGTGAGGTTTATGGCTGGTGAGGCACTGATGTCATCACAATCTTTTTATTAAAATGCCTTTTTAATAAAAGGATCTGCACCGTTTTGTCCTGTCCTTGTGCGTTTCGAAGGGGTGGCGGGCAAGAGGGTATCGCCGAGGACCATATGCGGTGACCACCAGTAGCCAACAACAACAAAAAAAAAGAGATTGGGGGTGAGAGCAAGGAACCAAGGAGTTCCTTGTTATGTTTTCCACAAGGGAGGACAGTTCCTCCGAGGGGGGGGAGGAAGAGAGAGATGGTGATGATGATGATGACAATTAAGTATCAAAAGCCTTTTGAGTTTGACAATATAATACGTTATCCAAAATTATAAATAATCTTATTTTCAGTTTATTTTATTTTTTTATTTTTTATTTATTTTTTTATTTTATTTTATTTAGCACTTATAGGCCGCCCTTTTCCCTGAGGGGACTCAGGGCGGCTTACAATAGTAAGGGAAGGGGAGTGAAGACAAAATATAGAAAAAAAAATGTGAGATAACTAAAAAGTACTAAAACACAACATTCACTCAGCATTCGGGAGGGGCAGAAGAGTTTATCCCCAGGCCTGACGGGCTAGCCAGATCTTAAGGGCTGTACGGAAGGCCTGGACTGTGGTCAGGGTACGAATCTCCACGGGGAGATTGTTCCATAGCGTCGGAGCAGCAACTGAGAAGGCTCTCCTCCGGGTAGTCGCCAGTCGGCACTGACTGGCGGATGGGATACGGAGGAGGCCCGCTCTATGCGATCTGATGGGACGCAGGGAGGTTATTGGCAGAAGGCGGTCTCTCAAATAGTCAGATCCACTACCATGGAGCGCTTTATGGGTGGTAAGTAAGACCTTGAATTGCACCCGGAGATCTACAGGCAGCCAGCGCAGCTCGCGGAGGATAGGTGTTATGCGGGCGAACCGCGGTGCGCCCACAATCACTCGCGCGGCCGCGTTCTGTACTAGCTGAAGTCTCCGGGTGCTCTTCAAGGGCCGCCCCATGTAGAGCACGTTGCAGTATTCCAGCTTAGAGATCACAAGGGCTCGAGTGACTGTCGTGAGAGCCTCCCGATTCAGGTAGGGCCGCAACTGGCGCACCAGGCGAACCTGGGCAAATGCCCCCCTGGTCACAGCCGATAGATGGTGATCAAAACTCAGCTGTGGATCCAGGAGGACTCCCAAGTTGCGGACCCTATCTGAGGGGTATAAGTTTTGTCCCCCCAGCCTGATTGATGGTACGGTGGTCAAATTATTGGGAGGAAAACACAACAGCCACTCGGTCTTGTCTGGGTTGAGCACCAGTTTGTTTGCTCTCATCCAGTCTTTAACAGCTTCCAGACCCTGGTTCATCACGTCCACCGCTTCATTGAGTTGGCACGGGGCGGACAGATACAATTGAGTATCGTCCGCATATTGGTGATACTTTATCCCGTGCCTTCGGATGATCTCGCCCAGCGGTTTCATGTATATGTTAAATAGGAGGGGGGACAAGACCGACCCCTGTGGCACCCCATATGTTAGGGGCCTCGGGGACGATCTCTGCCCACCCACCAACACCGACTGCGACCTGTCCGAGAGGTAGGAGGAGAACCACTGCAAGACAGTGCCGCCCACTCCCACCTCCCGCAGTCGTCGCAGAAGGATACCATGGTCGATGGTATCGAAAGCCGCTGAGAGATCAAGGAGAACCAGGATGGACGCAAAGCCTCCATCCCTAGCTCTCCAGAGATCATCGGTCAATGCGACCAAAGCGGTTTCTGTGCTGTAACCTGGTCGGAAGCCGGACTGGAAGGGGTCAAGATAGTTTGCTTCCTCCAAGGTACGCTGAAGCTGGAGGGCCACCACTTTCTCAACAACCTTCCCCACATAGGGAAGGTTGGAGACTGGACGGTAGTTATTAAGAACAGCTGGATCCAAAGACGGTTTCTTCAGAAGGGGTCTCACCACCGCTGCCTTAAGCTCGGTGGGAAAGTGCCCCTCCCGAAGAGATGCCACAACAACCGCTTGGATCCAGCCTCGTGTCACCTCACTGCTGTTGGCAACCAGCCAGGAGGGACACGGGTCCAGTACACAAGTGGAGGTACTCACAGCTCGCATAGCCTTGTCCACATCCCCAGAGGCAACTTCCTGAAACTCAACCCAGAGATGGTTTGCCAAGTCTTTCCCCTGTGTCTCAGCTGGCTCTGCAAGAGTGGAGTCCAGGTCCGCTCGAAACCGGGCAACTTTGTCCGCCAAGAACTGAACATACTCCTCAGCCTTACCCTGCAAGGGGTCCCCCGTCTCCCTCCTATTTAGGAGGGAGCGGGTTATCCTAAACAGGGCGGCTGGGCGGGACTCGGCGGACGCTACCAAGGAGGCAATGTGTGTTCTTTTTGCCGATCTTAAATAAATAAATAATCGAATAAATAATCTTATTTTCAGTTGTATTTTTTGCCATCTCTGTTATTTTCTTTTTAAAAAGCAGACTTGCTTCCAATTTGTGCCTTCTGGCAAACTACAGTTTTCTTGGCGAGAGAACTAACTTGTCATTGCTTTCGTCATAGGTCTGAGAAAGTTTCCTTCCTTCCTTCCTTCCTTCCTTCCTTCCTTCCTTCCTTCCTTCCTTCCTTTCTTTCTTTCTTTCTTTCCTCTTCCTTTCTTTCCCCTATTTGTTTGAGCAATCATAAAACGACTAAAAAGTCACACTAGATGAGGCATGCAGTTCTCCTGTCTCATAGTAGAGGGCGCTTTTTAGAGGCTTTTTTAAACAGTTAGGCAGTCATTCAGGGTGAGGCAGCAGCTAGCTAGCCTCATGTCAGCACTCGCCTTTTTCCTTTTACATTTTTTTTTCATGATGAGAGTGGTGAGGCTCTGCCTCACTTGCCTCACCTGACTGCACGTCACTGGCACTCACCCACCCTCATCATTTTTAAAAATGCTGGTCTTATGTTGCCTAACAATTGAACTGAGTTTTCCACCTAAGGTTGGGAGGAAATTATACCATGAGTTTTTAGCATTTATGCCAGGGAACTTGTAATGTCTGATATCTTAATGTTCAATTCTGTTATAGTATTGTAAACCATCCAGAGTGGTTTGGTAGAGGGATAGGTGTCACACAAGTTTAATAAATAAAATAAATAACATATATATGTTAGCCACTTTTCCAATTAGTCTGCATACATCCCCCTTATCCCTTTCTTAACAATTAAACATTGCAAAGAAAAAGAAATTAAAAACTATTAAACACTACTAAAAACAATACCCTTTTTTAGATATCAAAAACTAATCAATTACCCCATTAGATATTTCCAAAAGAAGCACTATCCAATCCAGATAACCATTCAACATTTCTAGAAATAAGAACTCATTGTTTACTCATAACGAAATAAACCCATTTTATATTTTTCTTTCTTCCTCCAAACTATCTTTAAGTCTCACGAATAAAATCCTGACTCTTTTCTTCTAGTATCCTTTACTCTCGTCTCGAAATTTTTATCATGTTTCAAGTCCTCTTGCAGTTTCCATGAAATAACTTAATCAATTTCTTATATTTCACATTGAAAGGGCAATGTCTTTTCCAATTTTAAAATAATCTCCAATTGCTGTGGAAATCTAGTAAATTCATCTCTGTTGTGCCCAGAGGGATTTGTTCAGCTTTGGTCTTTCTGGTTCCAGTAAAGGGTTAAACAGTTCAAGCACTTCACAGGCCGATAAATCAAATGTTTCCTTTAAAGTAGCTTGTCTTGTGCTCTAGTGATTGACCTTCAAGGTTTTGTTTTATAATTGATATGTAAACCCAGTTTTCCCAGAGAACAGGTTCTTCCTATTCAGTCTTTCAAAAATAAAAGTTATTTCTTTACTAAACAACAAATAAATTTAAAACTGGAATTATTTTTATTACATTCATTAAGAGGAAATTACTGTAAAAAAAATCACAATATATCATGTTACACGTAATAACAGCAGCCAGAATCATATTTGCACAAAACTGGAAAAATGATATCATCTCTTCTGATGGAATGGTAAAAAAAATGTTATAATGTGCAGAGATGGATAGGCTAACAATGGAAATAAAAGAAAGAGGAGAAATGGAATACTATTTGATTTGGAACACATGGTATAATTGGTTAAAGAATAGAAGCCAAGATCAAGAATGTTAAAGTAAATTAAGAGGTGACAAAAATGTATATTATATATTAATATATAGTGATGTAATTGTAGCATATTGTATAAAAAAGATACATACATAAAAGAAAAGGAAAAATAATGTAAATAACTTTTATGTACATAATTAGATATACCAATACCGGAGCATTGTAAAGATTGAAATTGTGATACAAAATGAAGAAAACTGTTCAATAAAAATTATTTAAAAAAATAAAAGTTATTTCTTTCCATTTAAATGTTTTAATCTTTTTAGTTGTCATCTATTTGTGAGGCAAGCGAAAGCCCAGTAAATTTTGCTGAGGTTTCTAAATATTTTAATCCCAGAAGTAAGGAAAATCACCAAAGAAAAACACAATGTGGAGAAAAGTCTCTCTTAAACTGAAGGGCAAACTATAATCTCAAAAGTGCGTTAGAAATGAGGAAGATCAATTTTAGTTCCTATAAATTTAGGATGCATTGCATCTGTGAATTTGACAGAAGACCCTGCCTCTCTGTCTCTCAATTCAATTCAATTCAATTTTCAATTTATTAGATTTATAGGCCGCCCAATCCCGGAGGACTCATTCATCAGCCAATTGGGGAAATCTGTGTTTCTACAACTTGCTCCTGAAGAAGCAGAGTCTGGAGGATAAATGGGTTGATTTCAGGTTTCTTCCTTAAATCTGAGGAAGAAGACTCTCCTCCTATCCCTGAGTAACTAGAGGCAAAATAAGCTGTGATGCTGTCCCTTCAGAGACAAATTGACATTCAACAACTTTCAAAGTGCTGCTGCACTGGTGAGATGCCATCAAAAGTTCTCTGACTGACTTTGATAGCATTGAAGTTCTATTGAAGGAATACAGCAATGCACTAATTGGGGGCAAATTTATATTTATTGGCTCCATTGCCTCCATTTTTCTAATACAGTGGTTCCCAAACCTGGAAACTTTAAGACTTGTGGACTGGAGAATTCTGGGAGTTGAAGTCCACAAGTCTTAAAGTTGCCAAGTTTGGGAACCACTGTTCTAATATATCAAGAGAAGTAGCTGCATTTCTCAGATACATGAAGTTGATTCTGTTGATGAATGTTTTTTGCTTAAATGACTATGTGCAAGGTTCTGTAAAATTTCTCATGTAATGGAACACTTTACTACCGTTGATGAGGAAAAATAGTTTCCGCTAGTTCTTTCTTCAAGTTAATGGGAATGGAGCACAGTGTTTCAAATTTGAAGCTGTAGAGTACATTTTATACCAGAAGTAAGCAGCAGAAGTGTAGTAGATCAGAATTCATAAATTCATAAACCTTTAACTAATCTTTATCCAGAAGATACATATTTAGTGAATGACTTTTGTCCTGCAAGATTAAGAAATACTGAATTTGTTAAAATTTCCTTCCCTTTGCTCCACACTAAGATATTAATGTTTTTGATAAATTATAAATACTATTGTCAGGAAATGTGTCAGGAAATTTCTCCTTAGTTCTAGGTTGCTTCTCTCCTTGTCCTTCCTTTAGGTGCTTTGGCGAATACATTTTTGTGACAGCCCCTTAGATATTGGAACACTGCAGTGGTGGGTTGCTTATCCCGTTCCAACCGGTTCGGTTGGAACGGGGCCGGCGGCGTCCTCGTGCACGCGTGCAGTTCACACATGCGTCGTAACGCCTGCGTGATGCTCCAGCTGCTCGCGGAGAATCGCACAGGCGCTATATGTGCCATGCGCCTGCGTGGAAGCACAAAAGCCTTCAAAGACCAGTAAGGAGCGCGGGCGGGGAGGTGGGCCCTTCGGCGTTCCCAGAAGTTACTTACTTCCGGGTTCACCGAACAACCAGTTTGCGGGGACTGCCGCGAACCGGTTGAAACCGACCCCTGGAACACTGCTATTGTATCACCCCTAGTCAGTGGTGGGATCCTAACCGACTTACTATCGGTTTGCTGAGAGGGCATTTTGCAAGAGTGACTGAGGGGGTGACCCAGGCCACCATACTACTACCGGTTTGGCTGAACCGGACCAAATTGGTAGGAATCCACCAATGACCTTAGTAGTCCTTCTTTTCATAGACTAAACATACCCAATCCCTGCAACTGTTATTCATATGTTTTAGCCTTCAGTATTAGCCTTTCATTAGCCTTTAGCCCCTAATCATTTTTGTGGTCCTCTGTACTTTTTCTAGAGTCTCAACATCTTTTTACATTGTGGTGACCAAAACTGGATGCAATATTCCAAGTGTGGTCATATCAAGGAAAATTTATACAATAGAAACATTTAAACATGATTAAGTTAGTCACAAAAACAAAGATATGAAGAACCTTCATAAATTCACAGAAACGTTGAAAGCATTCTTTTTACACAACATTCTTGAACTTCAGTTATTTTATTTTGTATTATCATGCAAAGGCATTCTAAAATGATAAATCAGGCTTTTTTCATAAGAGCAGGTTTTACAGAATTTTAAGGTTTAGGTCCAACTGAATGAAATGATAGAAAGCATACCATTTCCATGGGCTTTCATTGCTGGTCTAAAGGGCATTAAAAACACAATCTTGTTAAGGATCCAAAACCAAACAAAACGTGATTAAAAAGGCATTTACCAGAGAAAAGTTGCTGACTGCTGAAAGGCAGAGGAACTAAAGACAAATATTACTGCCAGATCTGCTAATCCACCTAATTGACCAGTAGCCAATTATGGGGAAAAAAATGAGGATTGAAAGAAATAGCTGTGAATACAACCTGCTATTTTCTTCCGAGACATTCCGTCCCAAAACTTTGCATTTGAAAAACTGCTTTCTTCATGAAACGGTGACCTTGTTCCTTAAAAAAAAAGCCCTCTACTTATTTCCAAAGTACTATGATTCACTTCAAGCCACCAATGTATGCCAGTAACTCTGAGAGGGATCTTGCAATCCTAGTCACTTAATCACTTAATGAGCCAACAGTATGTGGCAGTAGCCAAAAAAGCCAATGCAATCCTGGGCTGCATTAATAGAGGGATAGAATCAAGCTCACATGATGAAATTCTAGGACCACTTTACAAAGTCTTAATAAGACCACACTTAGAATACTGCAACCAGTTCTGGTTACCACAATATTAAAAAAAAAGATGTTGAGACTCTAGAAAGAAAGCAGAGAAAAGCAACAAGAATGATCAGGGCGCTGGAAGCTGAAACATACAAATAACAGTTACAGGAATTGGGTATGTCTAGTCTAATGAAAAGAAGGATCAGGGGACACATGATGGCAATGTTCTAATATTTGAGGGGTTCCCACAAATATGAGAGGGTCAAACTATTTTCCAAAGCACCAAAAGACAAGACAAGAAACAACAGATGGAAACTAAACAAGGAGAGAAGCAACCTAGAACTAAGGAGAAGTTTGCTAATAGTGACAGCAAGCAACCAAAGGAACAGCTGGCCTTCAGAAGTTGTGGGTGCTCCATCACTGGAGGCTTTCAAAAAGAGACTGGGCAACCATTTGTCTGAGGGGTCCTTGGTGCTCTATGAGCATGCTTGTTTTCTTGTACATGTTTCATTACCCTAAGTAACTAAGTAACATCATCAGTACTATACCATTTGTCTGAAATGATATAGGATGTCCTACTTGAGCAGGGGGTTGGACTAGAAGACCTCCAAGGTCCCTTCCAACTCTATTATTCTATGTCCTATGCCACCCAGTCAAGATCCAGTCTTATTTTAAAACTACTAGATCTTCAGTTCTTATAAAGGCCCTCCATCAAACCACATTTCTTCCTCTTAAGCCCCCCACCTCAGTTTTCAGTTGGAAACCTAAGATTAAACAAAAACGTGTTCTTTGTGGTAAGCTATTATTACTAAATAGATATGTATATAAGAATTACAACAAAACAACAACAATAATGTCAAATCCTGTTTAGACATCTAGTTGACTGTACAACCAATAATAATTTTATTTATTTGTTTGTTTGCTTGTGCATTCATTTATTCAATTGTTCAATTATTATTTTTACAAATAACTCAAGGCAGTGAACATATCCAGCACATCTTCCTCCTTGTATTTTCCCCACAACAATAACCCTGTGAAGTAAGAGTCAGTAGTTTGGTAACTCTAAAATTGTTTTAGAGAAATGAAATCTCTCCACATTTACTCCCTCAGAAACATATTTCTGCATCCTCTGCATTTTCTACACCTCACTCAGTCATTTTTTTTCTGCCTCTAGAGAAGTTCTCCTCCTATTTTTCAAAGACGTATATCTCAGTTGCTACATATTCTCAGAGCCCCAAAGAATCTCTGCATCTCAGATGTCATGTCAACAAATCCATCTGTTTCATTTGCCACTGTTCGCATGGCAAATGCTTCCATATGGGCTTCCCCCCCTACTCTAATAGCATTTGCTCAGTCACTCATTTCAAAGAATGCGAAGAATATTCCCACTTCGTTATCCACCGCTTTCTCCCTTTCCCCCCACCTTAGTGGTTTCTTTAAAAAAAATCATTATCTACTTATACCAAGGCTGAAGGAGGTAAACATAACTAACATTGAAGTACAACTTGAAAGTTATGACAGCTATACCATCTCTTTGTGTGATACAAAACCATCAAACCCATCTGTCATCTGCACCACTATAACTGTCTGGTTTGGTTCTGCAACCCAACAAGACAGACACAGACTTCAGAGGATAATCAGAACTGCCCAAAATACAATTACTACCAATCTGCCTTCCATTGAGGACCTGTATACTGCACGAGTCAAAAAGAGGGCTGTGAAAATATTTACCGACCCCTCACATTGTGGACATGAATTGTTTTGACTCCTACTCTCAAAACAATGCTATAGAGTACTGCACATCAGAGCAACTAGACACAAGGACAGTTTTTTCCTGAACACCATCATTCTGCTAAACAAATAATTCCCTCAACTCAGTCAAACTATTTACTAAGGCTGCATTACTATTACTATTACTCTTCTCATCGTTCCTATCACCCATCTCCTCCCACTTATGACTGTATGACTGAAACTTTGTTGCTTGTATCTTTACGGTTTATATTGATTGTTTCTTAGTATGACTTGATTGCTTATTTGTTCCCTATGACTATCATTAAGTGTTGTACCTTATGATTCGTGACGAATGTATCTTGTCTTTTTATGTACACTGAGAGCACATGCACCAAAGACAAATTCCTTGGGTGTCCAATCACACTTGGCCAATAAAGAATTCTATTCTATTCAAAAAGAAAAGGGACAGCTGAGAGAATCTTCTCCCTGAAAAAATAGCAATAGCAATAGCACTTAAGACTTACAGCATTCTCTGAGCGGTTTACAAATGTCAGCAAATTGCTTCCAACAATCTGGATCCCCATTTTACAGACCTCAGAAGGATGGAAGGCTGAGTCTACCTTGAGCCAGTTAGCATCAAACCCTGGGCTCTGGGCAGAGTTAGCCTGCAACAACTATATTCTAACCACTGAGTTACCAGGGCTCCTTAACTCAGGAGATAACTGATTTTCCTAGAAGTAGGAAGGAATATCTTCAGTAAGCAGTGCAATAATTTATTGCAAAATCATCCTTCTGTGTTCCATAAATATACTGATTTTTGCTTTATTTTACTATTTCTTTTAGGGGAAGGCATTGGAACAGTAGCTATCGAAGAGCTGAATTTTAAAAAGACAAAGAAATCCCATGGTTTGATCAAAGGAATCCAATCCAACACCATTTGGCACAAATGTAGCAATATATTATTACAGCAATAGAATAAATTTGCCTTACTGTCATTTGGTGTCATTCCATGACTTGTTCCTTAAACTTTTGGTGACTTTGTTATTTAATATCTCAACAAGCTATCACAAAAAAAAAAAAATCCAGGCATTTTGCCCACTTCTTGGCAGTATTGTGAGCTGATTGTGTTATGCACACGTTCTGCATGCTTTGAAGCTTTTTGTTATTCTATGCCATTTCTCTCCATTAAAAAACCATAATTATGGCAAAACTTGAATTTATACTACAAGCAGAAAAATGCTTAAAAAAACAAACTTAAAACTGGAAATTAAGAAATGTTCCAAGAACAAAAGTAAGTTGCCATGGAAATGGCTGGTTTTCTCTGTATGTAATTTGTAAACAATAGTCAAAATTGATTTAATGTTCTAATCTTAATGACACTAAATAATTCAATGACATTTTTTAATGGAATTTAGCCTTCTGGTTAAATTACTCTGCAAACTAATAAGGGAAATGTGCACCTGATTGCGTGCAGTGTCCTTCTTCCTTGACAGGGCAAACACTGCAAGTTCTCAAAGGAATTAAACAGAAATATATTTGTGATGGACATTATTATTCAAATTACAGAATCTTTCAACTGATGCTCTTTTGACAAACCAGTTCAAAAATGCACTTAGTAGATATAGCTTATGATGCTTGGCTTCCTAGATCTGTTTCTTGCTTGATGCAAGCATTTGTTTAAGAGTGAGGGAAGAAATGCCAACAAATTCTACAATCTTTTACAATATTATTAGGAAGTATAAGAATCTCATAGTAATTCTGCCTTAAAATAAGGTATAAATTGAGCTGCCGAATGAATTGACAGGCTTTTGACATTCTATTACAATACTCAACTATCAATAAAGATCCTTCCCAAAAGTCTTATCCCTTGAGTTTGCTTGTCTCAAAGTACTTGACAAGTGGCAGCTTAAAACAATGAGTATTCATAATAAATTGCAGGTGATGTGTTACATAGATATTTATAAAAAGCTTTACCTGAAATTGGCAGTCTGTTAAACAAATAGCGCTAATGAGTTGGCTTATGTATATATATTTTTTGCTTCTTTTATAAAATCTCCCCCTCTGTGTGTGTAATGTAGCTTTCATCATGAACAATAAAGTGTAACACCTTGGCTAGGTTTTATGGGGTTTGTGGTTCTATTCCAGTGGTGGGTTCTGGATCCCATTGCAACTGGTACGGTGCAACGGGGCTGGACGTCCACCACATGCACACTTGCAGCATGCGTGCAGAGTGCACATGTGTACTTACCGCCTGCAATGCTCCAGCTGCTTAGCAGAGGTCGCACAGGTGCCATACGCTCCATGCGCATGCGCAGAAGCCCCGATTGGCTCAAATACAGGTAAGGAGGGCAGGCGGGCGAGTGGGCACTCCGGAGCACTGTACTAGAATGATATCTGGTGCTCCCAGCAGGCACATATACACCCAAACCAGGGTGTACTGGTTGTATCCCACCACTGTTCTATTCATTAGAGTTTATCAGATTTGGAGAGGATCCCTAGCGCTGCGTAATGGAGCGAGCTCCCATTACTTGTTCCAGCTTCTGCCAACCTAGCAGTTCGAAAGCATGTAAAAATGCAAGTAGAAAAATAGGGACCACTTTGGTGGAAAGGTAACAGTGTTCTGTGCATCTTTGGCATTTAGTCATACCAGCCAGATGACCACCGAGACGTCTTTGGACAGAGGTGGCTCCTCAGCTTTGAAACAGAGATGAGCACTGCTCCCTAGAGTTGGGAACAACTAGCATACATGCGAGGGGAACCTTTACCTTTACCTTTACCTTTAGGTAGTTCTTGCTTAACAAACATTTCAGCAATTGTTAAAAATTATGACAGCACTGGATGAATGATACTTGTACCCAGTGGTGGAAGTTGTAGTTATTGCAGTACTGCCATGGTTGGATGATCAAAATTTGGGTGCTTGCCAGCCAACCTGCATTTATGACTTCAACTTCTCTCCACCCACCTAACTTCTCTTGTGTCTGCCTTTTTGGCCATTTTGTACTCGATCACCTCTGCTGCTCCCACCACCCCTGCTGCCCTGCATTTGGCCACCCTTACCACCTGGTGCTCTACCACTTCTGCTGCCCCAGGTACCCTGTGCTCTGCCACCCTGCTGACTATGGTCTGCCACCACTGCCACCTTGAGAAAGGGCACATGCTCTGCAGCAAAGGACGAGGATGGCAAAAGTCAGTTGGGGACAGCCACAGGGGTGGTGGAGTACAGGGCAGCTTGTATGTCCTCCTGCTCCTGCAGAAGCACCACAAACACACACACACACAGCCTAGCTGTGTTCATGTCAGGCCACAGCAGTCACTTACCTACCTGTTCACCTGTTTGTGATCCTCCCAAGACTCCCAATTTCCTGTTGGCTTTTCCATTGACTTTGCTGTTGGAAGCTGGTGGGAGGTCATAAGGAAATCCTTTCATAATAGCCTGAAATCCTTGATTAACAATGGCAACTGAGAGGACCAGGATTGTTGCTAATCTATGTGGCACATGATATCACACTTTAAAACTTCATCACTTAGTGACAGAAATTCAAGTCCTCCTCATTATCATTAATTGAGGACTATCTATATACTATTCACTCCCAACAATGAATTTTTGTCAGTCTCTTTAAAGGACAAGGGAGTAAGCATTCATCTTTGTTATCCTCCAATTTTCTAAGATTTAACAAGTGAACTAAGTCAATTTCCTCTCTGTTTCTTACTAATTTATTTTCTCTAAATTCTTTCATGAACCTCTGTGGCTATGTAGTTCCCCAAACCTTCAATATAACCTCCAGGAACCAGTGAGTAGTCTTTTGGGATCACTTCATATTAAATAGTACTGTCCTTTATTTGTTTCTTTGCCTTTACAGCTTTTTTGAGTTCACTGCAGTCTGTTCCAATGTAAAGAAATAGGATGCTTTCAGACAGAGAGGATAACTAAATTGAAACTGGGAATAAACTCCATATAAAAGAAAGCAATTACTTCTAAGTAGGTAAAACACAAAAGTGAGTTGCATGAATGTTAAGGGGTGGGGGATGAGGGTAAAGGCTTAAAGAAAGAATATGCCACAGTCAATCTTAGATTAAAATTGGTTTGCTACCAATTCCTGTTCTACGTCCTAGTTGGCTCCCAAAACCAATTCCTAACCTAACCAAGTTAAGAGTTTATTCTAATAATATTATTATGCCATTCTTTCTTTGATCAGGATGTTTTCTGGGAGGAAACTTGTCTAAGGAGACTTTTCTAAAGCTTTATTTCAAAACAACTTTGGGTTGAGATTTCTCTGTGTCTACCCCAATTATTTTGGAATGAACTCTATGCTGGGATAAGGGGCCCAATCTCTTTCTCATTCGCCCTCCCCTCTTTTTTGGCCTTTAGTAGCTAGTACAAAGTACATCTTTGAAAATAAGGTTTCAGTTATTGTCATTAACATCATTGTTTGAAATTTAATTGTATAATTTATTGCAACCTGCTTTACAATGTTGATAGTCAACACCAAAGGAAAGAGGGAAGAAAAGAAAGAAAGAAAGAAAGAAAGAAAGAAAAGGAATGAATGAATGAATGAATGAATGAATGAATGAATGAATGAATGAATGAATGAATGAATGAATCCCTTGGGTCAATACAAACTTAAGCATCATTGAATATTATTTTTGGAGTACATCTGAACTTCTTTATGAACATAGCAACAATCATTCTATAAAGTTGTGTGCCTCACTCTGTTAAATATTTTATTATTTTCACAATTGTCCAGGTAAATTAAGTGGGTCTCTACTTACATTAGGAGAGAAGGCCAAAGTGCTCTTAATATAATTTTAACTGCTCTCATTCCAAATTTCATCCACCTCAGATGCATAATCCATCTTTGAATCAAATACAATTCAACCTTCGGCTTCTGAAGATGAGGCAGTTGCATTCTGCAGCCCACCTCCTTTTGAATAGAAACCTGATAGCTATATTATAAGTCCTAAGCATTTTAAAAAAATCTAACCAAAAAGGAAAACTTATCCTAGGAGTTGAATCATTCATTATAGCCAAGCCAAGCCAAGTCCCCCACAAAAACCCAAGAAGGTTTTAAAAATTCTGCGCATGGAACACTTGACATCTATGCCTCCTTTGCTCATGTCCAGAGTGGTTGCATAATGAGCATCATGTTGAATATCCAGTAGTATTCACTCTATGTAGTCAGTCTGGCACCATTTGTGTTTTGTACAAAGATTCCTGGTTTTCTGTTTATTCTTTATCAATCATTCCCCAGTGCCAATAAATCACTGCCCTGTGGAGCTTTAAATATAAAAATAAAAAGCTGGTTTAAGAAAAAAAAATAGTGCAGCAATTAAAGTGGAAAGGGGCCATAAACTGACTCATGGTATGCATGGAGGAGGCTCTCCCAAAATTAAATAAACACCGAGGAGCAAAATGTGAAAAGGGCTTTCAGAATTGCCAGGAGCCATTACTCTGCATTAAAATTCATTATGACCATTTATTTTCTTTAACAGCTTGGTATAAGGAATAACACAAAGGCAACAGATAGATATTTAAATTTAGAATTGTTTTTATTCCAGTAGATCAAAATATTATTAAAGTATTGGGAAACATTTGCTATTTTAAAAAGTGCAAAAGATTTAAGTGCTTAACTTTTGAACAAACTGAGTCCCAGCTTAATATTCTGTGCATAAAAATTGTCTATTTGTCTCTAAGCAGCCATGCAGAGGCACAAGAATACCACATCAAAATCTGGATCCACCAGATCTGGATTTCACAATTTTTCAAGTAAGAATCACTAAGGGATCTCACAGTCCTATGGATGGAACTGAAATCTGTAGAATAATGGGTGGAAGACTGAGGAAGATTGCTTGTCAGTCTCCCTGAGCCTATTATTGTCTTTCTGCTCCAGAGACCAAAGTGGCAGCTCTTGGACGACCATCTCTCCTCAAAACCTTTGGTTGATTGGTGATATAATGCACAACACACTCTTCAGTTGCACTGGCCTATATGCTCTTATTTCATTAGAAGGAGACTCAGAGACTCCATTACCATTTCACTCTGTGGTCATTGCAAAGCTAGAATTCACCATGACTGATCCATTTGAGTTGAATAACAGCATCATATATGATGATTGTATTTTATGACTATGATTTATCACTTGTTGCTTATATGAGAGCTTATGCATCAGAGCCAAATTCCTTGTGTGTCCAATCACACTTGGCCAATTATGAATTCTATTCTATTCTATTCTATTCTATTCTATTCCATTCCATTCTATTCCAGTTCACTCCACTCACCACACCACATCACCAAACGCCATTACTACCCCATTCCATCCCTAGTCTGGTCTGGTCTGGTCTAGTCTAGTCTAAGGTACAATTTCATAACATTTTATTATCTGAGTAAATCTGGAAAGTGCTGAATACAACAGCTTAAACAGCACCAGTGCTTTTAAAAATTCTATTCATGACGGTATTGTTAATTGAACACCTACTGTATAAAAACCATATTTTGTAGATAGGAGGCATCTCCTCTAGAACATTTCATTTCATTCACTTCCTTCGTCAACTGCTCATTTTCTCTATTTCTAAAAAGTTTTGCCCCCTTACAATTTGATGAATTATTAGATATGCAAAACTGAAATAAATATGAAAATTCCCCACGTGAGTGTTACACTACCAGAGAGGTTTCTCTACAGACCATAAACTAATCTCATGCCTCCCATCTTCTTGTATCTATGGATACATGATTCTGCACAAAATTGGGAGTAGTTGATGATAGAAGTGAGATGAGATTGAAGGTGTACAAACTAATTGTCCAGGAGAATCCAGGAGAAAAAGGAGAAACAGAAACATCAAATTAAAGAATTCAGAGTTCAGAATTTAGTTTTAGCTTAAAATATCAGAGCTACCGTAAACAGAGAACATGCTTTATACATGTGCTTCCACCCTGGCTAGTAGCTACCTTAATTTTTTTTCATGTCTTCATTTTATTTTTGGGATAGAAGAGAGCTATTTCCTTCTATTAACAGAGCCATTAAGAATCATAAATATTTGCCAATCAAAATAGCCAATAAATCTTCCAGTAAATCCAGAGATATATTGTACCCCTCAATGGAATCCCTTTGGAAAGAGAAACTGCTATAAATATGCAACTGTAGGGATTATTTCTTCACTGATTTACTGTTAAAATTGCATATTATTTTCACAACCACTGTTCATTTTCTAAAACTGGTCAGTGGATCTAATGGAAAATTCTTTCGTAGCACTTGCTGTCAGATATATTATTTCATAGACAATCCTTTCCCCCTTTTTACCTATAAAGTGTTCCTTTAGACTCTAAGACTATGCCTAAAATAGAAAAAAAATGTGCTTCCTAAAAAAAAGAAGGCAAAGTTATGCTCCCTCTCTCCCTGTCTTTCATATCAGGAGGCTTTGAAAATCATTCCGCCTATTTGTCGGTTCTCCGAACTACTCAAAATTTCCGCTACTGGTTCTCCAGAACTTGTCAGAACTGGCTGAATACCACTTCTGAATGTGAATCTTGCTAAAGAGCAGAGTCACGAAACTAGCATGCTATGTACTATGCAAGCAGAAAACACAAGGTCCATGTGTCTCTACTATGGTAATTTATTATGACTTAATACTTGCAATTATTGCAGAAACCAAAGCAATTACTTCTGTATCTCTCCATACCATATGGATCTCTGTTACCAAGTTCAACAGTGTCAAGATGTTAGTCATTGAAGCGATATATTAAAACTTAAAGTGTTATGCAGACGCACTGACCCAATATGTGTCATGGCAAAAATCCATAATCTCAGTCTGATGTGTTGCATTTCAAATGAAGAAATATCAAGCTGATATTTGAGTGGTGATTGGATGTAAGCAATCTCAGTTGTTTTTTTTTAACTATCATGTCACTTTCGTTAGAATCAGGCATGCTTCTTCTGGATTACTTTTTCCAAATTGAATATGGAATCTACAATGGGTTGGTGAAGTTCAGTTCAATGACATATTTATAAATCTAATACAAAGAAGATCCTAAAGTGTTTCTATTCTAAAATCATGAAGTGTGTGTGTGTGTGTGTGTAATTGATCATTTCTTTGGTCACTATTTCAATATCTAAGAGATCTTTAACAGCAACCTAGGCAAAAACATAACAGATTCTTAATAAAAGTTACATAAGCAAAGTAATGCAAAAAAGAGAGAAAGAAATATGCCAATTGGTGTTTTCCCTTTGGTCAAGAAAATACATGTTTGTCAAAGATTAGATGACAGGTCAACATATTTTTTGGTTATTAAACCCCCACCATGTGATTTTATGAGTATGAAACAAAAATAATGAAATTGCAAAATGCAAAAGGAAAATGATCTAGATTTCATGAGAAATGCTATGGTATCTGGATACCTTGCAAAGTTGGGTGAAATTTTAATTTTTAAAAAACATTACGAACAACATTGGGAAACCACTTCGAGCATATTAAGGACTCCACTGTACTGCAGAAGCATACTGCTGAACTCACAATTAAATCTTTGGTGCTATTTATATATGTTCCTGGTTTTTGGACCAAAGATCCTTTAAAACATGTTCAAAACTGTCTTCTAAAATAGGTTTTACTATCTTCCTTTTGTGCTGAAGTATTCCATTTCTGAGAGCCAAAGGAATGTATGAAACAGTAACCAGGATTAAGATATTAACACTGCGCCATTTGTCCCATGACAGCTGGCAACGATCTGAATTTCCAGAACAAAAGGCAAAAGGACACTGATTTTTTTGTACATGTTTCTTCAATATAGTTTTACTTAGAATCCATTGAAAAAAATGTTTGCAATTTTTATTGTGTGTATCAAATTATATAGTTGACTCAAATCTTTTTAACTAATGTATGGACTGATACCCCCATCCATAAGGGTTTGCTCTTTTCAAATGTTCAAATGCTGAAGTTTGGAGTTCAAAAAAGATATAGGAACAAATATACATGCACATTCTCAGCATAAAATATAATTAGATATATAAATCTTCTATAAAAAAATATCCAGCTCTCCCAACAATTTGTTAATTTTTTTTTAATGGGGATTAAGATAGAATTAAAATGTGTCGATGGATACATAGAAAACAGACACTTGCAAAACATAGACCATGAGCTATGACCGCTTGTTAAAAAATTATATTTATATTTTATAACATAGAGAGAAGAGGGTTTGGAGGGGAAAAATAATTAGGACCATGGTCTTCTGAACAAGACTTTGGAAGTTGGGAAAGAGAAGCTGCACAATGTTGCACATTGATGTAGATCAATGTTTCATATCATCTGAAAGTTGATGATACTTGCAAAATATATTTTGACATGCCAAGGTTAAGAAAGAAAAACATAGATGAAGGATCTGTCAATCAAAAGCCAAGTCATTGCTAAGAAGCCAAAAAAGGAGGCAAGTAGGGCTGGGCATTCTCTTTGCTTATTTTTCTTCATACATATACTTATTTATTTTTTTTTTGGAAAGAGTGCCTAAAACTCTCCATTGCAATTACCAGTATTTCAGCAACTGTGGAAAAGTGCCTAAAAGAGGCAAGTCCAGTGTCAAAGAACACTGCTGACTTTGTTTCTCTCGCCAACCCAATACCTTCTAGCTCAGATGCTGGGAAGAATGAATGGTTTTTTTATTCTGTTCTCAAGCTTGCTTAGAAACTAAAATTTCCCCCTCATCATCTTAAATTAAATAAGTCACAGGTAACTCACTGAATAAGCTTCTATTGCCTACTTCTTCTGCATTGCCGAAGAATCTACACACACAATTACAAAATTAATATTTTTTTAAACCATGGAGGGGGGGGAATAAAAACAGCTGGTGGAATATGATAGACCTGTTTGATTATAGTGAACTCTAGGCATTTAAATTTTTATTTAGTCTTCTCCTTTAATAACCCCTGCACTTAGAAGACAATTTCCCTAATGTAACAAGTAAAATTTAATACATGTTGGATCACCTGTGTTAACACTAGCACACTCTTTGAGGGATGCCAGAAAAGGTTTAAAGGTCTTTACATGCAGAGTTTGCATCTTCTAACTTGCCACTAGCTGTGTCAAAGAATGAAAGAAGTTCACCTTTCACCTTTTTCCACTCTTAGGATTGGTAGTGGTAGGGAATTGCTGGAGGACAACAGACCACTCTACAAACAGCCCACATTTTGCTTCCCTCTGTTAAAAGCTTTTTAACGGTCTCCCAATTGATTTTACCAGACACACAGGGAGAATTAGCTAAAAGGCTCTTTAACAATTCATCCTTTTGAATTAAGCTGAGCCTCTCAAGGATTACTGTTCCTCTCTCTTCTTTTCTTTCCTGAAACAATTTCTCAATGCAAGTAAATTATTAAAACAAACCTGAAATGTAAACCAGGTGAAATAAAAGAAACACTCCAGGTAACCCACCAAGCACCACAGCTTTTAGCTCCGGGAAAGAAAAAAACCTTTGGATGAGGAACTAGTAAAGTATATCACAGTCCAGAACATATTTATTATTCAGATGTACTCGAGGCGTCTTAGGGGGTAGCAATGGTGAAGAGTGGGAAATATTGAAGGTTTCTTGCACCATCTGTGCTCTATATTAGTAAGTAAATTAGTAATATTGTGGGTATTTCAGTGAAGACTTAAACATACATGCCTTCACAATTATCTTTTGCATTAAAATAAACCATGTTTTGGGATTAAAAGCCAAGGCATCCCAACTGTACCCTTCATACATTAAAGTTCTGCATCCACGGTTGATATGTGGAACAGGCAATGCCACAGAATTAGGCTATCCCAGGGGTGTCAAACTTGTGGCCCATGGGCTAAATGCATCACCCGCTGGCCAGGCCCATCCTATTTTAGCGAAGGGGGGGAAAGTTGGGCTATGTCATGTGACAATGTGGCGACGTGAGTTTGACACCTCTGGGCTATCCGGAAGAGGCTGTAGAGGAGGGGCTCAATGACTTCAAACTGATGGGCACGATTGGGCAATTGAAGTGCCACCCCTTTTTAGACGCATGGCAGACATATAAAAGGGGCAGGCCCTCGTTCTCTCAGTCACATCTACAATTTGACATCACTGACACCTCCCTTTGTATGCCCTTGTCTGTAGGTAGGTGATACCAAAAAAGCATGAGAAGTCCATACAATGAGAGCAAGGAGGAAGGAAATTATTTATATTTCTTTGTATATCATATTTTAAAAATGCCCATCTCCCTCACAGAGCGAATTTACCATTGCCAGCCTTCCTAATTAACAAGGAGAAACGTAATAGTGGATCAAGACTATTTTGTTATCTTCCCAACAGCAGTACCAAACCAATTGATGTTCAAAGAGTTGGTGGCCTGTCAGCACTGCAATATTAGAGACGTGAAAATCAATGAAGAGAGATTCTTGGTAGCCTCTTGCAAAACATTAGATTCATCGTTCTTTTGGGTCAATAACTAACTCATTGCTTAGTAACATTTTTAACATTTTCAAAGGCCAGAACATTGGAGTTCATAGATTCACGATTGCAAGAAAAAAATCACTTCAATCCTGCAAGACTGGATTACAGAAATTAAGGCCAAATCACCTCCTGTGCCCTGATTTCTGTGGACATAGTTTTTACCCCAAAGATCCCTGCAGCTGCTAAGATACCACATCCAACTATCCTTAAAAAGCAAAGCAAAGCACGTCCCATTTCTCCAAACTTCCTCAGCCAAGCATTTGGCATGTACCAGTTTAATTTGGAGAGCAGTGTGAAAATATTTATAAAGTTTGTGCTGTATAATTAATTTCCTATCTATTTGTCGCCTGTGTTTTGTTTTGCAAAACAATAGAGTTATTGTTTCTTGGTAGTTGAAAGCTGTTGAAAAGTCTGTCAGAGACACATAGATTAAATGAATATTCTGTTCCCCATTTGGTCTAGGGCAAACTTAAACACTCTAAGAGCCATTTGGACCCATTTCCCACAGAAAAGAAAACACAAGGAGTCACAAAGGTTCTAACCGGAAGCCACCTGTTCAATTCTGGAGCTGACTAGAAGTTCAGTTCCCCCATTATAGAGTCTCCTCCTAGCACGGCGTACTTTTTCCGCTACCTGTCATAACCGAAAGCCCTATCAATTGTGGAGACAACTGAAAAACCCTCCCCTTGCCATAGAATCTTCTCCTGGTGCACTGTGCTTCTCTCCCCCCCCCCCACCGGAAGCTCCTCTCAAAATTGTGGCACCAACTGGTGACGGAACCATAGCAGAGGGAGGAAAGAGCCACATGAGGCTCCAGAGCCACAGTTTGCTGACCCCTGGTCTAGGCCATACCATCCCAGGGGTGAAATGCTATCGGTTTGGACCGATTTGCCTGAACCAATAGTAAAAATGCTACTGGTTCAGGCAATAGCAGTTATAGCAGTTAGACTTATATACCGCTTCATAGGGCTTTCAGCCCTCTCTAAGCGGTTTACAGAGTCAGCATATCGCCCCCCACAGTCTGGGTCCTCATTTTACCCACCTCGGAAGGATGGAAGGCTGAGTGAACCCTGAGCCGGTGAGATTTGAACCGCTGAACTGCAGCTAGCAGTCAGCTGAAGTGGCTGCAGTACAGCACTCTAACCACTGCGCCACCTCGGCAAACCGGTATTCGGCGCATGCACGCTCACATCACCCAAACCCGTAGTGAAAATAAGTTGATTTCACCCCGGGGCCATACATCTTCCTGTGCATGTGTGTTAGGAATATAATCTAACAGTTGGGTTGGCAATATATAAACCATGTAACAATGCTATACCTGTTTCTTTAAATCATGCAGAAATGTGATTGGTTGCTGTTTCCTCAATCAGCCATAAGATGGAGCCAGAATCACTGTTAGATGCTGATCTGATCTGAGTGTTTGAAAGCTGGCTGTGAGAAGTGCCGTATTGTGATCAGCGTGAGCTATTGTAAGTTTTGCAACTGCTAGCAAACTTTGTGTACCGGACTGTTTGTATGATTATGGACTATATTATTTGGATTATCCCTTAATTGAAAGATGTTGATGACTGACTGTCTTAACTGTGTATGACTTGGACTGTTTAATGGACTCTGATACCTTTATTTCCACGAAAGTAAAAGCCTACTTAAACTGCAGTGTCTCTGTATGCTGGTTTGTGTGTTCTCCAACAACACTCTCACAACGCTTCTCTGAACGTACTCGCTCTCCCAACGGGGAGCTTACCTAACAATGTGCAAAGACTCAGCTACAGCCACAGAATGACAGTGGGGCCATTTGTGAGTTAGATCTGTGTTTTTAGCTCTGGGAAGGGGACACATTAAATTAAAATTAAAGTGTAGTTGACTCAGTGTGACTCTCAGAATGTTGGTTTGTCATCTTCCTGCCAAATCTTGTTCCAGGAAGGCTGAAGTATTCAGCAACAACAAACATTTCCCGCAGTCCCACATGAGGTTAAAAATACCAGGAGTCTGTTGTTTTTGCAGCAAATGTATGGTAGGGAGAAAGTGATAAATTATTGACAGCAGAGCTCAGCTATGTATTTGTTGGTTTTATTTCCTTTCTGGCAGGTTCCTGCAAGCGAGGCTGAAAAAAGATTGAACAAAAACATTTTCCATGACAGTTTTTTCAATAGTAATTTTATTAAACATTATAATTAAGAAGGTAAAAACTTCTTTTTTAAACGCAAACTAAAGAAAAAAATAGAAAGTACAGAAAATAAAAAATAGGAAGCAAACTACAAAAGAAACAATACAAAAGTAAAAAAAGAAAATAAATTTATAAATGAATCCCCCCTTCATTGCAACAAGTATGAACAATTTTAGCAACCTAGCATCTTCACTTAAAATACAACAGATATATTTTTTTCCTTATCTCATCTCTTCTCAGTAAACAAATCTTTAAAATCTTGTTATTTAGTTATGATCAGCAAAAGTCCATTAAGGGTTACCAGAGTTAACCCTTATATCTATTTTAACCTTGATCCAAAAATCAAAAAATCCCAACGTTATGTCCCTTCCTTTTACTTTTAAAGATCTTGATCTTTTATCCCTTCAAATATTGTCATATAACTTGATTTCTTTTAATTTTTTTCTTTGATCCACCTCATAAAATTCTTTAAAACTGCCTCTTTTGTAAATCCAACATGGGAAAATTATCCTGGTCATTCTTTTAACTGATTATTAACTCATTAGCAGGTTTTATTTCTATATCCAATGTAGCACTTTTCATCATATAATTCTCGTGGCTTATGGCAGACACTCTTAAAATTAATTTCTGGGTCCATTGTCCATAAATATATTTCAATATATTCAATGTTTGTTCTATTCTGTATTACTAATTCAAAGTTGAGTGTTCCTCTCCTTGAATTATAATCTTCCATTTATTTTCTTCTAGTGTCCAATGTTCAAATTGCGATCTTAGCATGATTTTTTTTAAAGAATTTAAAACAACAACCTCTTCCTGTGGGAAGGATTCTTATAATTAATTTCAAACCTTGTTTCAAATCTGTCTGAACTCTTAAGTCTGTTTGTAATTTTCAAAATCAATGTTCTAATCACCCTTTTGTTGTTTATTAAAAAGAAGATTTTTTTTGAGTCTTTAAAAGTCGTATTTAAAACCCAGTGCTGTGAAATTTATCATACCAAAACTTCTTAATAACTAAAAAGTAGTTTAATAAGAAATTTCCCAAAGTGATTAGAAAAGGAAGCACGCGAACCTTGTATCCATAGTTTGGGGAAAGATGCCATTCCTTTGTTTCCTAGAACTCTAAATCCACCTCAGACTACTGTCTTGTGGTCTCTTCACAAGGAACAGCTGTCTGGAACATGTGTGGCAATATAAAATCCTTTCCTTGTCTATAAAGCTAATTCACTTAGTCACCACAGTTGTCAGTTCTGCTATTTCTTCCCCAGAAGTCAAACATTTTCTGCTACAGTTTACAAATAAAATTACTGTTAATACTAAGATCTCTGGCTGGCACCGTCTCACAATGTACCACTGCTAGGCAAACTACTGTAATTCCCATAATTCTCAACTGGGATTAATTATTGATATTGTAATGAAATACATATAGCACAGTGATGGAGAACTTTTTCAGCACTCGGTGCTGAAAGCGAGCATGCACACTCATCTGGGACGCAACCCCGGAAGTGAAGCTGAACAGGGGGCATGCACACGTCAGAAAAGGAACTTCTGGTTTTCAGCACATGCATGCGCAGTGGCCAGCTAGTCTTCCGGTTACTGGCACATATGCATGCATGATGATCAGCTGGGCGGTGCATATGCTTATGCTCAAGACCAGCTCTTCCAGTTTCCAGTATGCCACACACACAAAAGCCAGATGAATGTTGCACGTGCATGCATGCCAGAAACCTGGAAGAAGAACGGGTGATGCTGCACGTGCCAGGCGACATGGCTCCGCATGCCACTTCAGGCACACGTGCCATAGGTTCGCCATCACAAATATAGAGAGTGTCAGACGGTGAAAAGCTGCCCTAATATTTTCAGATAACAAAGAAGATATAATCTCTTTCCTATATTACCAGGGGGGGGAAACCTTCTCATCTCTAGTCTTGAGATATGTTCCTCCTTGAAAAAAGAGTGAACTTGTGTAAAATCTTCCAAAGCATGCCTAGGCCAGGGCAATAAGATTGGTTCGCAAGTCAATATGTATCAGTCTACAGATGTTCTGGTATATAGTCACAGGAGGAAAAGGCTCCTTCTCAGGAGGTGAAGAGATAGTAGAGCTTGGAATGTCTAGGAGGCAGGAAGAGGGCAAAGACAGACCTTCCCTAGCAGAGAATATCTATTGTTATGCAGATTGTTGTTTAATCTGGCAAGAGGCTGTTTGAAGGTTGAACAACAATAAACAACTAACTTCCACATGTTGTTTTTGGTTCTTTGGGCTGACATCAGCCTAAGAATAAAGCAGGGAACTTAATTATTTGAATTGGGCCATCCAAAGAAGTAGGTGAGGCCAGAGGCATCAATTGTGGAGACATAAAGGGCAGAAATGACCAAAGCAATATTGGGATGTAAGTTCTGTCTGTTTTGTATTTGTAATTTGCCTAAATTGTATTTAAGTTAATGTTACATTAAAATTGAACACATGCAATATGTGACCCTGATGCCATTGATTAATGCAATCCTGGATACTTTTCTTGGCTCTGCAATCACAGATTCTTGCAATACTTTATTGCAATACAGCAGCCAATGCGATACAGTTGTGGCAAGGATAGCAAGATGAACTACAATTACTATATTCTCTTAGCTGTGGTGGCGCAGTGGTTAGAGTGCAGTACTGCAGGCTACTTCTGCTGCCTGCCTGCAATTTGGTAGTTTGAATCTCACCAGCCTTGGTTGACTCAGCCTTCCATCCTTCCAAGGTGGGTAAAATGAGGACCCAGATTGTTGGGGGCAATATGGTGACTCTGTAAACCATTTAGAGAGGGTTGTAAAAGCATTGAGAAGCGGTATATTAGTCTAAGTGCTACTGCTATTATCAAGGGCATTACTGATAGTAATTCAGCAGAATTTTAGAGAAAACCTCAGATATTTGGAGAAAGCCAGACTGCCTCTCATGAATGTTAAGACAGAACAGGGGAAATACAGTTACAGGAAGTCTGTGATTTTTCTGGACCACAGGAGGTCTCATGACATGAGAATATAGATTTCTTTTTTTGTACATTGATCTGTTTTTAATTATTTCTTTATTTACCAAGCAGAGTCTGTGTACCATATCTCGGCTCTCTTCTGGTGCTGAAATTGTGTTTTACATGATAAACTATAAGGACAGATTTTAATAAATAGAAATGGTAATGTTTTAAAATATTGTAATGTAATTATAAAGTAGATAAGTAATGTGATAACAAAATAATACTCTGCAGTCACTTCTTTAAAGAGAATGATTGACAGCCAGTTAAAACACCTTCAGATAAAAATTTATACTGAAAGATGTCTCACAATTTCTCAAAGGTTTTTGAATCTTGGCCCCTGTAAAAGAAGCTTTTGGTTTTCTACTTTATTTAATTTATTTCTGCACTGCTCTTGATGCTATTCTTCATCTTTAATGTGTTTTATTACTGTGGTATATCAATGATTGTTTGACCTCTGTAGATGCCATGTGTTAAACAAACAAACAAACAAAAATAAATAAAAATAAAAACTAAAAACTATGGGAAACAGACCAGGATTCTATTACTATTAACAATAGCAATAGCACTTAGACTTATTAACCACTTCATAGTGCTTTACAGCCCTCTCTAAGTGGTTTATAGTGTCAGAATATTGACCCCATCAATCTGGGTCCTCATTTTGCCCATCTTAGAAGGATGGAAGGCTGAGTCAACTTTGAGCCTGGGGAGATTCGATCTGCCAAACTGCTGGCAGACAACAGTGATTAAATAAAGATAAAGGTTCCCCTCGCACATAATGGTAGTCGTTCCTGACTCTAGGGGGCGTTGCTCATCTCCATTTCAAAGCCGAAGAGCCAGTGCTGTCCGAAAATGTCTCCGTGGTCATGTGACTGGCATGACTAAATGCCGAAGGTTCATAGAATGCTGTTACCTTCCCACCAAAGGTGGTTCTTATTTTGGTGGTTCCTATTTTTTCTACTTGCATTTTTACATGCTTTCGAACTGCTAGGTTGCACAACATTCTCAGAGACTCTTCCCATCCTGCTTACAATCTTTTTGGACTGATGCCTTCTGGCAGAAGATACAGAACAATTAAAACTCAGACCACGTGTCTTCTGAATAGTTTTTTCTCCCAGAGCTATAACTGAACTCAATAATGAAACTAAAGGGCCACCATCAGTGAGCTGTTGGACAGCAGTACTTGGTTTGTTGTGTGGATGCTTCGGTGGTTTAGGAGTGGGGAATTTTGGAGGGTGTAAGGATTGTTGTGTGTGTTGGGCCTGATCTCTGGGTGTTATGTGAATTTCGTTGTATGGGTATATACGTATAATGACAATAAAGTAAATCTACAGTGCCAAAGTCTATTTCTAGTACCATGATTAACTGTAGAGAGTCTTTCCACCAAAAATGTATTTCATACACAAAGTTCTTTTCTTTCCCATCTTCACTGACCCAAACGTATATCAAAGCCAAGCTACTATAATGCTGTTACAAAAGAAATATATCAAGGTGTAGTTCTGGAGTCCTTCTATTTTTTTTTCTAAGTTTTAAAACATGTAAACAAAATTCTTGAAGATGGGAAAACTGGAATTTGAAATCGATTGAGAGAAGATCTACTTTTTTTTAAAGGTATATTTGTAAGATTTATATATGGATAATGAGTGATCTATTCAATTAAAGGAACAGAAATAGCAAGATGAAAAAGCTCACAGGAAACAATACTAGATACATATACGTCCTTGTGTACAGACATCTGGAACACAGCAAGTAAATAAGGTAGTCCCATGACAAGTCATTCTATTCAATGCTTTAACATTTATGACACGATTTGTATCAAGAAAGTCTAATACCCTACATACTGCAGGTGATTTGTGTCCCTCCAGATGTGGTTGAGCTACAACTCAGTCTCTATTCCTGTTGGCCATGTCATCCCGGGCAGCTGGAAAATATAGTTCAGCAACATTTAAAGAACCACAGATTCTACCAGCAATCTTACTTCGGTGTCTGAAAGCCTGCCAAATCTATTATTGTCTTTCAGTTACTGCTTAACTACAAGAGGGAAGATTTATGAACCCTGCAACAAAGCAGATAAATTATATATCTCAGAAATGAAAAGGGGAAGGCAGCCGTTGAAGCACAGTTTTTCTTCTGGTCTAAAACCCATTCCAAATTTTCAGATTTCATTTTATGATTATCTAATAGTGGATAAGAATCGGAGCTACTGCAAAGGGATAAAGCAAAAGGACTTTAAAGGCTGCATGATGAAGTCAGATTTTCTCCCGAGAACATAGAGCAATACACAAGACCAAAAAAGTATATTCAGTCACAAGGTTTTTAACTCCATTTCACTGATACTTAAGTGTAAAATGTAAGCATGAAGATTGCTTTACCTAATATTGTGAGTGAAATCAGTTAAGGCAGTAGGCTTCATTTGCTTACAGAGCTATCTCGGTTTTATAAGCTCCTCCCCACTGGATGAAACTGGGTTTTCCACAAATATTGTAGTTCATTCCTGTATAATGCATTCACTGCATTTACATCCCACCATAATCCAAACTTTCAGTGAATTCTTTGAAGTATAATATGGGTGCTGTGAGTGTACCTCCCCTCCCACCTCCTCACACCAGTGGTGGGATTCAACATTTTTTATTACCAGTTCTGTGGGTGTGGCTTGGTAGGCGTGGCAGGGGAAGGATACTGCAAAATCCCCATTTCCTCCCGATCAGCTGGGGATGCAAAGAATAGGGGGCAGAGCCAGTCAGAGGCGGTATTTACTGGTTCTCTAAACTACTCAAAATTTCCACTACTAGTTCTCCAGAAGTGGTCAGAACCTGCTGAATACCACCTCTGCCTCACACCCTACAGTTTCAAATGCTCAATCATATTTCAATCTAATTGAGTCATGGTTGAAGGCCATGAAGTCAAAGATTTGGGATATGTTTATGGGGCCTTTCAAAAGAAAGGCAGAACTGTGTTCCCAATTCTCTTCCAAGAAAAGAGGGGGGACTCTGATTTAAGATTGTAATTTACATGAATTCCCCCCCCCAAACAAAAAGAGGAAACATTTGTTGATATGTCTTTAAGGAACAAGTAGTAAGTTTAGCAAGGGATATTGCAAAAGATTAATTTTTTATTTTGAATATGTGCTGCTATTTAAGCTTATAGCGAGAGAAGAAACTCTTTATGTTTGGAAACTTGATATATGTATCAAATAGGACCAAATCTACATTATCTGGTGGTTTTCTGAGGCTTATCATTTTCTTTAACCTTTCCTATTAGAGGTTCTTTTAAGATGCTGTCAGTTAACAAGTATTCTATTGGTTGCTATATGTTTTATGTGTAAATAGAAAAGAATGTTAAATTATCCCTCTTTCTTTTTAAAATAACATTTTATTTTCTTTAGCCAAAATGCTAGTGCAGATAACCTTATAAGGTCTGGGTTCCTGATTTGTGGGCACATTCTGCCCTCAGGTGCCAATCTTCACACCATGCCTAAGATTTGGTTAATTGAAAAATAGAGTAGTGGGATGCATGCAGACTGCAATATAAAGGATTGCCTTCAACTGTAGCTGGCGTTTCTAGTGCTGCCTCTGAACTCTACATTTATTGCAAGCAAATTATTTAAAAATAGAATGGCGGATGGCTAGAATCCTGTGCTATGCCTGCATTCTTTGTTGGTGAACCATCCAGAGTCATATAGTTCTAATGGGCAGCTGTACAAATGGGAATAATAAAATAAATAAATGTTTACTCTTGAAAAACAGCTCATGTTATGTTCTTAGCATTGCAAATGAGCCATTATTCCCCATAGCTTGAAGCACCCTTTCTAAACCAAAAACTGAACAAGTCAGTTATTGTTGAATAAGTCACCTAATTTTGTGAAGCTTCTTCTCCGGTTACATTGTACCGCTAGTACATGTGCTACATACAAAACTTTGCCAGACCAATCCTCGAATACAGCTCGTCTGCTGGAATGTACACTGTATATCGGATATTAATATAATTGAATGGGTCTAGAGATATTTCACGAGAAGAGTACTCTACTCCTCTGCCCACAACAGAATCCCTTATGTCACCAGGCTCAAAATTTTGGCCTTGGACAACCTGGAACTATGCCGCCTATGGTCTGACCTAAGTATAGTACACAAAATTGTCTGCTACAACGTCCTACCTGTCAATGATTACTTCAGCTTCAACCTCAATAATACACAGGCAAACAATAGATATAAACTCGATTGCAGAAAATATGACTTCAGCAACCGAGTGGTCAACATCTGGAATGCTCTACCTGACTCTGTTGTTATATCCTCAAACCCCCACGGCTTCAACCTTAAATGGTCTAACGTGGACCTCACCCCATTCCTAAGAGGTCCATAAAGGGGGAGTGCATAAGCGCACCAGCATGTCTACCATCCCTGTCCTATTGTCCCTATTTATTTGTGACCATTTCCTGTGTTCATGTCCATGTTTATACTTATACCTGTTATCTTGTACACATTGGACAAAATAAATAAATAAATAAATAGTTCAGCACAAGGCATGAACTGTCTTTCTACATAATGTCACTTCCGAGCTGCCATATTAAAAACTAGTGGAGAATTGCATCTAAATCTTCAGGAGAGAATGCTGTGGATATAAAGAAATTTCTAAAGGGAAGGGAATGCTCTTTCCCTGCTTCTACTAATCCCAGCACAGATAATATTGTGTTATCATATGACAGAGCAGGGGATAATTTCATTAATTTGTCCCTTCCCATTTTTTTCCTAATGCAAAATGAGACAATGTCATGGAAAAGGTATCCACCAAGCCAAAGAAAGAAATTCACGCTGGAATCTATCCATCCTCCAACAGTGTGAAAAGAAACGGTTAATTCTACTAGCACCAGACATTATAAATGATTACATTTTATTGCAGTGACATTAACTACTATTTTATTTCCCTTCCGGTGGGAATATTCACACATTTCATTTCCTTGTAATATTAGCAGGAATCTTTAGAAGATTAGATACTTAATAGACCTGTAACCTACTAATCAGGTTAGTTAATTAGCATCACAAAAATCTTAGTAACCTGTGTTTTTTTTAATTAAATGCCAAAAATCAAAGCATCACTTATCTAGGGAGGTGGCTATTCACTTACGGTAAAGGCAGACCTGCTTTTATTAATTATCATTTACTCATGGTGATAAGTTCCATCACTTACTAGCATAGTTACAGCATAAATAGTAATCCTAAATGCTAAAGAACTGGAAACAATGGGTTTGTTTTTGCAAAATGAATCCCCATTTACCAAAACCATTTACCCAGTGTCTTTCAACAACTCTCTTTATTAGACTATCCAGACAATTTTCTAGGTTTTATATTCAACTAGGCAATGTTTCTCTCAGGACCTTTAAGATGTATGGACTTCAATTCCCAGAATTCCCTAGACAAATGGCCAGGGAATTCTGGGGCTTGAAGCCTACTTATCTTAATGTTGCTGAAGTTGAGATACACTGAACTAGATAAACTGAAAAGAACAAGAGAAATGTTTTCACATTTTCTATATCTCCCTTTAAACATAACTGGATAATGTCCACTCACTAAAAAAACTAAAAACAAAGAAAACTATACATCTGGGTTTAGGAGTTATACTGAAAGCTGATTTTTAAATTCTTCTAAACCACAGGGCAATAGCTCACAGAATTAATAACTAGCATAGGTCATAGGCTTGCTTGTCATCAGAAAACTCTGAAAAAACATCAGAAACAACATCTAGATGTTGATTGAGGAAGATGAAAGTAATAAGATTAAATAGGTAAGAGCCCACATTCAAGCTATACTGTGGCATCTTCCGTGCTTCCCTTAAAATAAGACAGGGTTTTATTTTCTTTTGAACCCCCCCCCAAATAAGCCCTTGGCCTTATTTTTGGGGAGGCCTTATTATTTTTGAGGATAGCTGTTTCACATAGCCAGCCAGGATGTGGTTATATGATTGGCGGTGAGCATGGCCACCTCATTGCTGCTGCTGTGTTATGTGTCGCTGGGCCTACTGCTCGTTTTGTGGCGGCCATTAGCGTGACAGAAGGGGGCACGATGGCTAGGATTGTGGGAGCAGCTGTTAGATAAGAGCATGTGGGGAGGGCATGTTGTCCCTACCGTTCCCCCCCTCCCCGGCCTCACCTCCTCACCGCATGTTGTTTGCCTGGCAAGCAACCATAGGAAATGTTTTTTCCATTCTTATTGGGACAGAAAATGATCTGATTCCTTTGTCCTAAGTGGCTTACTCCTGACTGGAGGAAAATGGCAGGAGGATCTGTAGCATGTTGCAATGACATATTTCCTAATATTTTCAGCAATAAAATTGGTCAGATTAGTATTCCCATTGGCAGATTCCAATGAGATGACTAATGTAATGTTTTGCCTAGTCATCTGGGACTTTTCTGAACTTGTGATGGGATTCTCTGTAATAGGAGTTCTGCCATTTGTTACATCTAGCTCTTTCACATAGGCAGGATGTGGTTATATGATTGGATTCAGGAGATGTGAAATCACAACATGTTTCTTAGAAGAAAGGGGGAAATTTTGCATCTTCAATTGGCATTTCCTTTATAACATGTGGGTGAGAAATCAACTATTTGTTTAAAACGTCAGTGTTCTATTAGAAAGAATCATTCTTTGTTAGTTATCAGGCTTCCAAAACAAAATTATAGAGATTCTGGGAGCTTCCAGGGGCCTGAAGTAATCTTCACAAATACCACAGTCCAGCACAATACCAATGAAAAAGAAAAGCAAGAAATCCAAGAAGAAACCAGCAGGGTTGCACAAAGATCTCTCTGATAAACTGAAAGACAAAAAGTACAAAAAATGGAAAGAGGGACACATAGCTAAGGCAGAATATCAGCAGATAGACTAAACCTGCAATGATGAAGTCAGAAAAGCAAAGGTTCAGAATGAACAAAGACTTGCAGCAAAAATCAAAGATGAAATATTAGTATTGCTTTGTAAAGCCTTAGGAAGGCCACACCTTGAATACTGCATCCAGTTTTGGTCATCACATTACAAAAAAAATGTTGGAAAAAGTGCAAAGAAGAGCAACTAAAATAATTAAAGGCCTTGAGATTAAAACATATGAAGAATAGTTGCAGGACTTGAGTTTGACTAGTTTAGAGAAAAGAAGCATTAGGGGTGACATGGTAGCAGTATTCCAGTATTTGAGGGGCTGCCATAAAGAAGATGGGGTCAAATTATTCTCTGAAGCACAGGACAAGAAACAATGGATGGAAACTAATCAAGGAGAGAAGCAACCTGGAATTAAGGAGAAACTTCCTAATAGTAAGGACAATTAAGCAGCAGAACAGCTTGTTCTCAGAGGTTATGGATTCTTCATCACTGGAGGTTTTTAAGAAGAGACTGAACAATCACTTGTCTGAAATGATATAGGGTCTCCTGCTTGAGCAGAGGGTTGGACTAGAAGACCTCCAAGGTCCCTTCCAGATCTATTCTGATTGATTGAAGAATGAGGAACTATCAAGTAGAGTGATCCTTCAAATCCTCTCTGGGGAAGGAGAGGCCAAGATTTATTACAGATTGAATAGTACACACTGAAAAACAGTAACTCCTCACAAGCGGATCATAGAACAGGAGTCATCCTGTGGAATTGAACGCCAGGTGATACAGGCACGTGCAGCCTTTACAAAGAACCTTAACCCAGTTGAACTCACTTTCTATTCACTTTTGGAAATAATAGAATAACAGAGTTGGAAGGCAATTTGGAGGTCTTCTAGTCCAACCCCTTGCTCATCTAGGAGAAAATTAGATTAGATTACATTAGATTACCTATTTAATTATCTCACGGATATTTGAGATCTTCACAATGCTGAGTTTAATCAGACACCGGGTGAGTTTTGCTTTCTTCCTTTGATACTCAATAGATACTTAACAGTTTAAAAAGCAATATATAATTGGCAAAAAGAAAAAAATAATAATTTTGATATAAGAAAGTTATAAATGGACTAGGAGACTAGAGGAATTTGGAACTTTTGTGCTTTTGCTCTAAGATTTGAAAAACAAGTATCGTATATAATTAAATAATATCTCTGTGGGGAATGGCTGAAATGGAATTAAATCCATATTAGGAACTGATAATTTTTTGTTGCAGATGGACACTAGAGGGGACCAAAGGGCCAGGCAGTAAGAAAAAAAAATGAAGTGCATCTATCAATGTAATGGACAACCCTGGTATACTTTTTGAGATAATTAAAAGAATTCTTTGGAAAATGGACTAATAACTAAAGCATACATAAAGTATACAGGTTCCAATGGTTAAACTTTTATAAGACATTAAAGGAGATGTTTAAGAAAGCATCTTATACCTCGCACAGATATAACTCGCAAGTACAGAATATAATAAGACTAAAAAGATTACTAAAATCCAGCAATGGGAAAGATAAATCAAGAGAAGGTCATGGACAAGGAGCAGTTGTGACAAAAAAAAATCCATCCTCTTCACTGGATTTACAAAGCAGGTTGGGAAAGGATTTGAAAACTGATGAAAGATAAAATCTTGCAACACTACTGGCATAAACTGAAGGCCAAGATTGTTAAACACTAAAGGAAGAAGTATAAAGTTGGATTATTTATTCAGAGATAGATTATATATTTGATATTTATGATAGCTTCTAAATGACTTTTTGTTAACTCAGGACTGAAAAGATGAGAAATAATTCTGGATTGAATGTATGTGTGTGTGTGTTAGATATAAGACAAAGAGGCTTTTTGTTTTTAAAACAGGATGAAAAGTTAGCATTTTAGCTTCAGTTTAGTATGATTAAAATTGGTAGCCACTTATCTCTATTTTTATTGGGGTTTTTTAATTTAATATTTTTAATTGTAATGTTTTTTTAAAAAAACTAAAACTAAAATATAGAAATCTAACTGATATTCCTTTGTTGCTCTTTGCATATTTCTTTCATTTGAGGAAATGAAACGATCCTTTATAATGAATACTTGGCCATCTTGATAACCTATGTTGATTACTTTTTATTGTCCTATTATTAACATTATTAATTTTCAATGTTACTTTTTTTTTAATTTAGTTCTCCAATGTTTATTTTGTACAGGGGTCTCATGCGTATACTGTATATGAATTATATTTTTGATTATAATTGTCACTTGCCTTGTTCAGATTTCTTGTATTATTTTTAGGGGGAAAATATATCCATCTTGCGATGACCAGTTTCAAAAATGCAGCTCTTTGTTATTGCTTCCATAATTTCAGTGAATAGAAATAAATCTGAGCTTTTTGTTTATAATGAATATACCCACAAATATATTACTTGTGTATTTTGGGTATATTATTTTTCACCAAGGATAAAGGGCAAACATTTGAATACTTCTGCAAAATTTATCACAGATGTCTGTAGAAGAAATACTTATTAAAGTTTCCTTGAAAATGGTTACTATCTTCTGAAACTGTTCTAAAATGGAAAATCTGCAGATGTGTTAGGCTTTAATTTAAATAACAAATAACATAAATAACATCAAGGGGTTCATGAAGTTAAATTTAAAGGGTTCATGAAGTTAAATTTGAAGGCCCTAGAGTAGAAAAGATTGCTGTGCCTGGATGCACAAAATATGTGGCTGTCCAGATGTTGCTAAATCATAACTCTCATCAACCTTATCCATCATGTAGGTCACCAATATCTGGAGGACCACAAACTGTACAGGATGAATCCACAGACAGTATATGAGGATCCACCCTACAAAGAACATCTTATATCAGGGATACTTATCAATTTCTGGAATTTGTCTTAAAGTGGTTACCAAACTGTAATTCTTAATGTGAGAGGAGAAGAAAGTTAGGGCTAACCATACTGACCATATTTTATAAATCCAACAAACTAAGTTCTAGATCAGAATAGTTTGTACCATTGTAACACAATACAACCTAGACAGCATACTAAAAAGCAGAGACATCACCCCGCCAACAAAAGTGCGCATAGTCAAGGCTATGGTTTTCCCAGTTGCAATGCATGGCTGTGAAAATTAAACCATAAGGAAGGCTGAGCACCAAAGAATTGAGGCCTTTGAACTATGTTGCAGGAGGAGAAGATTCCAGCGAGTCCCTTGGACTGCAAGATGAACAAACTGGTCAGTCCTAGAAGAGATCAACCCTGACTGCTCTTTAGAAGGCCAGATCCTGAAGATGAAACTCAAATACTTTGGCCACCTAATGAGAAAGAAGGACTCACTGGAGAAGAGTCAAATGCTGGGGAGGCAAATGCAAGTTGTTTTTGTATACTGTGTTGCAATTATTAAAAGAATTTCCAAAGCAACTGATTCGGAAATTTAAAGCAACCTCATTTGTTGCTAAATTTCCACTAGCAACATCCTGAGGCTGCAGGCCAATAATGAGGGATGCTGGAATATCTTCAGTTCAGCAGTATCTGGAGGACCATCGATCAGCCACCATTGTTTCAAACCTGAAAGTTTGAAAACCAAACTTGGTGATTTTTCTAGGATGAAAGACAGAAGAATCAGGAACATATTTAGAATAGAATAGAGCTGGAAGGGACCTTGGAAGTCTTCTAGTCCAAGCAAGAGAACCTATACCAGCGATGGCAAACCTTTTTTGGCTCGCATGCCATAAAGAGGGGAGCGCAAGGGGGGGGGTCATGCATGGGCGTGCCATACCCATAATGCAACATGCGGTCCCCCAGTGCGCATACACACATGACAGGCACGCCCCCTACTTTTTGCATGCTTTTTTCACCTTCCCCAGGCGCCAGAAGCTTTATAGGAGCCTGGGGGAGGGCGAAAACAGCCCCCCCCCGCCCCCCTCGGAGGCCCTCCGAAGGCTTCAGGGACCTTCAGGAGGCTTCCCTGAAGCCTTCGGAGGACTAAAAAGGACCCTACGAGCAAACCGGAAGTGACTTCCGGTTTGCTTGTAGGCTCGGTTTAAGCCCTCCGGAGACTTCAGGCACCTTCAGGAGGCTTCCCTGAAGCCTCCAGAGGGCTTAAACCAGCCCTACGAGCAAACCAGAAGTCCATTCCCAAACTTCTGGTTTGCCCATATGGCTGTTTTTTTTTTTTGTTTTTTTGTTTTTTTTTGCACTCTGGAGGTTTCAGGGAAGCTCCTGAAGCCTCCGGAGGGCCTCTGGGGGCGGGAGGCCCTATAAAGCCTCTGGAGCCTGGGGAGGGCAAAAAATGGCTTTAAAAAAAGCTGAACTCAGCTGGCCAGTGCGCCAGCTGACAGGGCAATGCCTCACATGCCCTGACAAATGGCTCCATAGGTGGCACGTATGCCATAGGTTTGCCATCTCGGACCTATACCATTTCAGATAAGTGACTAGTCTCTTCTTTAAAAACTCCAGTGATGGAGCGCCCATGATTTCTGAAGGCAAGCGGTTCCACTGGTTAATTGTCCTCACTGTTAGGAAGCTTCTCCTTAATTCCAGGTTGATATGGATGGTTGCCACCTCGTTTTTCTATCAATAGAAAGTTCATGGTATTTACTTTCCCCCCATTACAATCCTGAATAAAATTTTCGTCCAATACTGCCACCACCACCACCTCTATCCTACAAGCTTTCATTTGTTCCAGAAATCGCAAAGATGCATTTTTTTCAAAAGGCAACTGAACTTTGTTTTTCCTTGAAAACATTTCACTTGTCATCCAAGAAGCTTCTTGAGGGAGAAGCAAAATGACTTCAAGGAAAAACAAAGTCCAGTTCCCTTTTGAAAAAGCACCTTTGGGATAACCATGACCTGGATGACTAAGAATCTCCATAGACATTCACTTTGGAAGGAAGTGTAAACGGATAACAGCTGATAGAACAAATAGCATCTTTAGTCAATAGGAGGATTTTCACTGGGCAAAATAATATATATATATATATATATATATATATATATATATATATATATATATATATATATATATATATATATATATATGTGTTTTTATTTGTGCTGATATATATATATATATAGACTTTAAGTATATATATATATATATATATATATATATATATATATATATATATATATATATATATATATATATATATATATATGTTTTAAAATCTATCTCTCGTACCATGAATCTGATTCTTGTAGCAATACATAGCAATACACGCATTATCAGAGTAATATGTAACTAAATGACAAGTGAGAGATTAAAGGAATTGATTTATTGCATTTGGTTTTTATACTCCTTTCACACAGTTCAGCCTTCCCTAAACCCTGATTTCCTTCCTTGGCTCAACCAGCCAGTGGAAACTCTTCATCAGCTCAAAAAATGCCATCAAAGCCATAGACAATTGGATTTAATAAGTGATTATCCATTGAGAATAAATGCATATGACTACTGCTTTGTCCTCATCTGAATGGATGTGCAAAAGGAAGGAAGTACATTTATGCTTGAGGTTCATAATAACGGTTGTCTATCTTTCCAGTCTGTGTTGCTGATTCCTCAACTCTGTTAGTCAGACCCCTTGATTATCTGATTGTTCCTTCTTTCTTCACCGCCTTCAGACAGTCGACAACTATTTTTATCCTCTTTTAGGGGCAAAAAACTCCCCCAAACCCCTGTCAAAACATGGCGTGTTTGCAGTAGGTAGAGCTTGTTTCATCTCTGTCCTTAATTACAACTTTTTTTCATTCTTCTTTTTTGTATTCCTTTTCTTTCCTTCCAATTTTATTCTTTGATTTTAAACAAATTAAAAACAAGGCTTAAATTTCAAACTGTCTGCTATTTAACTTGTGTGTTTTCAAGCAAGGCTGAGCACGCAGCTGGATTATTTCCCATACACATCCCTCCATCCAGAACACCAGAAAAACATTTGCTTCAAGTGGATGATCACAAAAGCACCTGCTTGATCTCCTGCTCACGTGATTAGAATTTTAAGCATTGCATCTACCACAATCTCCAATTCTTTCAAATTACTTACTCACACTTCTAGTGGCTGTCTTTTGAAAAAATGATTATTTCTTAGACCATATAGACCAACGGTGTCAAACTCAAGGACACTTAGATCTGGCCTATGGGGCCACCCTAGAAACAGCCAAGGACAGACATGTGGTGCTTCTGCCAGTGAAAATGGGCTCCCGGGCTCTGTTTTTGGATGCCACGGCCTCCTGCAACCCTCTGCCAGTGAAAACGGAACTTGAGAGGGCTGCATGTGGAGGCCATGGCAGCCAAAAATGGAGCTCAGGAGCCCGTTTTCACTGGCAGAGTTCTCGGGCTACCACAGGCACCCCCGACATGAGTAATGTCAAGCTGGCCATGTCCACCGAGGTCAAACACAACCCTGAGGCAGCCCTCAATGACATTGAGTTTAACACCCTTGATCGAGAGGCTGTCTTTTTCATTCATGACCCTTGAAGCACACAGAATCTGAAATGGGATGAGAGGACAGAGAAAAAATCTTCCTCTGTGAAAGTCACATCCATTATATCTACGTCTAGAGATAATTCTAAAGATGCATCATTTTCTAGTAATGCAATATAAACATTTTCAAATGGAGAGGTTCGTTCACTTGTAATTTCTTCTAAGATAAGCTGTCATGGATCTGTAATTTATATCCATCTGCAAAAGTGGTAGGAGTTCAACCCAGAATTAACACATAAACCCTAGTAAATGTCTTTATCCACAATTGCATAAACCCATAAAACAAACACCATTCTCCTCCCCATTTGTCTTTGTGTGTGTTTTTCTAACTTCAAAAGGAGACTTCAAGCACCCTTCTAAAAACAACTCAGAATTGCTACAGTATGATGTTACAGAAGAACTGTGCATGCAGACAATTTACTTTTTATAGTTGCAAATGGTGGTGTCTTCATCTGGAACTGCTATTGTTAGGAGTTCATTTGTTTGTTCTTTCCTTTATATAGAAAATAATGACTGGTGCTATTTAATATTATCCATCCATCCTTGCTGGGTTTGCTTACAGAAGTGTTGTCAAGCATATTGAAACTGGCTATTGTATTTCCAATTGCTACTTCCTTTCAACAGAGGATTGGTTAAATATACACAGCATATTTACTGGGACAGTTCCTTTCCACCACTTAATTATAGCCAGTAATTATATCAGATTTCACATTACTGGTGTCGGGATGCTGCCAGAAAAAAAACCCCCCTTTTACGGATGTACAATGTTGACATCAATCTATTTGGCAACTTTAACATGTCTGGAGGTCAACTCAGAACTGAGAGTTGAACTCCAAACATCTTAAAGTTGCCAAGAAACATTAAGTTTTGAAAAACACTGGTCTACATGCAGTGTGCTTCAGTGTGGTATTCATTTATTAGATTTTTATCCTGCCTGTATTATTTTTATAAATAATGCAAAGTGGCATACATACAGAGGTGGGTTCCTACCGGTTTGGACCAGTTCGGACAAGTAGGTAGTAGCTCAGCTGGCCACGCCCCCAAACCAGTTCTTTAGGTGGCACCATAGGCGCCACCATCTTGTTTTTTGCTTCTGCACATGTGCAGAAGCAATTTTTTTTACTTGTTCCCGTAAGAGCAAACCTTTGAAGTGGGTTGGGTTGACTGCCCCTAAGTCACCCAGTTGGCTTTTGTGCCTAAGTAGTGGAACTAGAACTCAGTCTCCTGGTTTATAGGCTAGCACCTTAAACACAATTATTTTGTCAGAAAACAGTATTTACTTGCGATTCATTCTAATATATATATATATTATGCACAATTCATCCTTTGTATACAACTTACTTTAACATATTCATTAATGTGACATTCATTTATTATCTACACTTGTGTATGCAATTCACAAGATGTGTGTATCTTAGTATAAGTTTTGAACCAAGTTTTGAATTTTTTTTGAAAGTATAAGGAATTCAACACTATCTATATGAATCTATCTAATTGTGAAGCATAACGTTACCAATTCATTTTAAGTACAAACTACTACTCTACGTTCTCCACTGTGCTTTGGCTTTTTTTCAAAGATGCCATAAAGCAGACAGATCCAGGAAGTAGAGCTGGTACCACAGAGAGACACCACTAAGGCACTGGCTAAAGCCACATCCTTATATTGGGGCCCCTGCCAAAACCTCTCCACTATGTCTCTTCTTTGTTGCTATTACTTGTTCCCTTCCTCTCTCTGAGAATTCTAATAGAGTTCAGAGAGAGAAAGTAAACTTCATTTGCTGTAGCTCTCCTGGAGGAAAGGGAAAACAGAGTTGAATAAAAAGTCCTGTGAGCCTGAATCAGTGTCCTAAAGCAGATGTGTCCAACACACGGACTATGGACTGCATGTGGCCCTGAGCAGCTAGTAATGTGGCCCCACAATATATATATATATATATCAATATCAATATATATATTGATTATATTATGTATTTCATGTGACCCAAGAAAACTCCTCTTTACTCAATACAACCCAGACAAGCCAAAGGTTGAACACACCTGGTCTAAAGTCACAGGAACATCACCTGAACAAAAGCCAAGGCACAGGGGATTGTCCATCTCCTTGGAAAAATAACCTTGAGAATAGTGATCCAACTAACATGAACAGAGTTTCTTCAGTCCAAATCATCTGGATCTCCCAGCCTTTTATGAAATCTTTTAATTCTTTGCTGCTGTATCTTTTTAACTTGAACTCTGGACTGGATCTTGGCCACACTATTTTCAGCTGCTACCCCATCGGCAGGCTTTGATCTGAAGGTTGGACAGGACAACTATCCCCCAGGGAACTTATAGAAACTGGGTTTGAAAATATTGAGCAAGTCAAAAGGCACTGAGGACTGAAGGATTACCGTAGTTCTTATTTATTACAATGATCGGTACTATTGAACAGGGTTCCTTGGTAACATTTTTCCATAAAACAAGAATGTTAGTCATGAATAGCAAACTTACATGAATGAGCTCAAACAATTTTAATTACATAAAGCTCAAATTCAGAGGTAAAGGTGAAATACAGTGATCACCATAAGCTCCTAGAGATACACCACCTCAATGGATTCTGGACAGGATTAAAAGATCTAAACTCAGGACGGCAGCACCCAATATGGAAGCCAGGCAAATGAAATGTTGGAGAATTGCAACATTTCCTTGGGAGTAAAAAAAAAAAAAAGATCAGCTGCAGGTTATTGTGTGGGACTCAGCTTAAGAGGATATCAATAATCTTTGGGCAAATAGTCAGAAATAATATTTAAAACTATATACTTTGCCAATCTATGTTTGAACTCTCTCTCTTGTGTTTGCCTAATCAGAGGGCCCCTTCAAACTTAGCAAATAACTACTGTTGTGACTGTCAGAATCCTTGCTCTTTGTGTGAGATTAACAGTCGCTTGACTGTGCCTTCTGACTCCCTTGGACAGAATATCTGGCAAATTCAGATAGCTTTGCTGTTATGCCTAACTAAGTGACTGTCTATTTAAATAATGAACCAATAAGAACTTGGCTGACACCAGCCAGAGCGTAGAAAAACTCTCAGAAGTAATTCAAGATTAGAAAATGTGGAGACACCTGATCCATAAAATCGCCAAGAGTCAGACAAAGCTGAATGGGTGGTATCATCATCATCATCATCATCATCATCATCATCATCTTAATACTAACAAAACCTAACATCCTTGTAATGCAACATAAACTCATTATCACGTTTCAATATATACGTCTACATTTTTCACATATAGTACATATGTTTTTCAGTGTTTTCAACTTTAAGATATGTGGACTTGAACTCCCGGTAAGTACTATATAGCCAACATGGATTGAGAAAGTTGGTCTTCTTATAATGTGAGTGATATTCTTCATTCTTATAAAGTGAGTGTTATCGTTGTATACATATTATAATTGTTGAATGTGAAGCAGAGTTAAAAGCAAGGGCATGTTATAGTCCTTTGTTTCTTTAATGCATTTATGTACAAACGCAGATGGAACACTTTTGATATTGATGGTGGGCTGGTTAGGGATGTAAATTTAAATGATTACAACTTTTAGATTTATGCATGCATGTTGCCAGCTGACACAAATGATAAACCGAACAATGCAACAAGGAGTATAAATCTGAAAAGTATGATATCAAAGACCAAGCCAGATGCTTTTGATAAAGAAACTTCAAATTATATATAAATATTAGTCCATATAAACCCATTCACAGATAAACCAACCTTATTTTTTTTAAACTAAAACACCATGAAAAAATGTGCCACTCATGGATAAGCCAATCCTCAAACTTTTTGCCCAATTTAATTTTCACATTTGTGGGTAATCCATGGTTTATCCATTTTTTACATTATTTTGGTTAAAACTTTGAGGCTTGGCTTATATACAGATGGACTTATCTGTGAGCATACATGGGTTACATGGATACTTTTATAAAGTATTATTGAATATGCTTGTGGATAAGCACATCCATAGATTAGATGAATCAGTTTAGGGGGTATATTTTTGCACCTAAATTTTATGTATTCATTAAACTTTTATGCTGCCCATTTCTAGGTGGCTTATGGATGTTCAATAAAAATATACTATAAAACAATAAATAAGGATCATAAATTTAAATAAAAATTTGAATTTATTCAAGAGTATAGTGTCAGCTGCCTCATACGAATCGCCTCAGACGATTACTGATGGCCGGCATGCCAGCTTTCGCTCCTTTCGGAGTTGGCGGAGAGTCATGGGAAGCTTTCTTAGAAAGGTTTGAGTGCTTCCTCATAGCCAACAACCGGAAGGGCTACTCTCAGGCCAGAAAATGCGGATTTTTCCTAACCGCCTGCGGCTCTGAGATGTTTGCTACCGCCAGATCTTTCGCTGCCCCTAGGGCCGTTTACAACCTGACCTGGCAAGAACTAACAGACGGGCTTCAAGCCTATTATGCTCCTACGCCTTCACAAATTGCTCGCCGTTTCGCATATCGCAGGCGAGTGCAGAAGCCTTCTGAAACTGTCAACCAATTTCTCCAGGCTCTGCGAGTCGCCGCGGCTCAATGTGACTTTCCCGATCTTGAGGACAACCTCGCAGAGCAATTTGTTTGCGGCCTCAAGGATATATTCCTGAGGCGCCGCTTACTGGGCAAGCCGAAAGTCACCTTGGTCTACGCCATTGATGAGGCTCGGGCCGCTGAGCTAGCTGACCTTTCCTCAACCGAGATTGACTGTTACTTGGCTCAAATGGCCGTTTCTGTCAGTTTGCCTGCCTCACCTGCCTCGCCTGCCTTGCCTGCCCTGCCGGCTCCAGAACCACCGCCGCCTCAACAATCAACGTACATCACCAATCTAATAGATGAACTAGCTCCTCTGCCCGAACATCTCCGCCCCGCTCAGGTGGATCGCCTGAGGGCTACCCCTCGCCGTCAGCCGCCTCAGCAAACCCAGGCGCTGATCCGCTCTCCTGCCGCTACATCCACTTGCCTAGGCTGCGGAGGCGCGCATCCCTGGTCTACCTGCCCTTTCAACGCCGCAATCTGCCGCCGTTGCGGCAAGAAGGGCCATCTCGCACAAGGTTGCCGGGCTGTCATACGCGAGGCAATTGGTTGAACCGTTTGACAGCTGGGTATAAAAGGCTGTCAAACGACGGAGACTTGCCGGTCTACTTACTGTTGATGTTCTACTACGTTCTTGCTTGAATAAATGGTTACGGTTACCTCAGACGCCTCCGTTTAATTACTGCCGCCGATCTAACATATAGCAATAGCAATAGCATTTAGACTTATATTCCGCTTCCCAGTATTTTTACAGCTAAGTGGTTTACAGAGTCAGCCTATTGCCCTCAACAATCTGGGACCTTATTTTACCCAATTTGGAAGGATGGAAGGCTGAGTCAACCTTGAGTCTGATGAGATTTGAATCACCAAATTGCAGGTAGTCGGCAGGCAGCAGAAGTAGCTTGCAGTACTGCACTCTAACCACTGCGATACCGCAGCTCTATTTTTGGTATTTGGTAGAATTTGTCTAAAGATGCAGAAGTGGATTTTACCACAGATAGCAAATAGAAAGAAAGCAAGATAATCTGTTGCAAGGAATGAATATTTGTTAAAAGAAGCAAACATGGCTGAGTATGAAACAGTGCTTCGGGCTCCTTTCTTATCTAGGAGTGAGAATTGGATGCATCAGTAGAAACAAATTCCTCATCTGAATGCAGTGGAAAAGCTTATTTAAGCAGTGTATGCAACAAAACAAGAAGAGACAGTGTCAAGAATGAACGAGTGATGAATGAAAGTGAACTGCACGAAAGTCAGTGACCGGCATAAAGGAAATATACCAAGGTGACTTTACCATGTGGAAAGAATCAATGAAGATCAAAATGCAAGATAAATATTTTAGGAAGAATGTTTAGGGAGTTGTGAATGGATGGAGCTCATCAGATCTTAAAGAGAGGGAGGTAAGAATATGGACATGATGAAACGAAGAATGGTTTGCAAAGTTAAAAAGTGTGTGGAGAACTACAGTTAAAAGTGTTACTGCAAATTAAGCTGAGTTACATTTTCTTTTCTTTTTATCATTTAACCCTGGTAATTTGTGTCTCAAATATAAACTCTAGATTGATCTTTGAATAAGTAGGAAATTTGTACTTTTATCTCATTTTTGTCTGGCTGTATTTCCTGTCTGGTTCATCTAGGATGGTTGACAATAATCAATTTCTTTGATTTCTTGACTATCCATGGCATTCTCAGGAGTCCCTTTCAACATCAATGTTCAAAAGTGTTTTTACTCTTTCCATCTCTCTTCTTCAAAGTCCAAAGACATAATACCTTGAGGAGTTCTTGTAGTTCTCTGAGCTTAGCTATTTTCTTGCATTTCCCAAACTAGGTAACATCAGCCATGCTGATATTTCTTAGTATTGCCCAGCGAGTTCAAAGCAGAAGCAGGGGTGAAATGCTACTGGTTTGCACCAGTTCGCCTGAACTGGTAGTAGAAAAATGCTACTAGTTCGTCTGAACTGGTAGTTCCGATGATCAGTTGTGCAACAATCAGCTGTGCTGCATGATTTATCTCTGATCGTTGGAACTACTGGTTTTGCCCAAACTGGTAGCATTTTTTACTACAGGTTTGGTTCCGATGATCAGCTGTGCAACAATCAACTGTGTCGTGTGATTTAGAAATTGGATAGCACAGCTGATTGTTGGAACTACTGGTTCAGGCGAACTGCTAGCATTTTTTACTATCAGTTTGGGTGAACCGGTAGTTCCAACGATCAACACCTGCAGTGCGCCTGCACGCAAAGCAAACCGGTAGCAGACTTCAGAGCATTTCACATCTGAGCAGAAGGGAGATTTGAATGTGGAACTTTTTAGTTAAAAACTAATCTTTTCCTGTTCCGTTTTGGATGTATTTTCTCAAATAAAGTTCCATTAATTTCACTGAAGTTTCATTTGAGGTAAGAATGACTCTCCTAGTCAGTGTGCTATAATTATTCTAATACATTAAAGAAGTCTGCAGGCAATGAGATGAAAAAACAATAACAAACAATAAAAACCCGCTACTAGGGAGATGATAGATATGTAGAAATGAAGATTCCTGATATTTATACTATAAATATTCTATTGTTCTTTTCCAAGGGCAAATGTGACTCAAGTAATCACTCTATACTGAATGAATCACTTGGCAAACTGATTGTTGTCAGTATCTAAGTCTGCAGCTCTGTATTTAAGATATCACATAGGAAAGGTCTATAATTTTATTTAAGTGAGCAATAACTTTGCCTTGCAGTTGCATGGAATGTAATGTGCAATGCCAAAAGTGCTGGTACATGAATGGTACATGGATGTGTTGTTGCATGAAAATGTGAAGAAAAAAAAGGCAATTAAGTTAAAAAAAATCCAGTTGAAAAGTTCATCAGCATCCTTGCCACAGCACAATGGAACGCTCCTCCTTTAAAAATCAGTGCATAAAATGATATTGGAAATACTTGATATTTCCCTTTGAATCCTAACAAAGTGAAGTGATATTCTGTGATACTGTACATATTATAATATGACCTCCCAGAGTAATTTCTAAAAATAATCTTACCACACCCTAACATTGAAAGGGAACAAAAAATTGACTTCATTTCCCTAATTCTGAATATATATCAATGATATCACATTACCAAATTTCAGCACCAACCCACTGATATAAGGGGAGTGAAGGACAGTCTGTTGGTTTTGTGGTTTTTGTCTTATTGGAACTGTGTTTTATAGCTCTCAAAATATTTAGCTGGTACAAAAATGCATGAATTCATAAATAAATTGAAGTATCAAGGACTTGATGTTTTAATAAAAAATATTTTAAAAGAGGATTTCCAGCAAAGAAATAATGCTATTCACCAGTGGTATTCTATCGGTTTGGACTGCTTCATCTGAGCCAGTAGCAGAAATCATGGGTGGCTCCGCCCACCCACCCCGACTCTACAGCATCCCATTTAGGCCATTTTTTTTTTTGCCAAAAGCACATGATGGAAGGCATGCGCCCACTCACATTTGCCAAATCATCCCCAATGCAATTTCCCCCCATTCTGGGTTCAAAAGATTACTTTAATGATTAATCTCTCAAAACATTTAATCACCCCCATGCTTGTTGATCTCAAATATTTATTTTATTTCTTTTTTTAAAAAAAACCACAAATATTTCATCATTCGTCAATCACTAAGACATTGAAGTACAATTTTTTGTGTGTGTGCCCCTAGCTGGGTCATGGTAAATCACCCAGCTGGGACTTGAATGCATGGTCTCCCACTTTTTAGCTTTAACCACTAGACCAAGGGTCTTCAAACTTGGCAGGTTTAAGACTTGTAGACTTTAACTCTCAGAATTCCTGAGCTAACATACCTGGAGGAGAAGTTGAAGTCCACAAGTCTTAAAGCTGTCAAGTTTGAATATCCCTGCACTAAACCAAATTGGTTCTCTTATCAAATTTATATAGCAAATTTATATCACAAAAATGAGATGGGGGGTATACAACAATTGATACAACAATAAACATGTAAAAACAGGCATTACTGTCATTATTTTTAAAAAAGCACAAGGGAGAATATGTGTTAACTGCAATAATGAAGCCATTTCTCACTTGTCCCCTAGAGCAGTGTTTCCCAACCTTGGCAACTTGAAGATGTCCGGACTTCAACTCCCAGAATCCCCCAGCCAGCATTCGCTGGCTGGGGAATTCTGGGAGTTGAAGTCCAGACATCTTCAAGTTGCCAAGGTTGGGAAACACTGCCCTAGAGAACTCCCAGGCATGATGACATAGTGAGCTCTTGAAGGACATCTGGAAAATTAACAGAGATGGAGCTAACCTCACTTTAGAGTATGAGAGGATGTTCCATAAAGTGGCACCACGGCAGAGAGGACCCACCAAATGTAAGTCTCTAGCAGATGATAGCACAGCATGCCTTCTCTGCCAGATATGACAAGAAACTCTACAATCAGGGAGTTACTTGTCAGTCCTTCAGATTACCAAGCCCCATGCCATGAAGGGCTTTAAAGGTTAAACCTGATCCCTGAACTTGACCCAGAAACCAAATGGCAACCAATGCATCTTATGAATCAGAGGTGTAACTAAGGCACAAATAATTGCCCCTGTCACTGTATGAGCTGAAGCTTCCAGATACGCTTTAAGGGCAGTCCCAGCTAGAACATTGTAATCTTGCATCTAATAGTAGTAGTAATGGCAGGATGAGCAAACCCAGCGTTGAGTTTCAAAATGAATGAGAATATCGGACATGTTTTGGAGAGAGAAAAGGGCAAATCAATCCTCACCTCCGAGACTGCTCTGCAATTTAATAATCCTTTTTATCTCAGCATCTATATGGTTTATAAAAAGCTGTGGAGCTCCCGCAAATGAGTCTCATGTTGTTACATTTATTTTAAAGAAAAAGAAATGCTCTCTCAAAATAGCAGCCCCAATGATGAAAGCATAGGCCATGTTCTGGGGATTAAAATGACTTCCTAGGGTTAATGGCTTTGAGCAATTTGTTCCTCTCAGGCAGTCATTAATCCCCTGGAAATGCCAACATGCCTTCATTGCTCCTGCTCATAGATTGGCATAAATACAAAACTCTGTCTTACCCTGGGATCCTGCGGAGACTAAAATGTACAAATTTGAAACAACCAAGCCTATTAGAACTGGAACTGCAGCCTCCTCCTCCCGCCAACCAACTTTTCAGAGCAAAATAAACTTTATAACTTCTCAGGCATAGATGATGTCCGGCAGTACATTATTAATTGTACAATTTCAGTATTTTGTTAAAAAATACTAGAACTTGAAGAACAACATTTGGCTGGAAAGAACAATATTCGGCTGGAATACCAAACAATATTTGGTATTTTGAAAAGAGACATCTTGGCACCCAGCTAATATACACCAGGCAAGGAAGAACAACAATAAATAATGTATTGAAACCCATTCTTTTGCCATTCTTTCCTCTGATGTATTTCATTTCAAGATCATTTACACATTGCAAAGTCTGCCTTTAAAAAAAGCATCATCCTATTGAAATAAGACATAGGAGAGCTAAATAAGCTAAGTGAGTGAAGAGTGGGTCAGCATATTCTCCAAAGCACCTGAAGGCAGGACAAGAAGCAATAGATGGAAACTAATCAAGGAGAAAACCCTCCTAGAACTAAGGAGAAATTTCCTGACTGGGTTAAGGATTTAGGGTTAAGGCAGAAATCAAGTCTTTTCAACAAGGCTTTCAATCTGAGAGATGTTTTGTTGACAGGTAACAAGTGGAGTTGATTTTTATTAACTTCACCTACTATTTCATCCCTCTCCCCAATCTTCTAAAGATTAGGTATTGGTGATTTTGCATTAGGTAATTTTTTTACCCCTTTTGCTTTCCATTAGCCCAGTGGTTCCCAAGCTTTTTTTACTCATGTCCCACCTAAGCATCTCTAAAATCCTGATGCCCCCACCCCCACTCCCAGTAACATATAATTCTTACTTTACTCAAAAAGTGAACTCTAATCACACGGAGGAAGCCTAAAAGGTCATTAACTTGTTTTAAACAAGGTTGAAATTGCCCCCATTAAAAATCAAATTGCCCCCCTGTGGGGTGTGGGCCCCATGTTGGGAGCCACTGCATTAGCCAAAACAGTAATATCACACAATGACCAATTAAATGAGCTTGGGAAACTCACAAGAATGGAGAGTTTCAAAGAATAGGTTTCTTTGGTTATTTTCTTCCAACAACTTGAGCCATCGTAACCTTTGATAACCTACCGTAATCCAAGAAGTTATCAAGTCTTCTTTTAATGACCTCCATACTTATGGCAATCACTATATCTGACAACAGCAATGTCATAGCTTAATTTCCCCCCCCCCCCCTGCATTCAAAGGAACAGCTAAATTTCTTTGGAAAAGGACCTGGAGGTCAAACTGCACTTGTGGGTGCAGTCAAGGCTTCTTCAAAGACAAAACAATACAGATTTCACATAGCGTGACTGGGAAAGATTTCTGATTGGAACCCTGGAGAATATCAGCCTAGCAGAGAAAACAGTATTCATCAAGGGAAAATAATTGTTGAGTTTAACTTTCTGTCTCCAGCTCTGACAAGAGCTCAGCATTTGGGTTTTAACAAAAATTAAAAGAGACAACTTTGTCTGTACAAACCACGTTTATATCATTTATTCAACCATTTATGAAAGGTCATTCTACCCTAAAAGATCTCCACACTCTTAGAACAATGTCAAAGTGGTTAGAAAGCCTTGAAAACCTGGCTGTTTTCCCAGCCCCTAGAGTAGATTGCATGGACATTTCACCTCCTTTCAGAATTGCCTTTTCTTGCTTGCCATCTGTAACTATCTCCTCATTCTTTTTGGATTAATTTTATTGCATTGCTGTTAACTATTTTTAAAGGATCTAGCCTATTTTCAACATACTACATGACACTAAATCTTTTATCACTTAAAGAGAAGCTTTTTCAACAAGGTCTGTCATTTCCCAACTTTATTTTGTCCTTTTTTCTCTGTTTATTGGAATCATTATGTCCTTTGTAACAATCCCTCCCTGACCCTCCACATTCCTAGAAAAAATGCAAAGCATAAGTGGATCTGTGATAAAATGTTGCAGTGTGGAGCCTTTGCTCCTTGAGAGTTCAGCTACGGCATCCCATCACCCATCCCCTTCCACCTTCGCTGTATCCTGAGGAGGCTAAATAACTGTTTTTTTGTCTTCATTTGCTTTGGCATGGATGAAAATATTCTATCCTTTGCTTCTCTCAGCATATTGGAAGCCATTAAAATTAAGGAAACTGGCCATATAAGTATAGTTCTCCTCGACGTATGACCACAATTGAGGCCAAAATTTCTGTTGCTAAGTGAGGCAGTTGTTAAGTGAATTTTGCTCCATTTTACAACCTTCCTGGCCTTAGTTGTTAAGTGAATCACTGCATTTAAGTTAGTAACACAGTTGTTCAGTGAATCTGGCTTCCCCATTGACTTTGCTTGTCAGAAGGTTGCAAAAGGCGATCACGTGATTCTGGGACACTGCAAGCATATAAGTGCATACCAGTTGCCAAGCATCCAAATTTTGATCATGTGACTGTAGAAACACTGCAATGGTCATAAGTGTGAAAAACAGACATAAATCGGTTTTCCCCCCAGTGCTGTTAGGGATAGTTCAGTCACTAAATGAACTGTTGTCATCAGCTTGCGAAAGGATAATGCCACCTGCCATTTTTACAAATAAACAGTCCATTCATAAGTACGAATTCTGACTCCAGTACAAATCTGGGTTGAAGACAGACTTAGGAAGAGAAGTCATTTTTTAACCTGGGGCTTGCCTGTATAACAAAATGCTTTATCTTCCACCGTCTTCACTGATAAAATAAATTTGAAGTCATCCACAAGTGAATTTTTAAATAAATTCTAAAGAATCCTCAGGTAGAAAAAAAACAGGAGCCGCTTTGTAGGGGAACAAAAAATTTGAGAAATTGCAAATACCAGCTCTGCTTCTTATACAAACTCTTATTAGTAAGTTACATTTAGCTTATCTTGGGAACAACTTCCCCTTATTCTGGTTTTTTCAAAATAAAGATATCTGACTAATTTGCCTTGGCTTTTGACATATAACGCTAGGATGTGATATATGACCCAGAGCTGAAGCAAAGCAGTTAATTTCCCTGATGTCTAAAATATCACATCCTTTCATGTATACATAATAGTTAATGATATTGCCGCTATGAGATTAAGGTAATATGTCACCATTGGCCATTTGCATGCATTACAAAAAAAACCAACAACGTTAAAATATTTCCTGAGGAATTATTCCTTTAATACAACAAGAAAAAATATTTCACAAGTATTGTATCAGCTGTGATTGCAATTCAATTGGCACAATCTTTACAATTTATTGTGGAAAAAAGAGAGCTGATTTACTGTAGGAGGGAAAAGCTGGGCTGGGCACCGGTGAATGATGGTTTGTTGTGGTTCCATCATCATTACTATTTTATTGCACAATGCCCTTCCTCCAAGGAACTCAGACTGATATCCCCTTTGAAAATACTGTCCCCACAAAGAATGTATCTATTGAAACTTTAGACCTGAGAGTGGAATAGGAATTTTAAACCCAAGTATCTAACAGCAGTTGGTGCTCTCAAACTAATTCAAAGCTACGTAGGGTCAGGCTTGGTAGGAATTTTGATGGGTGATCACCAGGAAATCCTAAGATTAGCAAGTAGCAAATGGCACAATGGCATATTTTGCACTATGCTTTAGATCCAAGCGCTGATCCAAAATTTTAATGATGTGCTCTCTGCTAACCACAGTAGGCTCCAAATGCAACTGAAGGAATGCATATGTATCAGTTCCTCTAATGGCCTGTGAGAAAGACTATGGCAGATGGGACAAAGAGATGCAACTAGGAAACGGACAGATAAGAAGGCAATCAGTTGATTTGAAGCTAGTTTATGAAGATACTTTAAACAACTTATTTATTCTTGGGTTTAATATTTTGGCTAGGCAGTGATGGGAAGTATAATCTAAAATTGTTTTAAGGAACAGGCACTGCTGTTTCTCATTGACATCCAGAGTTCATAAAACCAGAAGTGTTTTATTAGTTCGTATCATCTATTTCTCAGGCTGCAGTTCTTGTTCAGTTCCCATCCCCACCCCAAAAAATAGATTAATAAACTGGGATTTAGTTAAATCAACTGCATAAGTTGTTTTACTATCAGAAACATGGTAAATCCACTTTCTAAACCTTTCCCCAAATCACATCTCCTTATAAAGTTCACCCAAAAAAGACACTGAAAGAAACAGACCTGGATATTGGTACATAGCTAAATGTGTATCCACCCAAATATTACCTGAAAATAGCAACAATATTTATAAACAGAGACATCTAAGTGCTGACATCAATTTGATGGCACAAATCAATCCATCAGACAGATAGTCAAGTGACAATCCTACAGTATATCAGCAACGTACTGATGTAACCACTGAGGCTTAGCTTCAGCAAGCTGGATCAAATTTATAGTATAAGATGATGTTCCATTGTGCATATACATCAACCCCCACATCATAAAATAGTTTACTATGTAATTAAAGAGCTGAGCAGAAATTTATGTTGCAATAGATATACGTATTAGTCACAGAGATCTCGGTTTGTCAGAAATTTTAGTCACTTTTGGACAGACAACAGAGATTTAAAGCTGCCAAGCAAGAAATGTTTGCACCCCAGTTGTCCAATATCCTTTTTCAAAACCATGATTAATTTTTACAGGGTATCAAGAGATCTCTGAACATAATTCCTGAAGTAAGCAAGCATTAGAAATATGACTTAGAATACTGGGTCTAATCAATTTAACTTGATTCAGAACTCTATGTTTTTAATGAATCAAGTAAATTTGGCACACAATGAAGATGTATACTTAGGAAATAAGGATGCAATGATCTGGAAATTTAATCATTATCGGAATGAGAATTGACACATGTATAAATCATTTCTGACCTTCATAAGGTGTCAGACTGCAATTGACACAAGCATGGGCAGTGATGAGAAATGATACTTTGGTACTTTAAGGCTAAGGAAGAAATATAGGATCCCCATCTCTTTCTAAATACAGGTTTTCCTCCCTTTATGTCAAGCTAAAATTCCCCCATAACCTCACAGGAAGTCAATTTGCATAAAGTAAGACATTGAACCACTGTAAAAAGAAGGTTCTGCTAGATGATCTAATAGAGGTGTATTGACAAATGTGCTTGTAAATTTATAGAGCTTTATTTAAGTACTATATTGGGCAAATGTTATCTTGTCTCATGCTCTAATTAGAGTGAAATGTAATTTCTCCAACTGTATATTTTACAACCAGATTTCTAATGCATGTGGCTCAGTGGAGGGATTCGAAATTTTTTACTACTGGTTCTGTGAGCATGGCTTGGTGGGCGTGGCTTGGTGGGCGTGGCAGGGGAAGGATACTGTAAAATCTCCATTTTCTCCCCACTCCGGGGGACGGATACTGTAAAATCTCCATTCCCTCCCCACTCCGGGGGAAGGATACTGTAAAATCTCCATTCCCTCCCCGCTCCAGGGGAAGGATACTGCAAAATCTCCATTCCCTCCCCGCTCCAGGGGAAGGATACTGTAAAATCTCCATTCCAACCCCACTCCAGGGGAAGGATACTGCAAAATCCCCATTTCCTCCCAATGGGGACTTGGGACTCGGGAGACAGGAGACTCAGGACTCAGGAGACAGAGAACAGATGTGTGCAAGGCCAGTCAGATGTGGTATTTACCTCAAAATTTCCGCTACTGGTTCTCCAGAACTGGTCAGAACCTGCTAAATACCACTTCTGATGTAGCTATCAGCAAAGAGGCTAGAATGCATTGTAGGCATGTTGAATTTTATTCATATTCTTTGTTGTATTGCACACAGTTCACCCAAGTTAACAGTTCAACCTAGGTTTCGGAATTCTTATACTATACCCAATGTTGTTTCTAATGCTAAAGAGGACTTTTCCCTTTTAATTTGGGGTAAGGAGATTAGCAAAGATACTAATGGCCATTTTGAACCCAGCAGTGACAATAGTAGTTTAGAATGAAAATAAGTAAGGGAGAGGATACACAAGTAGAAAAATTGCACAATAGGGTAAACTTATGAGTGAAGACAGAAGGGAGTTTCGGCAAGAGTTTTGGCATGTTTCCCAATACGGGGGAAATTGGCAATTGCTTGCACAAAATGATGCCCTCCCATAAACCAAATTCTTGGATAAAAATCACATTAAAGCAAATTGTGATGGACTGTGAGAACAACCTTGGGAGACAGGAGGAAGAGACCCAGCCTAGACTACAATCAAATAAAATCTGAATCCAGAGAGGAATGGGGATGGAGAAGCCATCTTAGATGGAATTTTCCCTTGTTCTCTATCATGTAAAGATAGGGGAGGGGAAAGGACTTTCAGATTTGCAAAAGTGGAAGTTTGCATTATACTAAAGGTAATATTAGTACCCATAGTTTTGTTTTCCTATCTGGGCTATCTCAAAAAGCAGACACAAAATAACTGACATGCAAATTCATATAAAGTGAAAGGAAGCTACATAGTAAATGATAGTCATGGGCATTATTTTGATAATTTATATCAATAAACAGGGATAAACATTCTCCAATTGCTTGATTAGTTAAGCCAAACATAAGAGAATTCTAGAGTTATTTTTGAAAAAATCACCTCTTTAAAATAGATTTTTTTTAAAATTGGCATACCAAGGAAGAATTCCTAGCATTTGATGAGAAGTTTTTCTTACATAGGAGAATCAAGACCCCCATCTAAAGAAGAAGGATAGCAATTTTCTTTCCCATCATCCTCTCCAATCTGGTCACTAAATTACTTATGATTTGTTTGTCTGTTCAGCTGCAGTGAAAAGATCAGTGACACCCACAGATGTACTCAAACCTCAAATATGTTGGCATCTTTGAACCTTAGTTGACTTAAGCTCCGCAGACTGGTGGGTAATTAACTTATTTTTAGACCACCACAGTCCTACAAGTCCACACAAATTACAAGATGCTTCAGTGTGTTGCTTTACTAAGAATATACTTTGCAAATACATATCTATTTTTAAAAAAATGAGGCCTGGAAACACAAGCAACAAGACCTGAGAAGTTTGATCCTTTTTCTATTAAGTTAATTCTAACTTCTCCCTAACTCTGTTATACATGACATTCACCTACCCTGATCTCCTTCTGCCATCACTGGGCAGGGATGGGATTCCATAATCATGCGGAATCATGCATTATGCTTTTCTTCCCTATACCTTCAATACCATCTAAATAGGTGGACTAAAACTTTCCAGAATAACTTGGTAGCATGGCTATCTGGGGCAAGTGATGATCTATCAAAGTCAGGGATGAAATATAGTAGGTTCTGGAGAACCGATAGCAGAAATTCGGAAAACTGGCAAATACCATCCCTGACTGGTCCCAGAGTGGGGTGGGAATGGAAATTTTGCAATATCTTTCCCCTGGAGTGGAGAGGAAATGGAGATTTTACAGTATCCTTCCCCTGGAATGGGGAGGGAATGGAGATTTTACAATATCCTTCCCCTGGAGTGGAGAGGGAATGGAGATTTTACAGTATCCTTTGCCTGGAGTGGGGAGGGAATGGAGATTTTACAGTATCCTTCGCCTGGAGTGGGGAGGGAATGGAGATTTTGCAATATCCTTCCCTTGGAGTGGGGAAGGAATGGAGATTCTACAGTATCCTTCACCTGGAATGGGGAGGGAATGGAGATTTTGCAGTTTCCTTCCCCTGGATGGAGAGGGAATTGAGATTTTACAGTATCCTTCCCCTGGAGTGGGGAGGGAATGGAGATTTTGCAGTTTCCTTCGCCTGGAGTGGGGAGGGAATGGAGATTTTGCAATATCCTTCCCCTGGAGTGGAGAGGGAATGGAGATTTTACAGTATCCTTCCCCTGGAATGGGGAGGGAATGGAGATTTTACAGTATCCTTCCCCTGGAATGGGGAGGGAATGGCGATTTTACAGTATCCTTTGCCTGGAGTGTGGAGGGAATGGAGATTTTACAGTATCCTTTGCCTGGAGTGGGGAGGGAATGGAGATTTTACAGTATCCTTTCCCTGGAATGGGGAGGGAATGGAGATTTTACAGTATCCTTCCCCTGGAGTGGGGAGGGAATGGAGATTTTACAGTATCCTTTGCCTGGAGTGGGGAAGGAATGGAGATTTTACAGTATCCTTCGCCTGGAGTGGGGAGGGAGTGGAGATTTTACAGTATCCTTCCCCTGGAGTGGGGAAGGAATGGAGATTTTACAGTATCCTTCGCCTGGAGTGGGGAAGGAATGGAGATTTTACAGTATCCTTCCCCTGGAATGGGGAGGGAATGGAGATTTTACAGTATCCTTTGCCTGGAGTGTGGAGGGAATGGAGATTTTACAGTATCCTTTGCCTGGAGTGGGGAGGGAATGGAGATTTTACAGTATCCTTTGCCTGGAGTGGGGAGGGAATGGAGATTTTACAGTATCCTTCCCCTGGAGTGGGGAGGGAATGGAGATTTTACAGTATCCTTCCCCTGGAGTGGGGAAGGAATGGAGATTTTACAGTATCCTTCGCCTGGAGTGGGAGGGAATGGAGATTTTGCAATATCCTTCCCTTGGAGTGGGGAAAGAATGGAGATTTTACAGTATCCTTCGCCTGGAGTGGGGAGGGAATGGAGATTTTGCAGTTTCCTTCCCCTGCCATGCCCACCAAGCCATGCCAACAGAACTGATAGTAAAAAAATTTGAATTTCACCACTGATCACAGTGTTTCTTAACCTGGATAACTTTAAGGTGTATGGACTTCAACCCAGAAATCTTCAACCAGCCAAGACTGAGAAAGACTGCTCTATCATGAAATGAAAAGGACTAGGGGTGACATGATAGCAGTGTTCCAATATCTCAGATGTTACCACAAAGAAGAGGAGGTCAAGCTATTCTCCCAAGCACCTGAGGTAGGACAAAAAGCAATGGGTGGAAACTAATCAAAGAGAGAACCAACTTAGAACTAAGGAAAAATTTCCTGACAGTTAGAACAATTAATCAGTGGAATAACTTGCCTCCAGAAATTGTAAATGCTCCAACACTGGAAGTTTTTAAGGAGAGATTGGACAACCATTTGTCTGAAATGGTATAGGGTTTCCTGCCTAAGCAGGGGGTTGGACCAGAAGACCTCCAAGGTCTTTTCCAACTCTGTTATTCTATATTCTATGACGTCTAAATGAAGCCCTGAAAAACCTTTTCTTATGGGCAGTCCATGGGCAAAGGAAGCACAAATCCTCCACATTCCAAATGCCTTGTGACCTGATTAGAATATGGACAGGAGAATCCCAGGTCTATAGACTACACTGGGAAGTTGAAATAACACTCCAAAATATATCAATGGCGAACAACTGCCATATTGCTGCCAAGAAAAACCCACACATGTATCCATGAACTCATCGGAAACCGAATTCAATTTGGAGAAGACTTTATCTTAAGAAACAGGCTCAGAAGGCTATTATAGGAGGCCCTCTCAGTATAGTCATTAAAAATAATGGAGTAAAGGTTGGGAAATTAAAAGCCACTTTCTTTCAGCGCTAAGAAAAAGGTACCAACAAGCAACTTCTAAAAATGTTGCCAAGGAAACTACATGGACTTGTTCCTGAAGTCACTAAGAGTCAGGATTGATTAGAAAGACCCTAACAAGGACATGAGACTATATTCTGGGGTAATTAGAAAACAAGCAGCATATGAAAGTTACTCATATTCTGATCTGCCTCAAAGAGGAAGCCCTTTCCCTCTGTCTGCTGAGAAAGAAAAAGCAGCAAAAGAAGAGAGGCAGTGTTATGGTAGATAGGTGTGAGGCAGGTTCCACCACAAATCCGCGAAGCCCTTATCCACGGAGTCATAAGCGCGAAGACTAATTTGCGCCGTTCAAAGTGCTAAGGAAAAACGCGACCCTACCGCGATGACATAATCGCGGAGGGCAAATCCACGCATTCCCAAGCACTCAGTACCCTAACCCTAACCCTAAACCTAACCCTAAACCTAACCCTAAACCTAACCCTAAACCTAACCCTAAACCTAACCCTAACCCTAACCCTAACCCTAACCCTAACCCTAAACCTAAACCTAACCCTAAACCTAACCCTAACCCTAAACCTAACCCTAACCCTAACCCTAAACCTAACCCTAAACCTAACCCTAAACCTAACCCTAAACCTAACCCTAAACCTAACCCTAAAACAAACCCCTAAACCTAACCCTAAACCTAACCCTAACCTAACCCTAAACCTAACCTTAAACCTAACCCTAAACCTAACCCTAAACCTAACCCTAAACCTAACCCTAAACCTAACCCTAAACCTAACCCTAAACCTAACCCTAAACCTAACCCTAAACCTAACCCTAAACCTAATCCTAACCCTTACCTTAATGGAAATCGGCTTTCTGCCGCGGCGCCGTTTTAAAGCGCCCTTCTGTTGCCGCACTGTTGTCGCGGCGGTGATGACGCGCGATGATGACGTTGCGGCTTTAGCGATGCGCTTATGTCTCTGCGGATATGGGCTTCGCGGTTTTGTCGTGCCACGGTGAGGCAAACCTACGGCATGCGGCAATGCCCTCTTCTACGGCATGCGGCGATGCCCTCTTCCAGGTTTCTGGCACACATGTGCTCACGACAATCAGCTGGACTTTGTGTGTGCAATAGTGCCGGAAACAGGAAGAACAAATATGTTGTCCAGCATGCACATGCGCACCAACCAGCTGATCATCAGGTGTGCATGCGCTCCAGTAACCAGTGGAATGTGCTGTTTCATTTTCTGGTGCACACATGCCCCCTGGACAGTTCCTCTTCCGGGTTGCCTCCCAGACGAGCACATGTGTGCACGCGCTCCCTTGTTGGCACTCAGTGCCGAAAAGGTTCTCCATCACTGGTATATGGGAATGACCTTGGGAGACGGAATGAAGAGTCACAAACTCAACCAGAGTCCCCAACGCTCAGGCCCATTACTGGGTCTCAGCCCATTTGGAACCGGGCCATGCAAGTGGCAGGAGAGCACGCATGTGCGAGCAGCTCCATTTGGTTTAGGGTATCCTGTTTGAGTAGGGGGTTGGACCAGAAGATTGCAACCTTGTTATTCTGTTAATGGCTGGAATGCTGGGATTTGCTCAATATCTATAAAGTATATCCGGAGGAGTCTGAGAACAGCTTTTCTGTCTAACCTTTCTAGCTTGGCGGCCCAACTGGGAGGAAGGGCCGGCTTTGTGTGAGCGGCAGGCTTGCGTTGATGTGCAAAGCTCCATTTGTGCGAGTGGCGAGTACAGGTGCCCGCCCTTGGCACAAATGCAGCTGTGCTTGCACCTGCCACTGACAAAGCCATTTCCTTCCCCCACTCAGCCAAGCTTGTGAACTGCTCAGTTAGACAATGGTCAGATCAGTGTTAGCTGTGTCTGCAGAAGGAATGGGGTGTGGCAAGCATCTCAGAAGGGACCCTCCCTAGTTTCTTGGACTTGTAAAGGCAAGAGGGGAAAGATCCACTTTCAGACTTGCAGGATTCTGTAACCTTACAATAAAGTTAGAGCTAGTTTTTCTGGGTCTGCTTCTTTGTGGACTGTCTTGCAAGGCTGACAGGCTGAGGTAAAGAATTCTGACAGAAGAGAAAATATGTAGCTCAGGTCAAACTGTAGAGTCCTTGGTGCTCCCTCAGCTTGGTTGTTAATTTGCAGACATCATATTACTGAGATGGGTAATGAAACAACTGCACACCAACAACCGAACTCAAAGAGCAGTAAGGACTACGAAGATAAGAATCATTTAAGTTAAAGGTAAAGGTTCCCCTTTGTGCTAGTTGTTCCTGACTCGAGGGGGTAGTGCTCATCTCTGTTCCAAAGCTGAAGAGCCAGTGCTGTTCGAAGACATCCCCATGGTCATGTGGCCGGCATGACTCAACCCAAAAGTGCATGGAATGCTGTTACCTTCCCACCAAAGGTAGTTCGTATTTTGCTACTTGCATTTTTCATTCAAATGTTTTATTTTCATTTTCATTTTCAATTCATACAGTCACTTATATACTGTGCATAACTGGGGCCATATAACATTGAACAATAACCACAGCCATCCTTGTCAAAAATACTCCCCAAAATACAAGCCCAATAGACCACACCCACCCTCCATACACCCTTTCTTTCACCCCCCTCCAACTTTCCTTTCTCCCCTCCAACATTCCCCTCTCCTACTTCCCCTCTCCCTCTATCATTCATTTCTCCCAATACACTCCCTCCCTTCCACCTCACCCTCCTTCCAATCCTCTCTCCCACCCTCTCTACCCTTCTTTCCCTCTACTCCTCCCTTCGGTGTATTTCTACCATCTATCAATATATTCAGCTTCTTATTTTAACACTTGCATTTTTTACGTGCTTTCAAACTGCTAAGTTGGCAGAAGCCGGGATAAGTAACGGGAGCTCACTCTGTTACGCAGCGCTAGGGATTTGAACGGCTGACCTTTTGACCTTCTGATCGACAAGCTTAGCGTCTTAGCCACTGAGCTACCGTGTCCTAAATGTCTTGCAAGAGCAGTAACATGTGGGCTGCCAGAAGGAGTCTTATCAGGTAAGAAAAACTAGAAAGAAGCTCCTAAGGTATCCTTTCACCAGACGCTGCATATTTCTTATTGAGAAAATTGCCTTCTCGGGTTTTCCTGCCTCCGTGCAATTCTAAAATACCTGCTCCATACCTGTGTAACTGAAAGCGATGAGAGAGACATTCAAGGTGGCTATTGCTGATGCTCACCTCACTTCACCTCTCCCGCCTGGTTTTCTCTTGCTATTTTCTCTCCTCTGAAAGAAACTGTGAATGTCAACAGTGCACTGTTGGAATATTGCTACGCCATGTGCCCTCTCTCTATTTATACACACAAAGGCTGTCCAAAAAGGTAGCTGAATGCTCTCTAGAGTCTTTCCATTTCTTGCCCTTCCTCTCTCTTCCCCCTTCCTTCAATCCAACATGAACAGAAATGCCAGTGTACTGATGGCAATTCTCCATGTGTGAAAAAGTCGCATTCAATCATGTCGATGAGAAATTCTGGCCTTATTTAAACATTGACTCTACTTACCACCCCCAGTTGGAAGACACTGAAGGAATTCTAATGGTGAATATTTGTAGAAAACATAATTAGAAAGGAATGAAAGAGAATAGTATTCTCAAACTGGGACTCACGGCTTACCCACAAAAGGGGCAGGATATAGTTGCATTCATTGGTTCTACTGGAATTCAGGTCTATTGAATGGTCTCTTGCTTGCATCCTATTTTACAACTTTTAGCAATGGGAACTGGAAAATAGCAAGCACATACTGCAGGCTTTTCAATACCCACCCAGAAATGGTAAGTCATAGAGGTTAGAGTATATTTTCCTCACCACCTATTCACTAAAAACATATAAAGGTTTGCTATCATCAGGAAAGTTCTGGAAGAAGTTACCTGTACGATCAGATAGAGGTACATTAATATGCTAGTGATATTCAGTTATATATCTCGAGCCAAGGTCCAGGGGAAAACGCAGTAGAAGGCATGATCTGGTATCTGGAGACTATCAGGGGCTGAAAAGGTAAAAACAGGCTGGGACTCAACCCAAAGAAGATGGAATGGCTGTTGATTCACAGGCTGACTGATTCCAGGCATGCTGCATCTTTGTTTATTTAATGGGATTGCAGTTCAGAAAGAAATGAAGCACAATTTGGGAGGTCTTCCCAAAATCACACCTCCTGCTTGAAAAGCAGCTGGAAACGGGCTACTGCACAGCTGGCATTAGTGTGCCAGTTGTGACTTTATCTGGAATAGGATGCATGAAGATGGCCACTTGTCATCTCTAGTTTGGATTATTATAATTCATGGAGCTGTCCATGAAGATCAACTGCTCCAGAAAATTGGGGTATATGCATACGCAATACTCAGTCGGAATATTGCCATATTATATTGCTGGTGCAGGAACTGCCTAGTTACTAGTAGCTTTCCAAGTGCAATTCAGAGTGCTGGTTATTGCTTAAATGGGTAAAGGTAAGGGTTTCCCTTGCACATATATGCTAGTCATTCCCGACTCTAGGGGATGGTGCTCATCTCCGTTTCAAAGCCGAAGAGCCAGCGCTGTCCAAAGATGTCTCCGTGATCATGTGGCCGACATGACTAAATGCTGAAGGTGCACGGAATGCTGTTACCTTCCCACCAAAGGTGGTCCCTATTTTTCTACTTGCATTTTTACATGCTTTAGAACTGCTAGGTTGGCAGAAGCTGGGGCAAGTAACAGGGGCTCACTCCATTACGGATCGCTAGGGATTCGAACCGCCGAACTGCCGACCGCTCTGATCAACAAGCTCAGCATCTTAGCCACTGAGCCACCGCGTCCCTATTCTATATTGCTTATATATAGATATAAGTAATATACAGCTTAGAGACTGATTATCTTAAAGACTACTGTTCCCTACACAAACAACTAGGGATTGGTTATTTAGAGCTTCCTCCTCCCAATGGTAGGAGAGGACCAGGGGTGGGTTTCAACCGGTTTGCGGCGGTCCCTGCGAACCGATTGGTCGCCGAACCTGGAAGTAAGTAACTTCTGGGAACGGCGAAGGGCGCGCCCGCCCGCCCGCGGTCCTTACCCGGTTTTGACGAGTTCTGCACTTCCACGCATGCACAGGACGCATACAGCGCCTGCGAGATCGTCCAGGAGCAGCTGGAGCGTCGCGCAGACACTAGTACGCATACGTGCACCGCGCGCATGCACGAGGATGCCACCGGCCCCGTTCCAACCGAACCAGTTGGAATGGGGCGAGAAACCCAGCCCTGGAGGGGACCCTATAATGAGTATTTTTTGTAGCAACTTCCATCCTTCTTCTTGCTACCTAAAATAAGGATTTTCTCCATTCTCAGGATCTTGCAAAAGCAGATGAAAACATGGCTCTTCCATAGGTTCTGTGCATATTAATTGCAAACTGATGATAAATCAATAAATCTTAAATTATATTTAACTATTATCTTTGATATTTAAATTATTAATTAGAATATAGTTATTTACATTATTTTTAAAAACTGACTTTATATTGTATTTTATATTGTAAATTCGATAAGCCAGAGTCCATCTGATTTTAGTAAGTGGATAATTCCTACATAAATATAGATTTTACTATTTCCTCTTTGACAGATTTACTCTCTTTCTGTTGATAGTTTTATTTACCTCTTCCAGTTAGCAATACATGTCCTAATTTATACAATCTCAAGTAAAAAAAACTGTGACCCATTTAATGACATTATATTAATATGCTTGACAGTTTCAACACTCCTACATGATGGCAATTATGCATCTCTCAACTTCTAGCACTTTTGTTAAAAATGAAAGGGAGCCCAATTTATAGTCAAGGTAAGATTTCAATCATTTAGTGACTTATTAAATCTAGCAAGGAGATTTATTATGGGACACGTCCCTTAATATCTGACCAATTTTCACAAAATGTCATTCACTGTTAATAAATATACTGTACAATCAGCAAATCTTGATGCAAATAAATATGGTTAGAGTGCCTGCTATCCATTGCTAACATTAAGCCATACTGCAACAGTCTGTGAGAATGAGGAGGAAGAAGAATCACAGACTAAGCAATGGTGATATAAGAGGCATCGAAGCCCTCAGAAAGAATGTGGGCGTGCCAAATACAAGCGGTCCTCGACTTGCAACAGTTCATTAAGCGACCATTCGAAGTTACAAAGGAACTGAAAAAAGTGACTTATGATCATTTTTCACACTTATGACTCATCATCCCCATGGTCCCATGATTTACATTGGATGCTGGACAACTGTTTCATATTTATGAGGGTTGCAGTGTCGCAAGGTCACCTGATCCCCTGATAAGCAAAGACAATGAGGAACCCAGACTCACTTAACAACCAGGTTACTAACTTAACAACTGCAGTGATTCACTTAACAAAATGTGGCAAGAAAAGTCATAAAATGGGGGAAAACTCACTTAACAAATTTCTCACTTAGCAGCATAAATTCTGTGCTCAATTGTGGTCATAAGACAAGGATTACCTGTATCTCAGAAGGAATCCTACCTAGTTTCTTGGACTGTAAAGGCAGGGGGTAAGAAATGTATCTTCAGATTTGCAGATTGATGTCAACCCTTCAATAAAGTCCAGACCAGAAGCCCCAATCATGAGTGCTAAACTACCCTTATTTTTACAATAATAGAATCTTGCTATGGATATTTTTCATTAAGTAAAGGGGCAATATATGTATAATTCCTAAGAATAATTTTTGGCACATAAACTTTATTGCCAAACTAATTGGAAGTTTGTAGATGACTAATATAGATTAGTATATTAAAGAAGAGGTGAGTTTCCCAAATCATCTTCCTCCTATAATGCTTGCAATCCCTAAACATACTTTCTCCTCCAAGATGCAACAGAAAATTGGGATTGTATTCTACTTCTCTGATACCTGAAATAATTGAATACATATGTGAATATGAACACAAAGAAATCTTGTTTAATTACAATACATGTTTTAACCAGCTGGTTGGTATAGAATATCTGCCAAATCTTAACTACCTCTTTTGTTTACAGTTACAATAAATTTCAATACTTTTTAATATCTTTCTTTTTACAATTCCCTCCTTCTCTCTCCCACAAATAACAGGGGAGGGGGAATACATTATACACTATGTTTACAATACTCCTTTCTCAAGACGATATTCCAAACATCCAATAAAGTGGATTGTGATCCACAAAAGCTTTAAAATGAAACATAATGTGTTAGCTGCTAAAGTGCACTGTCAGGATTCCGACCAATGCCCTAATAAAATTAAGAGTCTCAAGCCATTTAGCAAGAAAAATCCAGTTGTTTATTAGGAGCGCCATGTCAGCGCTACCTACGTAGGTGAAGCCAGCTCTGGCTTCACCCAATTCGCGCCTTGCCTCTGACCTTGTTCCCACCCCCGCCCTCCAAGTGTGTCACCAGGCACATTGCCCAATGAAGCAATTTTATGGGTTATAGAAGTCCCTCCCTACAGCTGTTGCAGGTCTCCGTGAAGATGGCCTTGACTTCGGCTGGCTAGGCTGTGTCTTGTTTTGACTGAGGTGTGAATTCCTTGGTGCAACTGTGAGGCGCGATTCCCATTCCTCCACCTATGGCAACTCGAGAGCAGGTCAGGAAAGCTTTGCGAGTTGACATGAATAAACATTGTTCCTTTACATACAAGGGGTTTCATTTTTTCCCCTCTGAAACAGGTTTGACTTAACACCACGATGAGCTTTTTCATTCTTTCCCTCTATATCGTCATTTTCACTATCAGCAGTTTCTCCCAAACAATTAAGAAAACAAAGGTGCTGTAAGTTTGCAGGTGTTGTCACTACTTAACTGCTCTGTCCACATAAGGACTACACTCTCAGATAAGCAAATGTGGCATCTTTTTTTGGCATCGTAATGTACTTCACTATATAGCAATAGCACTAAGAATTACAGACCGCTTTTCAGTGCTTTACAGCACTTTCTAAGCCAGTGAGGCAAACCTTTTAGACACCGAGTGCGCAAACTGCACGCAAGCATGCTCAAACTGAAAGTTGTGTGCACATGTGAACACATGCATGCACAAACATGCATATGTGCAGACATGCATGTGCATATCCACAGACATGCATATGAGTGGACATGTGCATGCATATGCACTGACATGTAAATGCATAGACATATGCACATATGTGCTGAGACCCTAAGACCAGCTGGCCGGTGGGAGGTAGGGCACATCAACAAGCAGGGAAACAGAAGCTCATGAAATAAACCCCACGGAGATCTGATCTGGGGCAACAGCTCGCATGCCAGAAGAGAGGGCTCTGTATGTCACCTTTGGCATGCATGTCATAGGTTCACCATAACGGCTCTAAGTGGTTGACAGAGTCAGCCAATTGCCCACAACAATCTGGGTCCTCATTTTACTCGGTTCCACCACAAAACCGCGTTCGACTAAAGCGCGCTCGACGAAACCGCGTAGCTGATGTCATCACAGGGCAACAACAGCGCGGAGACAGAAGCACGCTGTAAACGCTAAACCTAAAATTAACCCCTAAACCTAAACCTAACCCCCCTAAACCTAATCCTAAACCTAACCCTAACCCTAACCCTAACCCTAACCCTAAACCTAACCGTTAACCTAACCGTTAACCTAACCCTAAACCTAATCCTAACCCTTAACCTAAGCCTAAACCTAACCCTAACCCTTAACCTAACCCTAAACCTAACCCTAACCCTTAACCTAACCCTAAAGCTAACCCTAAAGCTAACCCTAACCTTAAGTTGAATCGGCTTGCTTTCAAAGCGCTATTTAAAGCGCCCTTCTTTCTCCGCGCTTGCTGTTGTCGCCCTGTTGATAACGTCAGCGATGCGGTTTAATCGGGCGTGCTTTAGTCGAGCGCGGTTTTGTTGTGCCACGATTTTACTCACCTCGGAAGCATGGAAGGCTGAGTCGACCTTGAGCCTAGTGAGATTTGAACTGCCAAATTGCAGGCAGCCAGCAGGCAGCAGAAGTAGCCCGCAGAACTGCCCTCTAATCACTGTGCCATCACGGCTCAGTAGTAGTAGAAGTATAGTACAGTAGAAGATTCTTTGCATAAGAACAGTGTCTCCAGAATGACTGGTGGGAACTCACCTGGGTTGGGTTGTAGAGTTCTTGTAATGGGCTTCTTGATCCTTTTCGGCAGCAGATGTCCATCCCAAAGCTATTCCTACGTATTACTGATAGAAAACAAACTGAAATTAGTGGACAAAATGCTAACATAGACTCAAAGCATGCATCAAGGAATTAAATATAGGGAAGTCCTCGACTTACAACATTTAGTTACCGTTTAAACTTACAAGAGCACTGAAAAAAGTGACTTATGACCACTCGTGACACTTAGAACCCTTTGCAGCATCCACATGGACACAGATGCTTGGCAACTGGTTCATATTTATGACGGTTGCAGTGTCCCCAAGGTCACATGATCCCCTTTTGCAACCTTCTGACAAGCCAAGTCAACGAGGAAGTCAGATTCCCTTAACAGCCATATTTACTAGCTTAACAACTGCAGTGATTCACGTAATAACGTTGGCACGAAAGGTTGTAAAATATGGGCAAAAACCACTTAACAACTGTTTCGCTTAGCAATAGAAATGTTGGGCTCTATTGTGGTCATAAGTCAAGGACTATCTCTATTTTAAAAAGTGAGATACAGACACAGGTGTACACACTCACGCACATAAATATTTCACATAGCAAAAACCAGATGTACATCTAAGAGGAAAAATATGACATTACTTGCATTTCAGCCATCCCAAAACATTCATCATTGCAATAATTTTGCATTATACTAAAACCCATGTAAAGATGAAACAAATTACAAAAGAAAACCTCATTCTAGTTCTAAGCATTTGGAGGAGAATGTTTTGCACTGTATTTTCATATAGTTTTCATTTTGCAGTAACATTATCAAAGATCTAACTTTAAAAAGAAAAAAGAAACAGAGAAGTTTACCAGATTTAAGTTAGTTAAAGGCCATGATAGAAAACCTAGTATCCTTCACAAATGAAAAAATGTGGCTGGAGATAAAGAGGTCCATTTATGTGATAGGAGATCCAGCAAAAAGCATATTCCACATCTGGTGGTGCTTTTAGTCACTAGCAAACTTCCATCCACAAGGCCGTTCTATCTTTAGGAATATTGGACTAAGGTTTCTATTGTGGCAGAAAGCAAAGGGGAAGTCAATATGTATGTGTACTATGTATGTGCCTCTATGCACCATAAACTTACTATTAGCTCTGATATATGCCTGAAAAAAGAATATAAGGAAATATCTTAAATAAACCGAGGCAAGTTTATTTTTTATTGAATTAAAATCTGTATAAAAAAACCAGAGAGACTCTGCAGAAGTGTTTGGGTTTCAAACATTTAAAAAATAAATCTTAATTTCAATGGCAATATTTTTTAAAAGGTTATTTTACTGTAACAACGTGTGACTTTACCTTCTTTACAGAGAGGTGTACCACAGCTTGGTAGGCTCTTGAGTGGCTTCAATAAACAAGTAATTATACATGTTTATTTAATTATCAAATGTGTACCTGCATGCTCTCAATAAAATCCAAACACTTAATCAATCCTATATGTTTCCATTTTCCTTCACAGTTCCAATGAATGGATATTACCATGTGCTATAATTTTAATTAACTGTTTAATCAAATAGCTAATTGGAGCAATTACTTAAAATTAGAACACATGAAAGGTAATAATCACTAATCTTTTGCAGGCACAAATACAGCAACTTGGAATAAAAATGTTTTTCTATAGCAGTGATGGCTAACCTTTTTGTTGTCGAGTGCCAAAGTGTGTGTATGTGTGCGTGTGACACTGTGCACACCTGCATTTGTAATGCAATTCATGTGTGACTCCTGCATGCCCCCCCATTGCCTGCATATGCGCGCATGACCCTGCACATGTGCACGATCCCCACACATACATGTGTGAAATCCCCGCGCTTCCCACCCCCTGATGCATGTACCTTGACCCCCCCTCACCAAAGTTTGGCTCCCAGGTTGGTACAGGAGGCTTTCCAGGCCCAAAACGGGGCGCAGGGGACATGCACTCCTCCCTGTGCCCTATTTTGGGCCTGGAAGGCCTCCTGCACCAACCTGGAAGCCAAAATGGGGCACAGGGACGCTGCATTAGCCCCTAAAATACAATGCAAATGCCCCCGTGCATGCGCCACACCACCATGCATGCTCTTGCATGTGCCCTGCATGTGCCCTGCTCCTGCGCATGTGCGGCAGAGACCCAAAGACCAGGTGGTCATAGAGTGGCACATGCGCATGTGCAGTGGAGTTGGGCTGGGGTGATGGCCTGCGTGCCTGCAAAGAGGGCTCTGTGTACCACCTGTGACACGTGTGCCATAAGTTCACCATCACGGTTCTATAGGGAGCCATTTGAAGCTCCTAGCTTCAGTCAGTATAAGGTACCACCTTTCCAAGTAAGGATCTCTCATGTCAGTTAGGGCTGAGTGAAACTGCTTCCCTCAGACTCCTGCCTGCTGCAAAATTTGTCCTGGAATGGACATTTTGATGGTATCAAACTGCGGCATTTTCTACTGTTAGCAAGGACAGTTACTACAATGATATTTACACATCACAGGAAGATGGAAACTTGGATACTGAGAAATGTGTCTCTTAGCAACAGCAGTGTAGGACTCTGGATGATTTATAATTGTTACATGGCACAATATCAGTAAAACTTTGCTTATTTTTTTAACAGTGGACTTCTAATAATAATGGTTTACTTCCACTTCCTAAAAACCTTCTCCTCCTTTTTGCCTACTTAAAAATGAATTGCCTACATTTTGCTACCAATAATTGCTAGGCTTCTACTGGAAAATGTTCCTCATACAGTATCTTGTAAATACTGTTGCAATGTTTTCAGGGAAATAATCCTCCATTTTAAATGCTGTACTACATATTCCAAGTAGTGCAATAGACTGGCAATGATTTTGATGCTCATCACTTCACCCCCAGATGTTTCTGCTCCAGGAAGATAAGAGTGAAACTGAACCTTTTATAATAAAAAAAAAAGAGAGAGAGAGGCAATTCTGTCTACTCCAGTACTTTGAAACTGTGCAGGCGTGAATGAATTTGTGAATTAAATTATATATTAAAATTGCACTATTTAAAGAAAGAAAGATAATTGGATTCCTGTGAGGAGCTGTAGAGTGGAGATGTACATGCCATGAAGGAAAAATGTGGAAAACCTGAACTTAGCCTGGGAAAACAAGAAAGTGTGAAAAAGAAATTCAAAAGTGCCTCACACTGACTCTGTGAGGGAGGGTGTGAGTCTCCTATAAGAGAGTGGGAAGGAGAAATCCTATCAGCCTACATCAATAAAGTAAGCTATAGTATATTATTTTTCTTGGTCTTTTTTCCCCCTGTCTTGGTCTCCCTTGAAGAGCTATCATACAGCTACATTTCAGTTCTAGCACTCTGAGAAGTTCAGTATTGGCACCAACAAGAACAACCATTGCTCAGATTCAATAATGCTACTTCCCTTAAAGTAAGAAACCCATCCTCAGCCTTCATATTCCACCTGCTCTGTTTGTTCCTAACCTTCTCCCTCATCAACACTCCCTATCTTTTATCAAAGCCATGGTAGCAGAGTGGTTAGAATGCAGTATTGCAGGTTAATTCTGCCCACTGCCAGGAGTTCGATCCTGACCGGCTCAAGGTTGACTCGGCCTTTCATCCTGTCAAAGTCAGTAAAACGAGGACTCAGATTGTTGACTCTGTAAACCTCCTAGAGAGGGCTGTAGAACACTATGAAGCTGTATATAAATCCAAGTGCTATTGCTATTGCTAACCATCTGCAGAGATCAAAACTCTTCCCAAATTCTCAAAACCCAAGGGACATCTGTGGCCTTGTGTGACATGGTGCCCCGCAGGCATTTTGTACTGAAGCTCTCACATTAACCAGCAAATACTGTTGAAAAATATATCACAAGGTCAACTCAGCTTTCCACCTTGTGAAGTCAAGTGAGCAAATAGGAACATTTATGCAGGGAGTTTGTCAAAAAGTCTTTGGCAGATCAGACAAAAGCAGAATGGCATGAAAATATCTGCTAGTGCAAGAGCAGAACAGAATTTTCTACCAAAGTTAGAAATAATTGACTGACCTTTAAAATATATCATACTTGTATTATTTTTGTGTTTTCACTTAAATACGAATACTCTTGTTTTTTGAGAATTCAGTGTAAATAGCCAGACCACTAGTATGGGTTTTTCCCCCTAGTAATGTTATTGTATTTACATTGTTGCTATTGTCATAATTTTAATTTAGATCATTAAAGTATACAGATATGGAGAAATTGCTTTGTGAGCTGTATCTCATTTTACTTTTCTAAGATATTTCAAAAAATGTTAACTTTTCACTATAAATATGATTTACGTTAATGGAGTTAATCCTTGCATTGACCTCATAATGCAAATTTCTGCAAATAGCCTCAATTCTGGTTCGTTTCAGGCAGATGAACAAATAAAATAACATAAATGCACAGAAGTGGCATAAATAGGTACAAATGGCTTATGTGGAAATAACGTTTAATTCATGCACACAGTTTTGGGTGGAATCAATTTGTTCAGCATTGGGGAGGTATATTTGGATATAAATTTGATTCACTTCATCTACAGTGAACAGTGGCTTATTAAATCAAGGTTTCATTACTGCAAGTTTTGTGAGCGATTGCAGTGAAAGTCACTTTTCCTGGTAGTGATGGTCCAAAAGGCTGGTCAAGATGGTGATTAATCTTTTTTTAAAAAGGAGGTACCTTGAATGACTTTACTTTCCATTGTGTTTGCTTGTGAAAAGTTTTGTCCCAATAGGTTTTTAATCCATTTCTGAAACAATATGCCCCAGGCATGGGTGATAGTGCACATATTAAGCACGTGCGTCCCTTGTTTTTGTCACCACAATGTAAAAAAGATGTTGAGACTCTAGAAAGAGTGCAGAGAAGAGCAATAAAGATGATTAGGGGACTGGAGGCTAAAACATATGAAGAACGGTTGCAGGAACTGAGTATGTCTAGTTTAATAGAAAGAAGGACTAGGGGAGACATGATAGCAATGTTCCAAGATCTCAGGGGTTGCCACAAAGAAGAGGGAGTCAGTCAAACTATTCTCCAAGGCACCTGAGTGTAGAACAAGAAGCAATGGGTGGAAACTAATCAAGGAGAGAAGCAACTTAGAACTAAGGAGAAATTTCCTGACAGTTAGAACAATTAATCAGTGGAACAACTTGCCTCCAGAAGTTGTAAATGGTCCAACACTAGAAGTTTTTAAGAAGAAATTGGATAATCATTTGTCTGAAATGCTATAGGGTTTCCTGCCTAAGCAGCGGGTTGGACTAGAAGACCTCCAAGGTTCCTTCCAACTCTGTTATTCTATTCTGTTCTGTCCTGTCCTGTCCTAAGCACATTCAACCCTAGCATCCTTTTTTCCCCCCAGCCCAGTAGCTCTTGGGAATTAAAACACTTGCCAGTGAAAGGTAATATCCCTAGTTTGGGAGAAGGCTGAAGGATTCATGTCAAGCAGTGGAAGTTATTTACAGTTCTTATTTCCATGGCCACCAATTTCTTAGAAGCAGATACCTGAATCTCCAAAACTTGATTACTGCAATTTTTCCGGATCTACTTCCCTACAAATTTTATTGCATGACAATATCCATTCACTCCAGTCAATATGTGGGGTAATGCCTTAGAGTGGATCCATGTTTTTTAAGTGGATCATTATTTTGGAGCACAAGCAATCTGTCTTTGATTTAACAGAAGCTGTGAACCCACCCATTATGGTTTAATTGTGTGTAGTTTTAAAATTGAGTTAAAAATGTATGTGAATGCAAGCAATGTGTGTATATGTAATTTGGCAGTAACACTGTAAGGGGAACTGTAAGGTAGAATTTATATTGAACCAAGGATTCTATATTAGAATCCAAATGGTTTATTTTCTGGAGTACAATGTACCTTGATACTGGCTTGACCTCTGCAATACTATAACATCACAATGACAAATGGCTGGGGAATGCTATTGCAGCTATAATTTTGACTAGGATCAGGGGACACAGGAGACCAATATTGTTTCACCTACTGATTCTCATTTGAATGATTTATCCTTCAAACACAAATTTAATTTCTTGGAGTGCCCCCTCCCTTAACTTTCTACGTCCCTCATTACTACCTTCTCGGGCATCATTTTCCCATATGATTCATTTAACCCTACAATTCTGTGGCTAGGAAGACTTTGAGATCTGTTAACTTAAGTCCTAGACATCAGTCTCTGTTTATTCTCTGTCTGGAGTATTCATGTTAGGAATGTATTACAAACTATCTGTCTAGTGGGTTGCATTTTTAAGAATTAAATCAGCTTTCCGGTTGATTTTGAATGATCACAATCCTATTTATATAAAAGTAAAATATAAAATGTACTTCATTTAATGAAAATGTTCACCAAAAGCATTTTAGTTGCCTTGAAGAATATATAGGTGTATTTGCCCGTTTAAACAGGATGCATCTTGTTCTGAATAGACAGATGAACACAGGAATTCTGTTGCTCTACCTGGCAAATACCTGAGTGAATTGGCAGAGATGGTTACATAGGTCCTCTTCCAAACTCTATTAAGATTTTGACCATGAGTACTTTCTGGATGGGATTGAATTCCCTTTGTGGGGGAACTCTGCCATCAGGTTATCTTTCTGGTGCTGATGCTGGACATCCACATAATATTAGTGGGAAAAAGAGGGGGGTTTTTTGGTCAACATTGATTGACAGAGAAAGTCCAGACTTACTTGCAAAAGTAAGACCTGTTTTCAGTGACTCATCTGTTGGAAAATGTCATGGTTGATTATTGCAATGTGCTCTTCATTGTGTGACCTGCCAACACTCTCTAGAAATTACAGCTCATCTAGAACAGTGTTTCTCAACCTTGGCAACTTGAAGCGAATGCTGGCTGGGGAATTCTGGGAGTTGAAGTCCAGACATCTTCAAGTTGCCAAGGTTGAGAAACACTGATCTAGAATATGGTATCGTGAGTGCTTCAGAAGGCTTCCTTGTGTTCCACACTATTTTAACCCTGAAACTATTTTCCTGGTTGTTGGCTGACTTTGCAGCCAAGTTCAAGGTACTCCTCGTAGAAGAATATAAAGCTCTACAAGTCTAAGGGCCAAGGCAATTAGGGAATTGCATGCTTCCCACATCTGATATTGGGACATCAGAGGGGTATGTTTTGTGGTCCTATTATGGGTTTATAGTATTTTGTATTAATGAATTCAGTTTTCTCCTTGGCAAGATTCATATCACAGATTAAACGGTCATGGCAATTAAAGTATAAAAAGCAACTCAATATTTGTTTATGTTCCCAAGGCTTTAAAATGCCAGCATTTGAGCATTTGTGTGTTTTGATCATTACATTTTTAAATGGACATTAATTATGTTTTTATAGTATCTTACATGCCACATAGAACCATTAAGGGAGTAGATGACATATACATTCTTTAAATAAATGAATAACTTATGTAACTCAAAATGAAACTGTGCTGAAAAAAGAGACAGGATTAATTGGATCATTAAACAACCAGACAAAACTAAAATCATCAACCAAACACATTCAAAAGACAGATCATGTGCCAAAATTCTGGGAGATGTTTACAGTAGCATAGGACATAGTCCTTTTCTTTTTGCTGTGAACCAGTTTGACCTTTCTGTGACCTTATTCCCTTGTTACATCAGGACAATAACCTCTGAATGGCTGGACTGAGTCATTATAAGAAATGCAGGCTCTTTGACAGTGCAATTGTAAAACTTTTAGGTCAATAAGGTGAATGATAAACGGAAAGGTGGGTTGGATTTTCTGAACGATGTGTTGGTTTCAGAAACAGCACATGCTGTACTACTGCTACCCAATGATTTTTGAGCCCCCCCCTCCAGACTAATAATTTTTTCCCCCAATATTATACCACAATTAGAAGAAAATATTTGTAGCTCAGGCTTGAACCAGAAGTCCTTGATGCTCTGTGATCTTGGGTGTTTTCAAGTAGAGGTATCATTATCAAACTAAGTAGCATCTAAGTAGTAGTGCTAATAGGGAATGGGGTTTGGTCTCATTTTATATGCATACTAGCCGATAACCCAGAGTTGCTTGGGTATTTATTTATAGGGGGGAAATGTCCGGACCAAACATAATTTCTAATGTTGGATTTTCCCCCTTACCAGGGAGGGAACCCCCTTATAGAGTACTGTGAAGCTGTTACCATGGCAACTTCACTGCGCTGTATAGTAGAAGCCAGTACAGCAGTATGGCACAACAGACTGTATCTTTACAGAATACACACACCAAGGAGTGTTAGGGGTGTCTTACCCCCCACAGTATTTTTCTCCAGAGGGTAAGTCATCTGCGCACTAAGTTTGGTTGAAATTGCTCGAGATGTTCCAGAGTTATGCTGGAACACACACAGACACACACACACACACACACACACACACACACACACTTTATATGTAGATAGATATTGTATAAAATGAGAAGAAAAGCAACTCCCTGTTAGCACTGCTGATGTTACCTAGTAATATCATGTATATAAAATGTACATAAAATGAGAGCAAACCCCCCTCTCCCTATAAGCACTGTTGTTATGTAATTCAATAAAGAACTCAATATAGTAAACATTTGCATGAAAACAACCAAGTTCAAAAAATAACCCCATAGTACAATTAAATATTCAGCCCCACACTGATTGATTTCATTTTTATTGCTCTCCATCTCAAAGACACAATGTGGGGCAGCTAACAATATTAAATACAAGCCGTCCTCGACACAACAGTACATTTAGTGACGGTTCAAACTTAGAAAAAAGTGACATGACCATTTTTCACAGTTACAACCTTTGTAGCATTCCCATGATCATGTGATCAAAATTCAGATGCTTGGCAACTGGTTCACACTTATGACTTGGTCCCAAGGCTCATGTGATCACCTTTTGCAACCTTCTGACAAACAAAGTCAATGGACAAGCCTGGTTCACTTAACAACCATGTTATTTACAACTACAGTTATTCACCTAACAACTGTGACAAAAAAAGGTTGTAAAATGGAGCAAAATTCATTTAACAAATGTCTCACTTAGCCACAGAATTTTGGGGTCAATTGTGGTCATAAGTTAACTACCTGTAGGAAATCAAAACAAATACATATACAATGAATGAACACATCCAGCAGCCAGGAAAAATAGACAGCTATTCACACAACCAGGAAACAGGCTCTGTTACAAATTCAGAGCTCTAGGTCCAGGCACAGAAACAGGTAATTAAGGCTGTACTAAATAATTAAGATTTGTATCAGATTTTAAAAGTAAAAAAAATAAAATATTATATCTGTAATAATCAATTATAGTGCAGTTTATTAGGTCAGAGGTCTAATAAAGGGGAAGAAGCAGTAGTACACGCGGAGGTAAGATTCAGCCGGTTTGGACCAGTTCGGGCAAACTGGATGCTAATTTTACATCAGGTTCGCCAAACAGGAAGTTGCAAGGGCTGACTAGCCCCACCCAACCTGCCCCACCCTGACCCACCCAAGAGTCTCCACAAAGCCCGTTTTTGATGCCAGATAAGTACAAGGCTCACACAGAGGCTCTGGGAAAGCAAAAAAACAGCCTCCCAGAAGTTCCGGAAATCTGGAAATGGGCCCGTTTCTGCCCGCTGGAGGTCCTCTGGAGTCCGGGAGAGGCTGTTTTTGCCCTCCCGGCTTTTGCAACGTCTCTGGAGCCTGGGAAGGGCAAAAACGTCCTGTCCCCCCCCCCCCACCGTGGTGCAGGAGGCCGAATAAACGATGCCCACTATGGCCACGCCCACCCAGCAATCAGGCAGAGAACCGGTTGCTATATTGTTTGAATCCTATCCTGAGTACATGAAACAGAAATCTGTTTTCCCACAAAGAAGAAGTTCAGCTAATTGTTAGTTTCAGTTTTGAATGACATGCTTAGACATATTGCTTAAAAAGACTAACCAACTATCAAGTGTGATTAATAGATTCTCATTTAAGCTTGAAGTAACCATGTTTCCAAGTTCAGACAACCAAGTTCCAACCCTGCACATCACGTAACTAGAGTGACAGTTTCTGGGCTCACATATAATGCTAAGCCAGTGGCTTAATTGGTTTATGTGCAGCGTTAAGTGAGAACTGCAATAGTAGGGCTTATTCAATACACCATTTTTTAAAAAAAATTATTCCATGTGATAAATCTAAATTACATACAATTTGTCTTCCACGTATGCTTTTCTCTTTTAACTATGAATGCCTAGTTAATGTTAAGCATTTAACTATGAATTTTATCTGCAATTTGTATTGCTTGATGTTTTGCTTTGCTTTGCTTTGCTTTGCTTTGCTTTGTTTATTTGCTTTTAACATAGTTTTTTAGCAATGGTTTTATCTTTTGGATTTATTATTATTATGATTATTTTTGAAAGAGAAAGAACCAGCTCCACCTTGAGTTGGCCAATTTCCATAGCATCCCTCACCACTAGTCCAGGGGGCTAGACTGCTGTGCATTTTAATTCAGCAATATTTAGAGGCCACAAAATGTCTTGCTGGTGAATGAGAAGAATGTAATTAGCCGGTAGAATATAATAGTGATAGAAAAATATTGAATTAAAGCAGCATGAAAGAGAATTGAAATAGCACAATAAAACGGGATGAGATTAAGAGTCAGAAGTAGGCTAAATGTTCTGAGATGCTTCCAATGGCTCTTATTTTCTGTCTCCCTTGGCTACATAGAAACACCTGTACAACCCCAAACTCATCAACAAAGAGATAGCTTGAAATGGATTGTGTTTATAAAAGCTATTTAAACAAATTGCATGCCCTTTTCTTGCTGCTTTTATAGACTCCCAATCCCTTTAAGGAATTCGGGATAACTTTCAAATCTCAGTTGAGACATGAAAGCTCTGTGTGTGGGGGCATCTCCTTTCATTCCTTAAAGGGGAAGGGATTTTAAAGGGGGAGGCTGTGGGGGTAGAATACTATACTTTCATAATCTAGAATTTGTCGCTGATGTATTGAATTGTATTCTCTGGTTGATTAGAGTTAATTTTAATCTCACTCGCAATGGATAAGTTCAGAAGAGAGTTCCCAGTGTGAAAAGACAAATTGATTGACCCTTTTGCTCAAGTCAAAATGGAGGTATCTCACTTCAGAAGTCTGTAGGTTTTGTAGCAAGTTAGCACCCACCCCTCTCCTAGGAAAATGAGATCTTTTAGGAAATATAAAAAGGGCAGAATATTTCTCTTAAAAGGGAGGCAGAAACTCGCCCCGCCCACACCTTTGTCAATGGGCCATTAGGGCCAATCTATTCTACATAACATAGATCTACCTCCTTCAGACAGAGCCATAATAGGAATCCCAAAGCCCTTTCATTACATCATCACCCAGCAAGAGTCAACCAAGCCTGGGACTCAGGACAGCCTACAGAATTGCCCCTGCATGGCCCCTTGGGAGTCTGACAACCAATCAGAATATAAGATCTAATTCAAAAGCCCAGAGAGGGTGTAAAACTCAGGCACTCTCAGCATCTCTTCCCTTTTTTTTCTTCACCCATGTGAAGAAAAGGCATGTGATCCTGTCCACCATTAAAAACCATCTTTCCAAACAGCCATCATGTTTTTTAGTATTTTTTTAGTATTTTATTAATATTTATAGGCCGCCCTTTTCCCCGCGGGGACTCAGGGCGGCTTACATAAAATAGGGAGGGGGGGTATAAACAATAAACATAAAACAATACATAAGAGTAAAATAGTACACAACATTCATTCTTCATTCGGGTGGGGACAGATTGTGATCTTATCCCCAGGCCTGACGGGATAGCCAGGTCTTGAGGGCTGTGCGGAAGGTCTGGACGGTGGTGAGGGTACGAATCTCCACGGGGAGATCGTTCCAAAGGGTCGGAGCTGCTACTGAAAAGGCCCTCCTCCGTGTAGTTGCCAGTCGACACTGACTGGTGGATGGTATTCGGAGGAGGCCCAATCTATGTGATCTTATAGGTCGCAGGGAGGTAATTGGCAGGAGGCGGTCTCTCAAGTATGTTTCCCAATATCTTTCTCCCCACTTGGAACTGAACCCAGAAGGACATTTCTTCCAACAGTTTCAAGAAGAAAGAGGAACAAGTAACTCATTTTCCACATTTAACTTATAGTTCAATATTTACTTCTCCCGGGTAAGGGATGTTTACTTGAGTTTTTAGGTGAGATTTAATGTTGCTCTGAATATTACTTTTTTAGATTCATTTTGTATTTAGCCAGTCTAGACGTGAGGGCTGCCCTTCTGTACTGAATCCTATTTATTAAACTCTGCTAAAATATGAAGCTTTTGCTGGATCGTTGGTTTATTTAGTTTATGTCCAGGATGGTTATAAACAGCATCTCCATAGTAGAGTGGTATTCAACAGGTTCTGACCAGTTCTGGAGAACCGGTAGCAGAAATTTTGAGTAGTTCAGAGAAAGTGGTAAATACCACCTCTGAGTGGCCCTGTTCCCATCTATTCTCTGCCTCCTGAGTCCCACTTGATCAGGAGGAAATGGGGATTTTGCAGTAACCTCCCTCTGAAATGGGGTGGGAATGGACATTTTACAGTATCCTTCCCCTTGAGTGGAGTGGGAATGGAGATTTTACAGTATCCTTCCCCTGCCATGTCCACCAAGCCATGCCCACCAAGACACGCCCACAGAACTGGGAGTAAAAAAAAAATTGAATCCCACCACTGCTCCAAAGCTTCTCCAAACTTTACCTGGGAATACCAGGGAGTGATTCTGGTCCTTTTGCATACAAAGCAAATGTCCCCCAGTCAGCTTCTCTTAACTCTTCAAAGTAAAATAATCTCCTTTTGAAATCAGATCCAATCAAAACAAGGTTCAGGCACCATTTAATAAACATCCTTACTAATTAATCACCCCAAGTCTATTTCTTCAGATTAAATCAGCAGGCCAGTTCAGTATACAGATGCACCAGGGTGATTTTTAAATAACTTTATAATAAAAGGTTTATTATATCTGAAGTGTGTTTGTTTTATTTTGAATGAAGACAAAAATAATGCATTCAGTTCAACTGTCTCCTAGAATGTAAAGGAGACTGATGCTAGCCTGTTCAATTATAATCAAGGCAGTAGGCAGGACCAGCAGAGAACCAGAAGCAAGGAACAGAATAGTAAAGAGTTTAGTTCTAAGATTTTCAGCATGAAACAAAGGCTGCTCATTATCCTTGTTGGATTCATTAAGTCTTATTGAATAAATTAATGTAGAAAACTTTCAGAATAACAGCAGATGATCACAGTACATTACCACCTACTGCTCACATATATAGATCAAGTTCACACATCATATTAAATCACCGTTTGTTTCAATCACAGTGGGAATAACCAGATTGGGGAGCGTCACCCAATTTATTAAGTCAAAATTGAATAAATAAATCAATGTTTGAAGCCAACTGTACCCAGAGGTGGTATTCAGCAGGTTCTGACCAGTTCTGGAGATCTGGTAGTGGAGATTTTGAGTAGTTCAGAGAACCGGTAAATACCACCTCTGAGGGGCCCCACTCCCACCTATTCTCTGCCTCCCGAATCCCAGGTGATTAGGAGGGAATGGGGATTTTGCAGTAACCTTCCCCTGCCACGCCCACCAAGCCATGCTTTGCCCACTAAGCCACACCCACAGAACCGGTAGTAAAAAAAATTGAATCCCACGCCTGCATGTACCTCATTTCCATAAAACTAATGATTATTATCAAAGAAATATCATTTATCATTTTATTCAACAGCTTTTCCCGCTGTATTTCTCTGATTTCAATAACACTGAACTTCAATATTTTTCTGTACCGACAGTCTTGAGTAAATTGTCAAAATCTTCTGCATGAAATAAATGCCGTCAATTTCTCTGCATGCACCTGTTCTTGCAAAATTTGCTTGGTCAGTAAGAACAGCCAGAGTGGCTTCTTTATTACTTTCCATTTCTTACAAAGTCAGAGTCATGGAAGGCTATTCCATCTGGAAGTGGGCTTTTCTCAGTTCATGTTTTGGAGAATTCCTCACTGCATAACATCTACGGTAATTCCAATCCTTGATATTATCCTCTCAGCTTTCTTTCACTTCTTAATCTTCTGATTGATTTATTGAAGGCTTAAGTGCATCAACAGCATTTTTAAAGCCATAGTTTTAAAGACAGAATATATATTTTAAATTGTGATTGCGCAGAGAGAATGATCTTTCTTTGATCCTTGAATGCACTTATGGAAAAATGTTTAAGGAATGTTTGTGGTAACACCAGATGTTCATTGGCTGAGTACATAACTTTACTTTTGCATGTAGACCAATGGACCATCATGAAACATTATTGACTAGAAAACTGGACAATTTGCAGCAAATATTAGATTGTTTACCCAATGCAATGAACAGTACAGATCTGAAAATAAATGTATCCAAGACCAAAGAGAAAAATTAAGTGAGAATTGCAAGATATATAAATGGTGAAAATCTGGAACAATCAAATAAACAAATGTTCATCAGTAACGTTATTACAAAAGATGGGGAAACTAATGGATTTTTTTTTACCATGCAAATGTTGGTTAAAAAAATAGTTGCATGGTAGTCTTTTGTGAGAAATGAATGTTTATTAAAAGCAAAAACACCAGTGTCAGAAAGTGTGCTTCCACCCACTTGTATGTCAGAGGAAACATAAAAGGGAAATGAAAGAAGCAGAAATTGATAATGTGACATAAGGAGGCACAATAAGATGAGAATAGGTTCAAGAACAAATCAGTGATGAATCAATGTCGACTGAATATAAAAGTGGGTGACCAATACAAAAGAAATATGTTGAAATGGTTTGTTGATACAGGGATTAAATCAGAGAAGACACCTGGCCAGGAACTGGAAGGTAGTGAGTTATAGTTGTACGTGAGACATGCGACTATATGGGCCAGTCACTCTCTTTCAGCCCAACTCACCTCACAGACTTACTGTTGTAAGGAAAAATGAGAGGAGGGAGTATTAATTATTTTCGCCAGCTTGAGTTATTTATGGGTAGTTCTCATCTTACGATCACAAGTGAGCCTAAAATTTCCATTCCAGTAATTTACTTTCCAAAACACCAGAAAGCAGGACAAAAAACAATGGATAGAAACTAATCAAGGAGAGAAGCAACTCGGAATTAAGGAGAAACTTCCTAATGATGAGAACAATTAACCAGTGGAACAGCTTGCCTTCAGAAATCGGAGGTGCTTCATCATTGGAGGTTTTTAAGAAGGGACTGGACAGCCACTTGTCTGAAATGGTATAGGATCTTCTGCTTGAGCAGACTAGAAGACCTCCAAGGTCCCTTCCAACTCTATTCTGATTCTGACTTAAAAAACAAAAAAGGAATGTATAAACTGGATATTGTGGAAGCTAATTTGGTTTGCAAGGAGAGACACTTACCAAAAGGAATAATGCACAGTGTTTGGGTAAACTAGATTGAGTTGTATTTCAATACCTCTTATTTCATGTTCCATTTTTGGACTACTATTTTTAACTTCTTTTCAGGTCTTTACATCACTTATACATGAAAGATATTGTGCAGTCATGTAAGTATGTAAATTTACACTTGTATGCATTTAAAAATTTTCTTCTTAAACTATTTAATTATTCTGTTTATAAGCTCTTTTTCCTCCAGGACCTCAAGGTAGCATACCAGATGCTTCTCTGAGCATTTCTTAAATAGAAAAGTGGGACAAAATATTTTAAATAAATAAGGAATATTTATTGCCATCAACATTAAGTCTGTTGTGGCATAGCTCCTTTCCCTCTTCCCCGCCTTTTTGAAAATAAAGACATGTCCTTTTCCCCAGTCCTCCTCAAAAATCACACAAAGTGGCTCTGGAATGACAACACCAAGCTCAATCAAAGGCCCTCACACGTAATTGGCAGTCCTGGAGATTTAAATACATTCATGGCAACCAGTGTTCTCTTAACCATCTTTAATTACCTGGGTTGCCCCTCTGCTCTTTTGTCAATCATTCAAGCTTATAACACGTTTTTCCTCTAGGAAGGAGTCACAAAGTAAAGTTGTGGCTGTCCCTGGATGCTGTTAGCTTTATGTTAAATCCACCTTAAGCCTATCTAAGTCATGGATTGGAGATGAAATGAAGGAAATGAGGACATGGGGCAAAAATGATGTTGCAAAGGATGTTTATATTGTGATAGGTGCAATTGAGGAAAGGCTCTTATGGTATCTTATACTTCAAACAGTCTTCCAGTACATCTGATTAGCATTCTGAATGGGTTGATCACCATCCTTTTCTCCACTGTATAATAGATGAAACAGAATCTCATTAGCAAAACTTCAATGGGTTTACAAACACCATTAACAGTTCTGTCTTCTCATCTAACACCTTTCTTTAAGGATTTCAAGGAGCTTTGATGATAAGTAATTACCTTACCACAGAGAACCCATTAAAGGGGGAGCTCTGGTTTTACCTGTTTATATTGCCACTGTGATTAAGGGAGAGGGAAAATCATCATGCCATATGTTACACCCTGCTTTCCATTTACCAGTCTCTCACCAACAGATTGGTGCTAGGATACATGTCACATGTTGACAATATTTTATTCACAGCAATAAAAGTTTTGTTTCTGTTATCTCCTAAAAAGCTCTTATCTTTTAAGTGATCTTGAGCCTGAGCAAGTCATCTCTTGCTCTTAGGCCATTCTATGTGGTTGCTATATAAAGGTGCCAACTTGAATGCCTTGGTTCTGAATGAAAAGCCTCATTCCTATGGGCACAATATAGTTGCAATTCTAACTGAATGCAGTGAGACATTTCCTGAGCATTCTCTTGAAATCTAAGCTAGGATATATTCTCAGAGTTCGTTAAGTGCTTGGAGAGGAGAATAAATGCAAAGATTCCAGTAAAAGTAAAGGTAAAGTTTCCCCTCCAACATATGTGCTAGTCAATCATGCCTGTAGGGGGCAGTGCTCATCTCCATTTCAAAGTCAAAGAGCCAGCGCTGTCCGAAGATGTTTCGTGGTCATGTGGCCGGCATGACTATACACCGAAGGTGTACGGAACACTGTTACCTTCCCACGAAATGTGGTTCCTATTTTTCTACTTGCATTTTTACATGCTTTCTAATTGCTAGGTTGGCAGAAACTGGGACAAGTTCTGTTACGTTAGAGATTTGAACCACCGAACTGCCAACCTTTCTGATCAATAAACTCAGTGTCTTAGCCACTGAGCCACTACATCCCTTTCCAGTAGGAGAACATTTTTGAGAATCCACTTCTACTTCTAATTTAGATTTTACATTTATTAGACTCTGTAAAGAATTTAGTTGGTGTTATAAATGGGCAACCTTTTTCAATTGATCGTTCTAAACATCCGTTCTATACACAACCAGCTGACACCCTCCAGATCTGAAAGGACAACAAATGCCAGAATTTGTTAGGCAGAATTGCTAGGCCATATTGACTGGGAATTCTGGGAACTGCAGTGCCAAAGTTCCAGATTGGATACACTTGAGCTTTCTCATTGTACAAGTTGAGCTAGAAGAGAGATGAAGAATTTAAATGTGTTCATTTGCAAATAGGATTGCATGTAATGTCTGTAGGACCTGAAGAAAGGGTGCACGCACGCACACACACACACACCACACATAAACACAGTAACTGTGATGATATGCAACACACTTTCATTCCAAAAAGAATCATTGCCTATGTATAAAGTTAAACCTACTATATTAGTGCTGACTTTAGTAGGAGGGACGACTGTAGAATAAAGTCAATTCGGAGAAGTAGAAAAATACAGGGGGATACAATTACTTTGAAAAGCTGTTTGTTCTGATATCTGACAAGCAAACATTTCCCTGTCTACTTCCCTTCCCCCATCTCCACAAGCTTTGAGAAAGGTACACAATGTGATTTTTGTCAGGAAAGAAAAGTCTTACTTGTCCTCAAAGTCTTACTTTCACTGTATAACGTTCCATCACAAGCACAGCTTATCTGTGAAGGAAAACTGATGACAACGCGTAATTTTATCTCTGACTTGTGCTTCAACAGCTTTCAGATTAGAAATTCAAAGCAACATGAAGGTGAAGGGAAAGGGAAAGCCTCGTGAAGAAGACAACAGTTTGAAACTGCAGCCAAAAAAGCTACATCGATGGACCCCTGAAGTGAGCAGGAGACAAACTTAGTTCAGAAGCTTAACTGTAATCAATCACTTCCTATTGTGTCCCCTTTGCCTCCAGGACCCCAGAAATGGATTATTTCCTTATCCAGTGGCTAGGAGCAGAGAGTGTGCTAGGACACTCTTTTTATTTTTATTTTTTTAATATCTAATACATGCAACGAGAAGCAGAAATTATAAATTTGTTTTTCCAGATGTTTTGTTTTTCTTCTTCTTTCTATATGTATAAAAATGGTTGTGTGTGTGTTCCAGCATAACTTTGGAACACCTCGAGCAATTTCAACCAAATTTGGTACACAGATGACTTACTCTCTGGAAACAAATACTGTGGGGGTAAGACACCCCTAACACCCCTCAAGGTGTGTATTCTGTTAAGATACAGCCTGTTGTGCCTTAAAATGGCTTGTACTGTACAGCCTTAAAATGGCTTCTACTGTACAGCGCAGTGGAGTTGCCATGGTAACAGCTTCACAGTACTCCATAAGGGGGAAAATCCAACATTAGAAATTATGTTTGTTCTGGACATTTCCCCACTATAAATAAATACCTGAACAACGCCAGGTTATCGGCTAGTATATTATAAAACAATGGGCAGAGTGAATCAGGGCTTGCCTTTTTGCAGAAACTGCCACAACATCGCAATTACAATCTTAATTAATGTTGCTTAATTTGGTTTAAAAGCCCACCATCCTACTATTTTCATTTTTGTGAATAAACCTCACCAAATTCAGCTGGACACATATATGTTCTATATGCACAATAGGCTTGCAATGCTCAAAAGGTGATTTATCCGAATATTTCCATTTTATTTTGTTAGTGGGTTTATTTGAGCAGACAAGGCACCTGACAAAGACAAAATTAAAGTGCATAAAACTTAAGAAAACAAAAACAATTACAACAAAAATTAAAATATTTAAAATTTAACAGCTTGACAAAATAGGGTTGTTGTTTTTTTAACCATCTTCTTAAATACTGCAAAGGGAGCAGTCTAGAGCA